>NC_140018.1:20125184-20152331 GCF_964263955.1 Coregonus lavaretus | reverse complement strand
TCTACCTATCTGCCCAACGCTGCCAGCCACCCACCCAGCTAGCCAGCCACCCAGCTACTCATCCAGCTACCCAGTCAGCTACCCACCTACCCAGCTACCCAGCCACCCATCCAGGTACCCAGCCAGCTACCCAGCTACCCACCCAGCCTGCCCGTCCACACAAACGTGCTCCTCTCTCTCTTCTCTCCCAAAGTGTCCACACATATTTAATCTCTTGAATAAAAGAGCTGACTGACAAAAAATAGCCTTTATGCTGGGCTCGCACATCAACATTAACATGCTTTGAAGGAAATGACTCCTTTGGCTTAGCCCACGTTGGTTCTCTTCACTAACGAACAGCGTGCCAATACACTGTGATCATGTCCATTTATAATGGATTGCTGTTAGAACAGAGCTAGTAGAGAAACCATTGTTGCCAACAACCCAAGGAAATGGGCTGAATCCTTTTTCTATCGCTGAAGAATCTATTGATGCTGTAAAAAACATGCAGGAAATTGTTTTCAAAGCCGTTCTCCTTAACACTCTCCTCCGCTGAACAACAATAGTTTACAACGGCTGATAGAGGAACGTCCAGTCAGTTGTGGGGTTTGTGAAGGTGAGTTGCAGTTCTACAGTGGCCTAAGAATGGTCTTTGGTTGGGTTTTGATGTAATGATAAGGAGGAGTGTTAGTGAGGTGAGTCAGTGATTGTTCTGCTGGATGGATGGATGATGGATGGATGGATGGATGGATGGATGGATGGATGGATGGATGGATGGATGGATGGATGGATGGATGGATGGATGGATGGATGGATGGATGGATGGATGGATGGATGGATGGACAAACAGACAGACTTGTGAGGTTTTTCAGCTGAGGTGTTTGTTTCAGTAAACAGAATGATGGTAGTAATGGTTGGTTGTAGTGAAACTCTGCTGAGGTGTTTCAGTAGTCAGCTGAAGGCCCTGCTGGCTGGGCTAATCCCCAGATCTAGACCAGGTGGCTCCTGCCCCAAGCTCCTCCACCTCAGCTGCCCCAAATCTGCCACCACAGCCTGGGCACAGCTCGTCTAGCTCTGGGGATCAGGATGCACACGCACACACATACACACACACACAAATGCTTAAACAAAACAAAACAAAACAGAGAGCTACGCAGCATGGTCACATACATGTACTGTATGCACATACAGAAAGACAAACAGCATCGCCCCCCAAAACAATTACTGATACGCACACACACACATATTTACCAACAAAGAAACAAATGATGCAACATCTTTACAAAACATATTTCTGCACTCAATGAAATAAATATAAGCAATGGAAAACTGACAGAGGTGGTCTGAAATGATGATATTGTACAGAGTGGCCTACTGTCTGTTATAATAGCACTATAGTGGTGTTTCAACATTATCTACATGCTAACAGGCATTCAAAAGCCCCGTTTATACCTGGTGCTAACATCGGTCCTTTGTCCTGATCATGTCTACATTCTGATTGTGCCCACATTTCCAGGAATGTGTCTACACACATGGTATTAAATGTGTCTGTTATCCGTCCACTGTGTCTGCATTATGACCAGATTTCCTGGTACCTTCCTTTAAGCAAATTATTTCACAGCTATTCTTTCAAAATATGATTTCTTAATTGAATGTAAGACACATTGATGTAATCAGTCAATTGTGCCACCTGTTAATGATTTTAGAGGGTGGATTATGATTTAAATGGTTTATCTGTCCAGATCTGTTACACTTGTAAGATATCCAGACACAATGCATGTCTGACTACCTCCGGAGGTGGGAAAGATGATCTGATCACAATCAGATTACAACGTGTCTTTTGATTGTCTACACCTGTCTAGAAATGTGGCACAATCAGAATGTGGACAAGATCAGGACAAGGGACGCATGTTAGAACCAGGTATAAACAGGGTTATAGATTATTTTATGGTGGTATTTCACTTTATGATATGATCATTCCTTTTAATAACACCCATAAAATCAAATCTCAGCTGCTTAAGTTTGGCCATAAAACAGGCAGCCTATAAAATGGAAGGTATTTATTGCCTCCCAGTGGTCCTTGCAGATATTGCTCTGCTCTGCAGAGAGAGGCGAATTGATTTATGTCTGCTGTGAATTTTTATTCAGCAATGAAATAGAAGATGGTAAATCCTAATCTATTACTCAAAAGCATCACAGTCTCATATTATTATTACTGAAAACCACTGGTTCATCAGCAAACACTTTATTTACGGTCTGTGTCCTAACGGCTCCATAAAGACCTAGATGTTAGGCAAGCAAATTGGACATAAACACTGCTTTGAAAATAAGTAATGGTCTGAAACCATGCACTTTATAGAATGGCTTCACGTGATGATTATGGTCACATTTGACATTACAATTTTGTTATTACAGTGTAATTACCCCTGTAAATACAGTGTAATAAATACAGTATTGTGTTTACATGTACTCATTGAAAGGTTGGGGTAAGGGTTAGGGTTATGTCAAATTAGGGTTAGGGTAACAGCTGTAGGTGCATTGTATTACCATTCTAGGGTTAGGGTTTCAGCTCGAAGTGCAATGTATTACCCTAACCATAGATTGGTAATACATTGCACTTAGAGATTAAACCCTAACCCTAACTCTAACCCATAAAACAATCTGTTACTCTACAATCCTGCTGAATGTTGCATGTTTGTCAAGAATGATGATTGATGTTACTGTTGTGTCTATAAGCAGGCATTCTTCTCACCCTGTAGTCCAAGCTTGTGGTTCCTACATGTCTATATGGGAGCCAGTTAGTGAGTGTTTCGTGTCTGGATGTCAGGAGAGGAGAGAGTCAAGCACCCCTTTTCATGTACTTTCTGTCCTACAGCAAGGACAAAAAGTTGAAGCCTATATAAACACAGCCTGTAGCCTCCTGACTGAACAATGAACATCAGTGTCATATTGTAACCTGTCATACATACCAGAAGGGGAGGGCACTGGAAACACCACCATGATTGATGGCTGTTGCGTCAGCATCGTCCTAGAAACCCACGGCAACAGTGGAGTGGGGGGAATAACAAGCACTCTCCAACAGCCGATAAAGCAATAAGGAACGAACGGGAGAGAGGGTGAAAGAGAAAGAGATAGAGAGAGATGAGGTGAATGTTGTGTTTATCACAGTGATGTCCTCTTTGTTCAAAATGAAACACCGTACAATGGTGATGCTCTTGAGAAAAACAACTTGACTGGCAACGAAATTGGCCATGCCTAGCCTTAGACACTGATGATCCACAAGGAAGGGAATTAAAGGGGATGGAGTGACGGTTAGCTGAATGGGGAGTCTTTACAAGATGGGAGTCATGATGATAAATGTCTTTGTAAATGGGGGCTGGGGAGGGGATGTAGACTTTTCTCCTTATTTTTCTATAAAATCAGTAGGCCTATAAGCAACAGAGACATGAAAATACACTAGACAATGCATTAAAACCAAACTATTTTAATACTACCATAGAATCATTTGAACTACTTGTACATGGCTACCATGAATATTTGTACAAAAATGCAGTAAAAATAGTATTGATTAATATATACAGATATGTCTCCTTAGTGTAGACAGGCAGGTTGTTGTAACGTTACATGTAGAATGACAAGTACATTGATGGTCTTCCACAATTTTTACACAATACACATATTGATTACCCCCATCACTGATATTACCTTCCAATCCTACTGACTCTTAGAAGAAAACAGAGAATAATAGAATGATTTTAATTTGAAAATAAAATACAAATATCTGGACATGTTGAATCATATACATGTACATAGTGTCTACTGTGTTTAAGGTTTGAAGAATGTGACTGCAGAACAAGCTTATAGCACAGATTCAACAGACCAGGGGTCTAGGCGAAAGACACCAAAGTCCAGAACAAAAATCATTGCATGTATACAAGTCACCTCATTTAGGGTAGTAATGGTGGCTGTAGTGCATACCTTGGACAGTGGCATGTCATTGTGTTGTGTCTGAACATCAGATAAATACAGTGAGGGAACAGTGTCTTAAAGCCAGCATGTATGAAATAAAACAAAGAAGAAGAATACACTATTGTAACCCTAACCATTTGATATGCAACATATATAATACATGATTCAAACCTGGTGTTTTTAGAAAAGGGCCTGTATTCAATTTCATTTGAAGTCTATGACTTCCAAAAGGATAGTGGCTCATTATTACCAACATAATTTGATCTGCTTAAATTATAATTTAGAATGACTGTAAATGTTTTACAAAAGCAGATAGGAAAATATTGCAGGTAGAATAAAACTACAACCTACTGGAGCTGGTTGGAATAAAAAAAGAATAGCAGTTAGTGCACTTTGAACTGGGTTATCAAATCTCATAATTTGAATCATCATTATCAGAGATGGGGATTGGAATGATGGACATTGTGGAGTTGCAGTTTGTTACATGAGGGTTTAGAGTGAGGCGATAGAGTGTATAAAAGCACCCAGGGTTGAATCAGTGTGTCACAGTAATGTAGAATCAGTGTTGGTGCAGTGTCTGAAACAGGAAGGGTCAATAGTTTGGACAATAGAAAATTGATCACAACGCCAGTTCTCCACAAATAGATAGGGAGGTCCAATTTGTACAGGGCTTGTTCTACTGCCTATAAGTTAATCAGGCACACGAAGAAGACACTCATTGAACCAAAACAGGAAAAACAAAACACACAATAAAGGAAAACAAACATGGTTGTGTGTGTGAGTACAGTATGTCATTCCCCTTGACCATCTCGACAGAAACTGTGTAATAGCACTTGGAAGATTTGTGTAACATAACTGTATAATATTTTTATTTTTATGTTTTACTCCTCTCAGGATCGTCATCATGCATTTATTTTCTTCGTTATGAGTTTGAATAAATGTTTCTTTCTCGCTCTCTACAGAGGCACATAAAGGAAACACAAGGAAATCCCATGACTGAGCCACGGTTCTCAGACAACACATTATCTCAATAAAAATGGAACCATGCACTTTATAGACTGGCTTCACGTGATGATATATGATTGGCTTTCCATTTCAGCCTATGAGGAAAAGGTGGCCACCAGGCATTCAGTTTGTTCTTTGTTTAGCTTTTTTTCTTTTGTTTTCTTATACTCCTTTTTCTTTAAACAGACTTTCAGGGACAAGACATGGACACAGAAAAATTCACATTGAGGAAAATTTTACATACACTACCGGTCAAAGGTTTTAGAACACCTACTCATCCAAGGGTTTTTCTTTAATTTTACTATTTTCTACATTGTAGAATAATAGTGGACACCAAGCTATGAAATAACACATATGGAATCATGAAGTAACCAAAAAAAGTGTTAAACAAATCAAAATATATTTTATACAGTGGGGAGAACAAGTATTTGATACACTGCCGATTTTGCAGGTTTTCCTACTTACAAAGCATGTAGAGGTCTGTAATTTTTATCATAGGTACACTTCAACTGTGAGAGACGGAATCTAAAACAAAAATCCAGAAAATCACATTGTATGATTTTTAAGTAATTCATTTGCATTTTATTGCATGACATAAGTATTTGATACATCAGAAAAGCAGAACTTAATATTTGGTACAGAAACCTTTGTTTGCAATTACAGAGATCATACGTTTCCTGTAGGTCTTGACCAGGTTTGCACACACTGCAGCAGGGATTTTGGCCACTCCTCCATACAGACCTTCTCCAGATCCTTCAGGTTTTGGGGCTGTCGCTGGGCAATACAGACTTTCAGCTCCCTCCAAAGATTTTCTATTGGGTTCAGGTCTGGAGACTGGCTAGGCCACTCCAGGACCTTGAGATGATTCTTACGGAGCCACTCCTTAGTTGCCCTGGCTGTGTGTTTCGGGTCATTGTCATGCTGGAAGACCCAGCCACGACCCATCTTCAATGCTCTTACTGAGGGAAGGACGTTGTTGGCCAAGATCTCGCGATACATACGGTGCAGTCGTCCTGTCCCCTTTGCAGAAAAGCATCCCCAAAGAATGATGTTTCCACCTCCATGCTTCACGGTTGGGATGGTGTTCTTGGGGTTGTACTCATCCTTCTTCTTCCTCCAAACACGGCGAGTGGAGTTTAGACCAAAAAGCTCTATTTTTGTCTCATCAGACCACATGACCTTCTCCCATTCCTCCTCTGGATCATCTAGATGGTCATTGGCAAACTTCAGACGGGCATGGACATGCGCTGGCTTGAGCAGGGGGACATTGCGTGCACTGCAGGATTTTAATCCATGACGGCGTAGTGTGTTACTAATGGTTTTCTTTGAGACTGTGGTCCCAGCTCTCTTCAGGTCATTGACCAGGTCCTCCCCTGTAGTTCTGGGCTGATCCCTCATCTTCCTCATGATCATTGATACCCCATGAGGTGAGATCTTGCATGGAGCCCCAGACCGATGGTGATTGACCGTCATCTTGAACTTCTTCCATTTTCTAATAATTGCGCGAACAGTTGTTGCCTTCTCACCAAGCTGCTTGCCTATTGTCCTGTAGCCCATCCCAGCCTTGTGCAGGTCTACAATTTTACACAGCTCTCTGGTCTTGGCCATTGTGGAGAGGTTGGAGTCTGTTTGATTGAGTGTGTGGACAGGTGTCTTTTATACAGGTAACAAGTTCAAACAGGTGCAGTTAATACAGGTAATGAGTGGAGAACAGGAGGGCTTCTTAAAGAAAAGCTAACAGGTCTGTGAGAGCCGGAATTCTTACTGGTTGGTAGGTGATCAAATACTTATGTCATGCAATAAAATGCAAATTAATTACTTAAAAATCATACAATGTGATTTTCTGGATTTTTGTTTTAGATTCCGTCTCTCACAGTTGAAGTGTACCTATGATAAAAATTGCAGACCTCTACATGCTTTGTAAGTAGGAAAACCTGCAAAATCGGCAGTGTATCAAATACTTGTTCTCCCCACTGTATTTGAGATTCTTCAAATAGCCACCCCTTGCCTTGATGACAACTTTGCACACTCTTGGCATTCTCTCAACCAGCTTCATGAGGTAGTCACCTGGAATTACATTAACATTTTAGTCATTTATCAGACGCTCTTATCCAGAGCGACTTACACTTAGTGAGTACATACATTTTTTCATACTGGCCCCCCGTGGGAATCGAACACACAACCCTGGCGTTGCAAGCGCCATGCTCTACCAACTGAGCTACAATTAACAGGTGTGCCTTCTTAAAAGTTAATTTGTGGAATTTATTTCCTTCTTAATGTGTTTGAGCCAATCAGTTGTGTTGTGACAAGGTAGATAGCCCTATTTGGTAAAAGACCAAGTCCATATTATGGCAAGAACAGCTCAAATAAGCAAAGAGAAACATCATTACTTTAAGACATGAAGGTCAGTCAATAAAGAACACTTCAAGAACTTTAAAAGTTTCTTCAAGTGCAGTCGCAAAAACCATCAAGCGCTATGATGAAACTGGCTCTCATTGGGACCGCACAGGAATGGAAGACCCAGAGTTACCTCTGCTGCAGAGGATAAGTTCATTAGAGTTATGACTGTAAGTCGCTTTGGATAAAAGCGTCTGCTAAATGGCATATTATATTATTATATTATATTATTTAGAGTTACCAGCCTCAGAAATTGAAGCCCAAATAAATGCTTCACAGAGTTCAACAGACACATCTCAACATCAACTGTTCAGAGGAGACTGTGTGAATCAGGCCTTCATGGTTGAATTGCTGCAAAGAAACCACTACTAAAGGACACTAATAAAAAGAAGAGACTTGCATGGGCCAAGAAACACGAGCAATGGACATTAGACCGGTGGAAATGTGTCCTTTGGTCTGGAGTCCAAATTGGAGATTTTTGGTTCCAACCACCGTGTCTTTGTGAACGGATGATCTCCGCATGTGTATTTCCCACAGTAAAGCATGGAAGAGGTGGTGTTATGGTGTAGGGTTCTTTGCTGGTGACACTGTCTGTGATTTATTTAGAATTCAAGGCACACTTAACCAGCATGGCTACCACAGCATTCTGCAGCGATATGCCATCCCATCTGGTTTGGGCTTAGTGGGACTATAATTTGTTTTTCAACAGGACAATGACCCAACACACCTCCAGGCTGTGTAAGCTCTATTTTACCAAGAAGGAGAGTGATGGAGTGCTGCATCAGATGACCTGGCCTCCACAATCACCCGACCTCAACCAAATTGAGATGGTTTGTGATGAGTCGGACCGCAGAGTGAAGGAAAAGCAGCCAACAAGTGCTCAGCATATGTGGGAACGCCTTCAAGACTGTTGGAAAAGCATTCCAGGTGAAGCTGGTTGAGAGAATGCCAAGAGTGTGCAAAGCTGTCATCAAGGCAAACGGTGGCTATTTGAAGAATCTCAAATCTAATTTGTTTAACACTATTTTGGTTATTACATGATTCCATATGTGTTATTTTATAGTTGTGATGTAATCACTATTATTCTACAATGTAGAAAATAGTAAAAATAAAGAAAAACACTTAAATGAATAGGTGTTATAAAACTTTTGACCAGTAGTGTAATGCTTTCACTTGAAGACGCATGGATTGTAACTTGTATTAGCATTGTTTTTTGTGAAGAACACCGATAGTCAGAAAACACAGGGTGAAGAGAGAGAAGTTAGAGAAGAGAGAGAGGTCAAATTGACAGTTACACACAGCAAACAGAACAAAGTAAACACACAAACTATATCAGACCAGTGCATGCATTGGCAAGATTAAAACAATTCCCATGGTCGACAGACAGCACTGATAACGCAATGAATAACCTCTGACAACTTTAAGGGACTATAAGACAAAGTATTGACCATTTACCATAATGTTCCTTCAGGTTACTTCAATTCATGCAGCGCCAGAATAATTCCACCACCTCAGTAGCTAGCATGCCCTAATGAGAGAAGCGCTATTCATTGTCAGTGCTTGTGGTACATACGCAGTGGTGCGAGAGCAAAGCTAACACACGTCTACAAAGGCGACCAATGGCCTTCTTTACACTGGCATGCGCCACAGCCCCTAAGCCAATCAGAGGCCGAGCTCAAAGCAAGGTGCTGCCCAATCACTGCTAACTGTGTGACATTACAACAACAGAATCATATAGACAGGAACTAATCACTGAGGGCATGGTGGCTGAGTCTTGAAAATCTGAAAGCGATATAAATATGGAGTATTGCCAACAGAAGGAAACAAACGCTGTGATCATACATGTAGCACATCAACGGCTGTATGACGAGGAGGATGAGGAACAGAGAGCACTCCCCCTCTGGCCTGGGCGGGGCGGCCGTGGGGCGTGGGGGGGCTGAACATGGGGAATGTTCCTGTGAGAGAGAGAGAGACGGCGGATCGATTCTCCTTCCTCCAGACGACGATGTTACGGCAGGAAGTGGCAGGGTGAGAGTTCAGTGTGAAGTAGGAAGGTCGGGGCGCCGGGTCTGGATGATTTTAGGTTTGGGGCAATTCTTTGGTTCCTCCTCCTCCTCGGTGTCGCTGTCGCAGACGTGGACTACGACGCTGGGGGTGGACTCTGTTCCTGCATGCAGCTCAAACTTCTCTCCTGTAGACAGAGAGAGTGAGAGTGGGAGAGGGAGAGAAAGAGAGAGGGAGAGAGAGATGGTCAGTACAAGAAAGACATTTGAAAATGTAAAGGCATACATGACCTCAAGAGGGAGCCCTGGTTCCAAGAGAGACACTAAATCAGTGAGGTGAGGCAAACTCAACCTGGGTAATGATTTTCTCCTCAAAATTGCTAAATGGTCCTGTGAGAATTGGGGGCATTTTGGTGAGCAGAAGGTTAATATACAGAAAGACTATGTAATTCTCTGGTTAGGAGGACCTGAACACAGGGAGGACTGAAGAAATTATATACTCTCTGTGTCTCTCTCTGTGTGTGTGTGTGTGTGTGTGTCTCTCTCTGTGTGTGTGTGTGTGTGTCTCTCTCTCTCTCTCTCTCTCTCTCTCTCTCTCTCTCTCTCTCTCTCTCCCTCTCCCTCTCTCCCCCTCTCCCCCTCTCCCTCTCCCTCTCTTCTCTCGCTGGGCTTCTCAGTCAACCGCTGGGTGACGTCAATGCTGCTGCATGCTGGCGCGCTGGGTCAGAGAGGGAGGGAGAGGAGGAGAGAGAGAGAGGATATTGCCCTCCCTGGGTCCCTGATTTCCACACTTAAAAGACCTCTGGGAGTTCAACACTCTCCTTCAGAGCTTTCATACAGTATACCCTAGCTATCATCTGTCATTTAGTACGTCTCAGGGATTCTGATAATGACAACATTACAGCTGTTTATCACATAATGACATACACACACACACACACACACACACACACACACACACACACACACACACACACACACACACACACACTAACTGAGCTCATTGTCATTCACAGCACATGCACCTGGCATTATCCCTGCTATTTCAGGCTCCGCTAATGAATGGGCTCTGTGTGTGTGTGTGTGTGTGTGTGTGTGTACGGACTGTACTGTATGCAGTAAGCTCACCATCTCTAAATCCATGGTGATGAATGCCTGTCCCGCCGCAACCCACCTGGCCAGCTCCTATCAAAGCTATTTATTAACCAGGATAAAATGGGATGGCACCTGATGGCTCGTGCCATGCGGAGCATGTGTGTGTGTGTGTGGCGGGGGTGGAAGGACAGATGGACAGCTGGACAGCGTCCTAGGCCCAGGACCACTAGCACACTGCATCTACTTTTACAGCATCTTTTCAAGCCAGGCAAAACACTCCAAATAATTCACAGCCTGAATATACAACATTCCTTAGCAACAGTCCCAAAATAAACGGGTGCAGTAGACTACAGCACAGGACTGCTGTTCTGGCACAGAGTTAACCCCATCATGGGTGAGGCAACAATTCCTTCAGGAGCGTTTGACTACTGCTGTACACACCTTTTCTATTAATATACTGTCCATTACACACCATTATATACATATATACATGTATATTTATATTCCGGACTCTGACATGGCTCGTTCTGATATTTCTTATATATTTTTTATTTTTCTGTTTTAGGATTTGTGTATATTGTTTAGTATTGTTAGGTATTACTGCAATGTTGGAGCTAGAAACATAAGCATTTCGCTGCACCTGAGATAACATCTGCAAAATATTTGTAGGCAACCGTTAACATTTGATTTGATTTGGAATGTGTGCTGCATGCTATTCACTGACATCATCTGTTCTAGCGTGGAAACGTTTTCTGACTAGCACTGGCTTTGCTGAGAGCTGTTTATTGACGAAAACTAGGCACTTATTATGACTGTGATATGTGGTTGTCCCACCTAGCTAACTTAAGGTGAATGCACTACCTGTAATTAGCTCTGGATAAGAGAGTCTGCTAAATGACTAGAATGTGAAATATAAATGTACATGTTAAAGACCTTATCTATTCTACTGTATGTTGTAAGGGCCAATACACCCAGCCATGATTTCACTGTATTACTACAGTATTACTACAGTATTACTACAGTATTACTACAGTATTACTATAGTGCTGTACCTTCTGCTCCAGACCCTGGTATGGTAATGGTACAGCGCTGCCTGCCTGCTGCCACACATCTTGGCAACCCCCTTACCCACAGATGCGCCTCAAATATTTCCTTTAATGATTTTATTTCTCAGGCTTAGTGAGAGAGCGAGTGAGAGGCTGGATCTGTGCCTTGTAAACAAGCCGGGAACAACAAAAGCATTCTCTCCTTAATGAGGCCTTGTGTTGGAGGGAGGCAGACTGATGGAGCCGCAATCACACTACACTAGACTCAGCTAGTCTCTCTGAAGGCTGGCCTGCATATGGAAACACTGCACTGGATAAAACACACATACAAATACAAACAAACACACACACGTGTCACATATCAGTTTGCAAACAATGTAAAAAAAGTATTATTGAGTTAATAAAGCCGCATACTGTCACGGATTCAGCCGAGGCTGCCCCTCCTCCTTGCTCGGGCAGGCTTCGGCGTTCGTCGTCACCGGAGTACTAGCTGCTACCGATCCATGTATCTATGTTCGACTTGTTCTGTCTTTATTGGTCACACCTGTTTCCCATTATGTAGTGATGTCTTACCTATTTAACCCTCTGTCTCACACTGTGTGTTGTGTGTGTTTGTTCATGTTTCGGCTGTCGTTAGTGTGTGGGTTTGTTCCCTCCCTGTGTGGAGGTTGTAGTTCTTTATTTTACCTTCGAGTAAAGTACGTCTTCTGATTAGCTCTGTGTCCTGCGCTTGACTTCGCCTACCGCATTTCACTGACGTCCTGACACATACAAACATGGTCTCTTTTTTGCTTTCCAGAGTAACGCAGCTCCAAAATGCAGGTGTTTCAGCCTAGCTCAGTGCTTTCGGTGGTGGAGGGCAGCCAGCGAAAATACAGAGCGTAGGGGTTGGTAATCTTCTCTAGTTGCGCCGTGATTGGCTCAGTGTTCTGTCATTAATGGCAACACTATGTCACCGCAAAATCTACAGGGAGAGCTAGAAAGTTCAAGCCCCCTTGGCTGCTGCCATTCATTTACATTACAAGTGCCCATCCAAGAAGGCTCAAGGTCATTGACCACAGATAAAATAATGTAAAATCACGTTATATCTACTGTAGCTTTGATTGGACTGATCATGTCAACATTATACTTTCAAAATCGTTGCTAGCAAGCTAGACAAGCAGTCATCATCATGAATCACGTCGACAATCTACTGACAAAATCCTTTTCAATCCTTGTCATATGAAGAGAAATTATAGATAAAACGTATCGGTGCTCATCGGCCATTGGACATAAACATTACACAACAAGTTGGATATCGCAAATTCAACAATGAGTGGTTTGGAAGGAATCAGTGGCTCACTGCAAGCGTTGCCAAGCAATCCCTATTTTGCTTCTGTGACGACGTGTGAAAGAAGGAGTCAGGCGCAGGAGGTAAAATATCCATTTGTTTAATCCGTTTGCATAAATCAAATGCCTCAAGCGTCAAACGAAACTGTACAAGGGAAAACATCCACCTTGACAAATAACACAGTGAAATGTAGCTCAACCGAGCTACACGCTCTCACAACAAAACAATCACTCACAAAGGCAAGGGGAACAGAGGGAACACTTATACACATACTAATTAGGGGAATGAGCACCAGGTGTGTGTGATTGACAAGACATGACAAGTGGAGTGATGAGAATGGGGTCGGCAGTAGCTAGTACTCCGGTGACGACGAACGCCGAAGCCTGCCGGAACCAGGAGGGGGGGCAGCTTCCCCTGCCTGTTATTCGGTGGAGAGGGTGTGTGGTCCAATTCTGGGTTTAAGGGTCTCTTTCCCAAACTTAAAAGGATAAACATTCACATGGAACACCATGGGCCAGAAAAGGTTGAATACATTGGCCATGCTGTCAAGCCAGCATGACTTCTGCCGCGTTCAAAACAACTGGAAACTCGGAACAGGGAAATCTCAGACGGTCAGACGGTCATCCTACTCGGAATTCTAAGTTGGAAACTCGGGCCTCTTTCTAGAGCTCCGACCTGAAGATCACTGACATCATGATTCGACCTTGTTTTTTTTCCAGTTCCCAGTTGTCTTGAAAGGACCATAAATCCAGAGAATGCCAGACCTTATGACAAAATTTGCCCACTAGAAGGACCGCCGCGCCACCTTCCTGTTCAAGTGAGCACAGCACAACTGTGAGTCCAAAAATGTATTGTATGCTGCTGCATAAATGATGTAATATGCCAGGGAGATATGTATGCTGTAGCTAAGAAAGTAATACTAAGTGTATGTTGTGTAGTAAGCTGTTAGTAGCCCATGTGCCTCACCCTAATAATTTGGTCCCTTTCCCCCTCATAACTTAGCCTACTGTTCTGACTTAGTGGTGCACATGTAGCGTATAGCCTGTTTTATAGAAATGTCATCATCGAATATTGTAAGAGCTTTCATTGTCTGCTTATATGCCCCCTCTATTTATCCTACGGTTCTGACTTGGTGTACAGGGAGAACACTGTAAGAACGGCCCATGTTCTGAATTCTGTTGCTGTACATTTCAAAAGTGCTGAACAAATCATTATATTGACTACGTCTATCTTAGCTCGCTCATTAATGTCTTCACCGAAAATGAAGGATTGCCTCTTATCCGCTTGTTGTTCTCTTATGCCATAGTTTGTACATCTCAATTGTCAGCAGAAACCACATTTGTATAAGCAAGACAGCCATATCAGCTATGTTTTTAAAAAAGGCAGTAAATGAGGCTGAATGAACTGTTACGCTGCCAGACAAGGCTCCACTGATAGCCAGGTGTAGCGGTGGTAAGGATTCACTCCATGGTGCTGAAAATAATGTTGACAGTTTAAAGACAGTGTCATTAACTAAAGTCTCTATATGAAGGTTTAAATTAAAATTCCCTATTCTCTGTTAACTCCAGACTGACTGAGTCAACTCTCCCAAGAGTGCTAACCCTAAAGCTTATCCACTAATACTCTGAAGAATAAAAGCCTGCAATGCGCTCTCTCACACACACACATGCGCACGCCCGCGCACACACACGTGCACGCACGCAGACACAAATGCACACACACATACACACACTATGGAGTATGCACGTACGCATACACACAAACATACACTAATGATGTATGACAGATAGCTATAGTAAGCGCCTGTAATGTTTACAGTTTAAACGGTAGAGCTTTCAAATAAAAAGGTTCTATACATACTGCACTGTACAGCATTACATCAGAGTCTAAACAGTGTTTTAAAAGTTTACATTCATATACTGCACTCTATTCTATGACATAAAAGGCATATGCCCAGGCCTTATCATTGAAGTGCTACTTCAGTGTACCAGGAAATATTCACCACCAAGGCATCGTGATTTTTAGCCCAATCACATTTTAGTTGCTGCACTTGAAGTGTTCTAAACATTTCAGATAATAACCATTCCCACTTGCTTACAGTACATACCATTTACCCTCTACTCCATATACACTGTTTTCACACAGTCATCTTCAAGCACTACTATCCCCTGACCTTATGTCAGTCTCTGACCCCAGAATCTTTAACTACAGCCTTCTGCTCCACTTCTGACTCTAGGTCAGTGTATAAATGAAAGGCCAGTGATACGGGGGTAAAGACCAGTTTGATCCTGCTCTGCTCTGCTCCACTCCACTCCCATAATTATGCAATATCCTTTAAATGAATCACTTATGCAATCCACTCTAGTCCCTAAACAGAGGAAATAATACAGTCACTTGAGAGACATTTCATGTGCTGTATACACTTACAGTGATGTAGTTAGCAGTGAAAGGGACTGATAGGGTTTGTGGGTTGTTTGTGGGTTGTTTGTGGGTTGTTTGTGGGTTCCACCAGATGTATCACTGGGTGCTTGTGAGGGGACCTGCATGGTTGGTTGACTAGTAAAGGAAAGTTTCAAGTGGGATATTTTTGTGCTTGTAAAAGTTAGATGCTATCCATAGTGACTTAGAGGGCAATGAGGCCACGAAGTTGCTGGTGTATGGTGTTAACCACCAGCTGTGGCTGTCCTGGGGTTTAGACCCAGCTAGAGAGAGCCCTCGGCTCCAGAGAGACGTCCCGTAGCCCAGGCTGACCCATACTGACAGGGGCTCCACTAGCAAGTACCTACACTATTAATGACTATGAATGGGAGATTTGCTTAGACCCAACTCTAACCTTCTGTAATCAATCAATCAATCAATTTTATTTTATATAGCCCTTCTTACATCAGCTAATATCTCGAAGTGCTGTACAGAAACCCAGCCTAAAACCCCAAACAGCTAGTAATGCAGGTGTAGAAGCACGGTGGCTAGGAAAAACTCCCTAGAAAGGCGAAAACCTAGGAAGAAACCTAGAGAGGAACCAGGCTATGAGGGGTGGCCAGTCCTCTTCTGGCTGTGCCGGGTGGAGATTATAACAGAACCATGCCAAGATGTTCAAAAATGTTCATAAGTGACAAGCATGGTCAAATAATAATCAGGAATAAATCTCAGTTGGCTTTTCATAGCCGATCATTAAGAGTTGAAAACAGCAGGTCTGGGACAGGTAGGGGTTCCATAACCGCAGGCAGAACAGTTGAAACTGGAATAGCAGCAAGGCCAGGCGGACTGGGGACAGCAAGGAGTCACCACGGCCGGTAGTCCCGACGTATGGTCCTAGGGCTCAGGTCTCTCAGTTGGCTTTTCATAGCCGATCATTAAGAGTTGAAAACAGCAGGTCTGGGACAGGTAGGGGTTTCGTAGCCGCAGGCAGAACAGTTGAAACTGGAATAGCAGCAAGGCCAGGCGGACTGGGGACAGCAAGGTGTCATCATGCCCGGTAGTCCTGACGTATGGTCCTAGGGCTCAGGTTCTCAGAGAGAAAGAGAGAACGAGAGAATTAGAGAGAGCATACTTAAATTCACACAGGACACTGGATAAGACAGGAGAAGTACTCCAGGTATAACCAACTAACCCCAGCCCCCCGACACATAAACTACTGCAGCATAAATACTGGAGGCTGAGACAGGAGCGGTCCGGAGACACTGTGGCCCCATCCGAAGAAACCCCCGGACAGGGCCAAACAGGAAGGATATAACCCCACCCACTCCGCCAAAGCACAGCCCCCGCACCACTAGAGGGATATCCCCAACCACCAACTTACAATCCTGAGACAAGGCCGAGTATAGCCCACAGAGGTCTCCACCACAGCACAAACCAAGGGGGGGGCGCCAACCCAGACAGGAAGATCACGTCAGTAACTCAACCCACTCAAGTGACGCACCCCTCCCAGGGACGGCATGAAAGAGCACCAGCAAGCCAGTGACTCAGCCCCTGCAACAGGGTTAGAGGCAGAGAACCCCAGTGGAGAGGGGAACCGGCCTGGCAGAGACAGCAAGGGCTGTTCGTTGCTCCAGCCTTTCCGTTCACCTTCACACTCCTGGGCCAGACTACACTCAATCATATGACCTACTGAAGAGATAAGTCTTCAGTAAAGACTTAAAGGTTGAGACCGAGTCTGCGTCTCTCACATGGGTAGGCAGACTGTTCCATAAAAATGGAGATCTATAGGAGAAAGCCCTGCCTCCCGCTGTTTGCTTAGAAATTCTAGGGACAATTAGGAGGCCTGCGTCTTGTGACCGTAGCGTACGTATTGGTATGTACGGCAGGACCAACTCGGAAAGATAGGTAGGAGCAAGCCCATGTAACGCTTTATAGGTTAACAGTAAAACCTTGAAATCAGCCCTTGCCTTAACAGGAAGCCAGTGTAGGGAAGCTAGCACTGGAGTAATATGATCAAATTTCTTGGTTCTAGTCAGGATTCTAGCAGCCGTATTTAGCACTAACTGAAGTTTATTTAGTGCTTTATCCGGGTAGCCGGAAAATAGAGCATTGCAGTAGTCTAACCTAGAAGTAACAAATGCATGGATTAATTTTTCTGCATCATTTTTGGACAGAAAATTTCTGATTTTTGCAATGTTACGTAGATGGAAAAAAGCTGTCCTTGAAACAGTCTTGATATGTTCGTCAAAAGAGAGATCAGGGTCAAGAGTAACGCCGAGGTCCTTCACAGTTTTATTTGAGACGACTTTACAACCATCAAGATGAATTGTCAGATTTAACAGAAGATCTCTTTGTTTCTTGGGACCTAGAACAAGCATCTCTGTTTTGTCCGAGTTTAAAAGTAAAAAGTTTTCAGCCATCCACTTCCTTATGTCTGAAACACAGGCTTCTAGCGAGGGCAATTTTGGGGCTTCACCATGTTTCATTGAAATGTACAGCTGTGTGTCATCCGCATAGCAGTGAAAGTTAACATTATGTTTTCGAATAACATCCCCAAGAGGTAAAATATATAGTGAAAACAATAGTGGTCCTAAAACGGAACCTTGAGGAACACCGAAATGTACAGTTGATTTGTCGGAGGACAGACCATTCACAGAGACAAACTGATATCTTTCCGACAGGTAGGATCTAAACCAGGCCAGAACTTGTCCGTGTAGACCAATTTGGGTTTCCAGTCTCTCCAAAAGAATGTGGTGATCGATGGTGTCAAAGGCAGCACTAAGGTCTAGTAGCACGAGGACAGATGCAGAGCCTCGGTCTGACGCCATTAAAAGGTCATTTACCACCTTCACAAGTGCAGTCTCAGTGCTATGATGGGGTCTAAAACCAGACTGAAGCATTTCGTATACATTGTTTGTCTTCAGAAAGGCAGTGAGTTGCTGCGCAACAGCTTTTTCTAAAATTTTTGAGAGGAATGGAAGATTCGATATAGGCCGATAGTTTTTTATATTTTCCGGGTCAAGGTTTGGCTTTTTCAAGAGAGGCTTTATCACTGCCACTTTTAGTGAGTTTGGTACACATCCGGTGGATAGAGAGCTGTTTATTATGTTCAACATAGGAGGGCCAAGCACAGGAAGCAGCTCCTTCAGCAGTTTAGTAGGAATAGGATCCAGTATGCAGCTTGAAGGTTTAGAGGCCATGATTATTTTCATCATTGTGTCAAGAGATATAGTACTAAAACACTTAAGTGTCTCTCCCGATCCCAGGCCCTCGCAGAGCTGTGCAGATCCAGGACAGCTAAGCCCTGGAGGAATACGCAGATTCAAAGAGGAGTCCGTAATTTGCTTTCTAATGGTCATGATCTTTTCCTCAAAGAAGTTCATGAATTTATCACTGCTAAAGTGAAAGCCATCCTCTCTTGGGGAATGCTGCTTTTTAGTTAGCTTTGCAACAGTATCAAAAAGAAATTTTGGATTGTTCTTATTTTCCTCGATTAAGTTGGAAAAGTAGGATGATCGAGCAGCAGTGAGGGCTCTTCGGTACTGCACGGTACTGTCTTTCCAAGCTAGTCGGAAGACTTCCAGTTTGGTGTGGCGCCATTTCCGTTCCAATTTCCTGGAAGCTTGCTTCAAAGCTCGGGTATTTTCTGTATACCAGGGAGCTAGTTTCTTATGACAAATGTTTTTCGTTTTTAGGGGTGCAACTGCATCTAGGGTATTGCGCAAGGTTAAATTGAGTTCCTCAGTTAAGTGGTTAACTGATTTTTGTCCTCTGACGTCCTTGGGTAGGCAGAAGGAGTCTGGAAGGGCATCAATGAATTTTTGTGTTGTTTGAGAATTTATAGCACGACTTTTGATGCTCCTTGGTTGGGGTCTGAGCAGATTATTTGTTGCGATTGCAAATGTAATAAAATGGTGGTCCGATAGTCCAGGATTTTGTGGAAAAACATTAAGATCTACAACATTTATTCCATGGGACAAAACTAGGTCCAGAGTATGACTGTGGCAGTGAGTAGGTCCAGAGACATGTTGGACAAAACCCACTGAGTCGATAATGGCTCCGAAAGACTTTTGGAGTGGGTCTGTGGACTTCTCCATGTGAATATTAAAATCACCAAAAATTAGAATATGATCTGCTATGACTACAAGGTCTGATAGGAATTCAGGAAACTCAGAGAGGAACGCTGTATATGGCCCAGGAGGCCTGTAAACAGTAGCTATAAAAAGTGATTGAGTAGGCTGCATAGATTTCATGACTAGAAGCTCAAAAGATGAAAACGCCATTTTTTTTTTTGTAAATTGAAATTTGCTATCGTAAATGTTAGCAACACCGCCGCCTTTGCGGGATGCACGGGGAATATGGTCACTAGTGTAACCAGGAGGTGAGGCCTCATTTAACACAGCAAATTCATCAGGCTTAAGCCATGTTTCAGTCAGGCCAATCACATCAAGATTATGATCAGTGATTAGTTCATTGACTATGACTGCCTTTGAAGTGAGGGATCTAACATTAAGTAACCCTATTTTGAGATGTGAGGTATCACGATCTCTTTCAATAATGGCAGGAATGGAGGAGGTCTTTATCCTAATAAGATTGCTAGGGTGAACACCGCCATGTTTAGTTTTGCCCAACCTAGGTCGAGGCACAGACACAGTCTCAATGGGTATGGCTGAGCTGACTACACTGACTGTGCTATTGGCAGACTCCACTAAGCTGGCAGGTTGGCTAACAGCCTGCTGCCTGGCCTGCACCCTATTTCACTGTGGGGCTAGAGGAGTTAGAGCCCTATCTATGTTGGTAGATAAGAGGAGAGCACCCCTCCAGCTAGGATGGAGTCCGTCACTCCTCAGCAGGTCAGGCTTGGTCCTGTTTGTGGGTGAGTCCCAGAAAGAGGGCCAATTATCCACAAATGTTATCTTTTGGGAGGGGCAGAAAACAGTTTTCAACCAGCGATTAAGTGTTATTATATAGTATGAAGCCAGACAATGTCCCGTACACAATGAGCCTGGTTACAGTGATGGGTAAGATCACTTTCACTATCTTGTGCAGAGAGCCTCGTGCTTCATTAGACTAGGTGAATCACTACCTACCACTATCCACTACTATCACATCATAATAGATGCACTTCATCTCAAACAGGAACTCGATAGGAATATGAAATGGTGTTCCAGTAAATATAAGAGGAAGTAAGTATACTATATGTCTATCTTGATAGATACAGGAAGATCATTCTATTCAAATACAACTGATCTTGAGGAGTCATATGAGTATGTAGGCTTACATTATGTTCCGGTTCGTGGGCCTATGCAGTCATGCAGTATAGGGATGACCCCAGCTTATCAGATCAGGGAGCGAGAGTGAGGATAGAAGGACAGAGAGAGAGGGAAGATAGACGGAGAGAGGGAAAATAGAGTGAGAGAGAGAAGAATAAAGGAAGAGAGGGAGAGAGAGAACTCTCAGCGTGATGTGTTTTGATGGGATTTGGGGAGAGAGAGAGAGAGAGCCCCAGGACAGCAACACAATTAGACTCAACCAAATCATGAGAAAACAAAAAGAGAATTACTTGACACATTGGAAAGAATTAACAAAAAAACAGAGCAAACTAGAATGCTATTTGGCCCTAAACCGAGAGTACACAGTGGCAGAATACCTGACCACTGTGACTGACCCAAAATTAAGGAAAGCTTTCACTATATACAGACTCAGTGAGCATTGCCTTGCTATTGAGAAAGGCCGCCATAGGCAGACCTGGCTCTCAAGAGAAGACAGGCTATGTGCACACTGCCCACAAAATGAGGTGGAAACTGTGCTGCACTTCCTAATCTCCTGCCAAATGTATGGCCATATTAGAGACACATATTTCCCTCAGATTACACAGACCCACAAAGAATTCGAAAACAAATCAAATTTTGATCAACTCCCATATCTATTGGGTGAAATACCACAGTCTGCCATCACAGCAGCAATATTTGTTTATTATCTATTTAACTTGCTTTGGCAATGTAAACATATGTTTCCCATGCCAATAAAGCCCCTTAAATTGAAATTGAATTGAAATTGAGAAAGAGAAAGAGAGCGAAAGAGAGAGAAAGAGAAATAGAGCGAAAGAGAGAGAGAGAGAAAGAGAGAGAAAAGAGAGAGAAGAGAGAGAGAGAGAGAGAGAGAGAGAGAGAGAGAGAGAGAGAGAGAGAGAGAGAGAGAGAGAGAGAGAGAGAGAGAGAGAGAGAGAGAGAGAGATACAGTTCCCTAGGGGGTTGACAGCTGATTGTTAGTAATGTCAAACCCTGTTGCATAATCTAAATGTTCCTACATCTCATCCCACCACCCAGAGCCATTTTAACATCCACTGCAGCTACAAATAGAAGAGATAGGCAGACAGACAGACAGACAGACAGACAGACAGACAGAGTGCGTGACATTCAATTTCACTTTTCAAAATGGCCTCCTTCATTGACCTGAGGTAGTGTCAGTGGGGCAGAGAGAGAGAGGGGGGAGAGATAGAGCGAGAGAGAGAGAAAGAGAGAAGTTAGCGAGGACCTGCAAGTGCTCTCTCTCTCTCCCTCCCTTCATATCATTGACTGGGACTAAGGGTTTATTTATGTGGGAGTTAACAGCGCGATTGGCAGCTCAAGCAAAGTCAAGCTAAAATTAGCAGGATGGCAAGAATCTGTGAAACAGCTGTTCTGATAAGAAAATGAGGCTCTCGCCAGGAAGGCAGATGGTCTTGACTCTGGCTGTATGGAATATAATCCCTGCACATTTAGATACACACTGAGATGAAGCATTGTAAGAGTGTAGTAGCCTACCTTTCACAGTACTAAGCTTAACTACTGGACACTATGTATTCACCAAACTTGGCTTTTTGAGTAGGCCTAGGCTTACTGCTGGACAAAAAGCACTCTAGTATCAGGCATTTAGTGAGATGAAAAAAAAAGCCTGATAAAAAGATGATTGACACTCCATTTAGGTCTATTTCAAACAACAAGAAGACATAACAGCTAACTGATTTACATTTGAATCCGCTACTTGCTCGGACTAAACCTCTTACTCAAAGACAGCCATCATTATCAAGCCAGACACAATTGTGGTTGTCACTCTCTCCTGACTGACTGACTGACTGACTAAATGACATGGTGGCTGAGGTGACTCAATTCCAGAGGAGAGTTGGGGGGGTTTTAGATAGAGACTTGTTGATATTCCTCTCATAGCCGAGATGAATAAACCATTGGTGTACAGGGAGTCAGCAGTGACAGGTCGTCAATGTCTCTCACCCTCATGCATTATTCATGGTTGACATGACGACGTGCAGCGGAACCTTTGTGAAGAGAGTGGCACTGCTTTGGCGCGCGGCTCTTTCAAGTCGGCGGCAATTAAAATTTAGCGAAGTAGCACTGCCCCTCTGATGGCATGAAAAACAGAGGCAGACTGGAGCAGAAGGGAGTGAATGAGGATAGGATACATTCTGACTGGAGTGCTGTTCATTAAATCAAAAGCGATGTCTCATGTCTTAAACTGGTGAGAGATGTTACAGACATGACAAGTTGCTCCATCTCAACGTCTGTCATATTTTATTGTGTTTGAAATTACTTTTAATCAATACATTTCATAGGAAACCTACTAGGTAGTATTACATAGCCTGTGACAGACAGTGCTAAACATGTCCATGGATCTAAATACAGGACTCAGCATTGTTATTTTAGATGAACTCTTTGGGACTATACTATAATGTGAGACAACCTTGTGTGGAATGTCCTTCCTCAGTTTAAATGCATGTGTAAATAGCGTGTTGCCTGTAATAAACCTAGTGGACCGTATTTCCAATGGGAACAGTAGGCTACGTAATCAGACCAACAGCTGGGGAGTAGAGAGGGTGACCTGACTGACCTCCTACGAAATGGACGGTCACCTCCCGGGCGGTCATCTACTCTGTTGGACTATGTGTGTGGTCCACTACAAACACTAACTGGACTTCTGGACATGACACCGTCATAAACGCCAGAACACAACCTTCCCTATACGCTGAAGTGGAAATATACAGGAGTTGATACACTTGTTGTGATCGTAAAGAATATTGAAGGACACAAAGGGCTTTACATTGTATGGGAGTAAAACTTCCTGATGTCTCTATACTGCATCTGAAGGTCAACTGGGGTTCAGCCATTGTGGGGATTCGTTACTTGAAAATAGTTATATATTACATTTGACTTGTTACCTTCAATCAAAGTAACGCGTTATGTTACTTGATACCTTTGTAACGCATTATCCCCAACACTGGGTTCAGCTAATAGAAATTCTCCTCTAGTCTCAGTCGTTGTTGTGAGTGTCTCTATGGTCTTGTGTTCTATACAGACGTCTGCATTACGGCTGATTATAGAACACACAGTGATTGATACCAGAGGATGTATTCTATGAATATTAATAACTTTTAAAGGTACAGGTTCTGACCGGTGTGACATGACAAAATGAATCTTTAAAACAAGAAGAATTTGACCTGATGCCCTGCTTGACCGAGGGGAGGTGCTCTAGGATGTCATATTACATGACGCATCACGTAGCACTGGATATATTTACAGAGGAAGTGAGAGATGTGAGAGAGGGAACGAGAGAGCGAGATTGACAAAGAGCTAGCAAGCAAGAGAATGAGACAATAGAAGAGTGTGTAAGAGAAAGATGAGAAAGAGAATGAGAGAGAAATGATTGAAAGAATGAAACAGAGAGAACAATAGAAAGGTGTGAGAGAAACACTGAGACTGAGAAACTGAAAACTGAAACAGAGCGGTCGCTCTGAATGAAAAACAGCATGTACTGTGTAACTAGTGGTATGACTCACCAGGGCCCAGCTTGGCCACAGCATAGAGCAGGTCGTAGTTGATGACGGGCGTGGTCTCGTCTATCTGCTGCCAGCCAATGGGCGGCGAGCCGGGAGGGGAGATGAGGAACTGTTTAGAGGGCTGGGGAGGAGCCAGGTGCAGGTTATCACCTTCTGATACTTGGTTTTGGACCTGAGGGAGGGAGGGATAGAGAGAGAGAGAGAGAGAGAGAGAGAGAGAGAGAGAGAGAGAGAGAGAGAGAGAGAGAGAGAGAGAGAGAGAGAGAGAGAGACCAAATATTAGTGAATGTGTTTGAATTAGATGTCTCTTAGTGATTCTCTTAAAAAAAACAAAAAAAACGCCCATAGTGGGTCAGTTAGTTCCAGACAGTCAGTTAATTCCACATCTTAGTTCCAAGGGATTCAGCCAGCCAGAGAGCTGAGGTTAAAGGACACTGACTGGGAACGATCAGTGTCTGGGTCATGGGTTCCTCTCCACTGCTCCCCAGGACCAACACTAGTCTACTGGGCTACAGACCTCACTGCTCCCCAGGACCAACACTAGTCTACTGGGCTACAGACCTCACTGCTCCCCAGGACCAACACTAGTCTACTGGGCTACAGACCTCACTGCTCCCCAGGACCAACACTAGTCTACTGGGCTACAGACCTCACTGCTCCCCAGGACCAACACTAGTCTACTGGGCTACAGACCTCACTGCTCCCCAGGACCAACACTAGTCTACTGGGCTACAGACCTCACTGCTCCCCAGAACCACTAGTCTACTGGGCTACAGACCTCACTGCTCCCCAGGACCAACACTAGTCTACTGGGCTACAGACCTCACTGCTCCCCAGGACCACTAGTCTACTGGGCTACAGACCTCACTGCTCCCCAGGACCAACACTAGTCTACTGGGCTACAGACCTCACTGCTCCCCAGGACCAACACTAGTCTACTGGGCTACAGACCTCACTGCTCCCCAGGACCACTAGTCTACTGGGCTACAGACCTCACTGCTCCCCAGGACCAACACTAGTCTACTGGGCTACAGACCTCACTGCTCCCCAGGACCAACACTAGTCTACTGGGCTACAGACCTCACTGCTCCCCAGGACCAACACTAGTCTACTGGGCTACAGACCTCACTGCTCCCCAGGACCAACACTAGTCTACTGGGCTACAGACCCACATCATCACCATCAGGACGGTCATCTTGAGTAATAGCTAATAGGTCCAGATCACATGTAGATCATCAGAGTGCTGTCTGTGTGCTCCAGCCTCCGGGCAGCACAGCACAGTGTAACATTTGGTCCTGCAGATATTATGTCATCTCTAACAGGAGTATAACTCATGGACTTAATCTCTCTCTCTCTGCCTCAGCGGAATATTTGTGACCCTGATATCCTTTGGGAGAGGAATTAGACAGGCCTACTGGCTAATGTGGAGCAATCACACGCTGCTTCTGCAAGGAGAAGGGCACTCGCACACACACACACACACACACACACACACACACACACACACACACACACACACACACACACACACACACACACACACACACACACACACACACACACACACACACACACACACACACACACACACACACACACACACACACACACACACACACACACCCTGGAGAGACTTTCAGTGTTAGTCACACTGCATCGGTGACAAAATGTAAACATGAGACTATTTTCCATAAACCCAGTTTTCCCCTGAACTATACACCATAACTAAAGCTAGTGTCTTAAAGATGCAGCCCGAGATCTTAAGCACTTACTAATTTGTAACACACAGTCGGATGTTTACATACACTTAGGTTGGAGTCATTAAAACTCGTTTTTCAACCACTCCACACATTTCTTGTTAACAAAGTATCGTTTTGGCAAGTCGGTTAGGACATCTACTTTGTGCATGACACAAGTAATTTTTCCAACAATTGTTTACAGACAGATTATTTCACTTATAATTCACTGTATCACAATTCCAGTGGGTCAGAAGTTTATATACACTAAGTTGACTGTGCCTTTCAACAGCTTGGAAAATTCCAGAAAATGATGTCATGGCTTTAGAAGCTTCTAAAGGCTAATTGACATCATTTGAGTCAATTGGAGGTGTACCTGTGGATGTATTTCAAGGCCTACCTTCAAACTCAGTGCCTCTTTGCTTGACATCATGGGAAAATCTAAAGAAATCAGCCAAGACCTCAGAAAATAAATTGTAGACCTCCACAAGTCTGGTTTATCCTTGGGAGCAATTTCCAAACGCCTGAAGGTACCACGTTCATCTGTACACACAATAGTACGCAAGTATAAACACCATGGGACCACGCAGCCGTCATACCGCTCAGGAAGGAGACGCGTTCTGTCTCCTAGAGATGTACTTTGGTGCGAAAAGTGCAAATCAATCCCAGAACAACAGCAAAGGACCTTGTGAGGATGCTGAATGAAACAGGTACAAAAGTATCTATATCCACAGTAAAACAAGTCCTATATTGACATAAAGTGAAAGGCCGCTCAGCAAGGAAGAAGCCACTGCTCCAAAACTGCCATTAAAAAGCCAGACTATGGTTCGCAACTGCACATGGGGACAAAGATCGTACTTTTTGGAGAAATGTCCTCTGGTCTGATGAAACAAAAATAGAACTGTTTGGCCATAATGACCATCGTTATGTTTGGAGGAAAAAGGGGGATGCTTGCAAGCGGAAGAACACCATCCCAACCGTGAAGCACGGGGGTGGCAGCATCATGCTGTGGGCGTGCTTTGCTGCAGGAGGGACTGGTGCACTTCACAAAATAGATGGCATCATGAGGAAGGAAAATTATGTGGATATATTGAAGCAACATCTCAAGACATCAGTCAGGAAGTTAAAGCTTGGTCACAAATGACCCAAAGCATACTTCCAAAGTTGTGGCAAAATGGCTTAAGGACAATAAAGTCAGGGTATTGGAGTGGCCATCACAAAGCCCTGACCTCAATCCTATAGAACATTTGTGGGCAGAACTGAAAAAGCATGTGTGAGCAAGGAGGCCTACAAACCTGACTCAGTTACACCAGCTCTGTCAGGAGGAATGGGCCAAAAT
>NC_140018.1:20040184-20120184 GCF_964263955.1 Coregonus lavaretus | reverse complement strand
GTGAGTCCATATCAATATATCAAACATTGTGAAGGGTGTCTAAGATGAATAATGTCAGCCTAGCCTTTTGGGGGCCCTAAGCAAAAATTGTTTTGGGGGCCCACCTCTTGATGGCGGAGATAATTTGCCATGGGGCGTAGAGAAAATGTTGCTGTTTTATAGCTAATTTCCTGCAATTCTACACATTTTGCCATGGGGCTGTCATGGTTCCACCTGTCACCAGAGAGTGGCAGAGACCGCCTTAGAGACTATATTAACACAGGTGTTTTCAGTTAGTAATTATGATTTCCTTTTAGAAAGGTGTGATTTCTGTTACCCTTTGCAGAAGCTTGATTTGTTTGCTGTGTGTGTTTGTCTCCTGAGTGAGTTATCAAGTCATAGTGTTTGTTGTTTTCCCTGGTTTTACTTTGTATCTACTGTTGAACTTTTTCCTAGTAAAGTATTTACGTTTATTGGTTCCTCGTCTGGTTCTCTTCTCTACTCCTGGATCCTACCTCACCACGTCACAGCAAGATTCTGCCCCCAACATGGACCCAGCAGAGATTGACCAGATCAAGAACGTTATAACCCACCAAGGACCCCTGCTGGGGCAGCAGCAAGAACAACTCTCCCAAATATCAGAGACTCTCCGGGCACTTACAGACTCCCTCCAACCACTGCAGACCCCCAACCCAGGAGGAGCCACTGCCCAAGTCTCAGCGCCCAGTGCTCCAGTTGTCGCCGTAGATCCCCAAGTGAACCTGCACCGGGAACCCAAGATCCCAGCCCTCGAGCGGTATGACGGCCACCCGGGAAGATGCAAGGGGTTCCTCACTTAGTGCTCTCTGGTTTTCGAGCTACAGCCCTCCTCATTCTACACCGATCAGGCCAAGATCGCCTACATCATCTCTCTACTCTTGGGCAAAACCCTGCCGTGGGCAACGGCGGTTTGGGAACAGCAGCCACTATCCTGCAGCTCCATATCAGCCTTTACTTCAGAGTTGTGATGAGTCTTTGACCACCCAGTCAGCGGACGAGAAGCGTTGATCCGGCTTTTCAACCTCCGCCAAGGGGCCAGACAAGTGGCCGACTTTGCCATTGATTTCCACATCCTCACCGCCAAAAGTGGGTGGAATACAGAGGCACTGGTCACCGCCTTCCACCAGGGTCTGTCTAACTCTATCAAGGATGAACTGGCCTCTCGGGACCTGGGAGAGGACCTCAAGTCCCTGATAACGCTGGAAATCAAGATCAAAAACTGCATCCGAGAACGAGTGAGACAGCGCCCCTTTGACACCACCCCAGTATCCCAGCTTCCCGAGTACCCCAAGCCCCCCGAGCCAAGCACTAAGAAGCCCATGCAGCTGGGACGCACACGTCTGAGCCCACAGGAACGCGATAGGTGCATGCGCAAAGGCTGCTGCCTCTACTGTGGAGGTCTCGGCCATCTCCGTTCTACATGTCCAGAGCTGACGGGAAACGCTGGGGCTCTGACGAGCTGCGCAGTGACTCCCAGGCTACCCAGTCACCATCTGTCACTACCCGCGACACACCACTGGGACAACCAAATTCAAGCCTTTGTGGACTCCGGGGCCGCGGATAATTTCATAGATCAGGACCTCACCAGATAATTACAAATCCCCTGCGTGAAATGCCCCATCCCTCTGCAGATTCAAGCCCTTGATGGATGCCCCATCGGCTCTGGCCAGGTGGAATATCAGACCAAGCCCATTCAACTGCAGGTCGGGGTGAACCACCCAGAGACTCTTAGCTTTCTTTTGATCACTGCTCCCGAGAACCCCCTTATCCTAGGGTACCCCTGGTTAGCGCAACATAACCCACTATTCTCCTGGTCCACGGGACATCTACTAAACTGGGGAAATAACTCCAAGAGCCTCGCCGCGCCCCCCTGCATCCACTGAAGCCCAAGACTTCTCCGCTCTCCCTCCCGAATACTTCGACCTCCGAGAAGACTTCAGTAAGAGGCAAGCCGCCACCCTCCCTCCTCATTGTCCATACGACTGTGCTCCTACCCGGCTCCACCCCTCCCCGGGGCCGTCTTTACTCCCTCTCGGCCCCCCTTAGTAGCAGCCATGGACGACTACATCCGGGAGTCGCTGGCGGCAGGCTTAATTTGTTCCTCAACTTCCCCAGCCTGCGCAAGCTTCTTCTTCGTGGGAAAGAAGGATGGGGGTCTGCGTCCCTGCATCGATTACCAAGGGTTGAACAGGATTACGATTAAGAATTGTTACCCCCTACCCCTGATGTCCTCTGCCTTGGAGCTGGCCCAAGGGGCCCGATTCTTCACCAAACTGGACCGCTTACAATCTGGTGAGAATCAGGGAGGGAGATGAATGGAAAACTGCATTTAACACCCCTAGTGGCCACTATGAATATTTAGTCATGCCATTCAGATTATCGAACTCACCAGCAGTCTTCCAAGCATTGGTCATTGACACTCTTAGGGACACGTTGAATCGTTTCGTCTTTGTTAACCTTGATGACATCCTGATCTTCTCCAAGACCCTTCCAGAACACATCCTGCACGTCCGCCAAGTCCTGAGACGCCTCCTGCAGAGTCAGCTATACATCAAAATAGAGAAGTGTGAGTTCCATGTTTCCCAAGTCTCCTTCCTGGGCCACATTATCTCAGACCCGTTTTTGCTGGACCCCTGAGGCTGACAGGGCATTCGGGGAGTTCAAGGGACGTTTCACCTCCGGACCCAACCTCGCTCATCCTGACCCTGCTCGTCCCCTCATGGTAGAGGTGGACGCCTTGGATACTGGAGCAGGGGCGGTCCTTTCACAGCAGAATGAGGGGGACAAGAAACTGCCCCACGTGCCTTTTTCTCCAAGCGGTTCTCGCCAGCGGAACGCAACTACGATGTAGGCAACCGGGAGCTCTTGGCAGTTAAGTGGGCCCTTGAGGAGTGGAGACACTGGTTGTAGGGGGCACCTCATCCCTTCGTGATCTGGACGGACCACAAGAACCTGGTCTCCATCCAAGAAGCCAAGAGGTTGAACGCTCGCCAGGCTAGGTGGGCTCTGTTTTTTAACAGATTCAACTTCGCACAAGCCTATCGCCCGCGATCCAAGAACCAGAAAGCAGACGCCCGGTACCGCCTATCATCCCCATCTCCTGCATTGTGGCCCCCGTGGTATGGAGTATTGAGACCACGGTCCGACAATCCCAGACCCGAGAACCTGACCCCAGCGGGGGTCCCACTAACAGACTTTATGTTCCATGCTCAGCCCATTCTCGAGTACTACAATGGGGACACTCCTCTAAATTAATTGGGCATCCAGGGGAAATTCTGGTGGAACAACATGATTGAGGCTGTGCGATCCTTCGTTACGGCCTGCTCCACCTGTGTCCAAAGCAAGTCCTCATGACAGCGACCGGCTGGGTTGCTCCAACCTCTGTCCATCCCCAATCAGCCCTGCTCCCACCTGTCCCTAGACTTCATCATTGGATTACCACTATCCTGGTGGTCGTCGATCGCTTCTCCAAGGCAGCCCATTTCATCGCCCTACCCAAGTTGCCCTCGGCCAAGGAGACAGCCGACTTCATGATTAACCATGTCTTTCGACTACACGGACTCTCCCAGGTCATTGTCTCGGACCGTGGCCCCCAGCTCGTCACGCAGTATTGGAAAGCCTTCTGCTCCCTGTTGGGGGCATCGGTGAGTCTCTCCACTGGGTTCTACCCACAGTCGAATGGGCAGACTGAGCAGGTCAACCAGGAGCTGGAGATGTTCCTCCTCTTTGTCTCGACTCAGGCCACCAACTGGAGCAAGTTCCTCTTCTGGGCCGAATATGCTCACAACACACTGCCGAACTCGTCCACTGGACTGTCTCCATTCGAGTGTCAGTTCGGGTTCGCACACTTAACCAGCATGGCTACCACAGCATTCTGCAGCGATACGCCATCTCATCTGGTTTGGGCTTAATGGGACTATCATTTGTTTTTCAACAGGACAATGACCCAACACACCTCCAGGCTGTGTAAGGGCTATTTTACCAAGAAGGAGAGTGATGGAGTGCTGCATCAGATGACCTGGCCTCCACAATTGAGATGGTTTGGGATGAGTCGGACCGCAGAGTGAAGGAAAAGCAGCCAACAAGTGCTCAGAATATGTGGGAACTCCTTGAAGACTGTTGGAAATGCATTCCAGGTGAAGCTGGTTGAGAGAATGCCAAGAGTGTGCAAAGCTGTCATCAAGGCAAAGGGTGGCTAGTTGAAGAATGTGAAATATAAAATATATTTTGATTTGTTTAACACTTTTCTGGTTACTACATGATTCCATATGTGTTATATTATAGTTTTGATGTCTTCACTATTATTCTACTGTCACGTTCGTTGAATGACGGGACAGACCAAGGCGCAGCGTGATATACGTACATGATTATTAACGTAATAAACACTTGACAAAACAATAAACGAAACGAAACGTGAAGTCCAAGGTAGCACACACAACATACCTTACAAGGAACAAGATCCCACAACTCAATAGTGCCAATAGGCTGCCTAAGTATGGTCCCCAATCAGAGACAACGAGCGACAGCTGCCTCTGATTGGGAACCACACCGGCCAACATAGAACTAAACATACTAGATCCCACATAGAAAATACTACATAACAAAGAATATACACACCCTGACTCAACATATACGAGTCCCCTGAGTCAGGGCGTGACATCTACAATGTAGAAAATAGTAAAAAATTAAGAAAAATCCTTGAATAATTAGGTGTTCTAAAACTTTTGACCGGTAGTGTATATATTTTTTATAAAATTGGGGGGGGCCTAGTGTCCGCAGGGCCCTAAGCAGTCGCTTATGTCGCTTATGCCTAGGGCCGGCCCTGATGTCAGGAAAGTGATTGGGAAAGAGGGTGTTAGATTATACGGCAGGAAGGACATGGCATAGGGCTGATGTTAGAGTGGATGAGCAGGAGGGACAGGATGGGAGTGAGTGAGGCCCATTACTTGTCTGGAGCAGCTTCCAGAGGCATATCTAGGTGATGATGCACCACAGCTGCTCTTATCCAAGGCAATAGAAAAGACATTGAGGAAATGGCAATGACCTCGCAGAAACATTACTGTAGTAGTTCAACATCACACATTTTCTCCTCCAGTGATAGTGAAGACTGGCATTAGCCTGAGGCATATTGTATTTCACATTGACTGACTGTTACCGTATTTCAAAGCAGTTACTGACTGTTACCATATTTCAAAGCAGTTACTGACTGTTACCGTATTTCAAAGCAGTTACTGGCTGTTACCATATTAGAAAGCAGTTACTGACTGTTACCGAATTTCAAAGCAAAGTCCCTAAATACTGAGACATTACCGTAGAATGTATTAGACATTCTCTACCGTAGTGTGATGTGTCATATTACTTTAAGAGTAGGGAAAATGAATGCATATGACTCATACAACCTCTAGAAACACCACAGAATCCCATAATATCATAGTTATATACATTCTGACTGCAGAATGATAAAGATATGCACACAAACACACACAGTGAAGCAGATTATTCATGACTATATTTCCCCCCTGCAAAGCTATTTATAGTCGGTATATCACATTGGGAACATGACACAGGGTTGACTTATTGGCAAGACAGGGGATCTGAATACTTTCCACTACAGAGGACAATGATCTGTCTGAAGGTTAAACAATTATCTAATGTTCTGACGTAGGACCATCCAAACTTAGCCAATGGACAGAGGAAAGGAGGGAATTGAGCTGATCTTGCAAACTGCTTTGTGTATCAGAACTGATTTGTTGGAAAGTGATGGTGCTCATATGGGGGTTATACATTTAGATCAGGTGATGTGAATGGGTGACAGAACAAGGTAAAAAGAAACCTACTGCTACACACAAAGTTCCCAATAGAGTGAAGCCTGGTAACAGCACGAGGTGCCATTTTGCTAACTGTTGCTATGGGGTTATGCAACATCAAAATATTTCAATCTAGCACAGTGAAGAATAACACTCTACATAAACAAAGACGACCCAGAAAAATTATGCTGTATGAAAATGACCAGTCCACTGAAACTCATTAAAGGCCCAGTGCAGTCAAAAATGTGATTTTCATGTGTTTTATATATTTCCACACTATGAAGTTGTAATAATTGTGAAATTGTGACAATGATGATAATGCCTTTTAGTGGAAGAGCGGTTTGAAAAGATCACATGAAATTTCAGCGTGTTTTGGAGGGATGGAGTCTTGGCCTGCCTGGTGACATCATCAGGCAGTATATTAGTTAATAGACCAACGAGAACGAGAGTTCCAAACCACTCTGCCAACAGCTAGTTTTCAGTTTTCCCCTCCCCACTCAGACCACTCCCAGGCAGTCCTAGCAAAATTATTGCTTGAGAAATTGCTCTTTGCTAAGAAGCTATTTTGGTTTATTTTTTACCATTTTAATTGAAAACTAGAGGATAATTCCTGGCCTAAAGTAAAGCACACAGCAGAAGTATGCTGGGAATTTAGAGCAGCTTCTAGTGTTTCAGCGTTCCAACTGTATTGTGTTGTGCTCTCTCTGCACTCAGAATGTTAATCAGAAACAGCCTGTGTTCTGTTCCTACATTGTTTTCACTGGAGATTCCAGATAGTATGTTCCAGAACACTCACACAGCATTCCCAACCAGGAGGTACTGACTGACTAGGTACAACATGCCACTACAGAGGACAGACAGGAATGACTAGGACATGGCTGATCCATCTTAACTGACCTTCCAAGTGACCTGAGGCTTTAGCTGGGCCAGACTGACATATTGTAGATTGCATATGAGGACTTGAGCACACAGTGTGATGCATACTCAATCTTGCTAGTGATGCATAAAGTATGCATCACTGATAGTACAGTAGAGACGAAGTGTACACAATGACAGCTGCTTTCTTTGGTCTAGTCAAGTGAGAGAAGAGGGTGACAAGATTAAGTACCCTTTGCGTTTCTCTTTGGGGAGACAGTGAGGAGATCTGGCATGAGAAAGTGGGTAACATTGTGTTCCCAAAGACTCGCCCTAGCTCCTTTTAGGCTCAGGACCAAGAGGAACACACAAATAATATGTCTTCTGACAGAGAGCAAGCAGCACTTTCCCTGGAGGAGAAAGTCTTGGTCACCACTAGGACCTGTTTATGGCACCATCTCACACCTCAGATGAGTCTCAACAGAGGCCCAGGAGGCATGGTCTTGTGTAAGAACACATCTCTTCCATCAACACAAAATAGATTTTGTATAACTAGGACCATGAGTGATTTTGAACATCTGACCAGGAAAAACAAGGCCCTAGTTATAGGCCATACTGCAACTAAGACCTAGAATTTTCCCTGGTCAAGTCACATGTTCAGGAAAAACATATGAAGGAGTTGATGATGACGCAACTGTGTAATGTGTACGCTATGATGCAGAACTGTCAGCGCCTAGGTCTACTGCTCACACCATGATGATGTGACCAACACAATAATTCCAAAAGAAAGTGAGGCCATGGTGTAAGTATCCATTCAAATAGGTCTCCAGCACTTTATAGTGGTTTAGTAACAGACCACCAAGCCTTATGTGGCGTGATTCCCGTGCTGGATCAGCTGAGGAAATTCTTTGTGGGTTATGATGATTATTTGGGTTGAGATTGAAAGTGAAAGTGAACCCTCCTGGGAACGAGTTGAGGAGACCATACCGTGGCAGTGGTTATGGCAACACGGTAAACACAGGGACCAAACACTGGTTGTCAACTTACTATAGTGTGTTTAAGAGACTCATACCGATTACACAATAGAACACATCCATCATGTAGAGCTATGGAGGCGATCAGGATTACTCTGCTACATATACAACCTGAGAATAAATGTCACTTCCCATGAAGCAGAAATTAGAGCTTTTAAATGTACTGCAGATTGGTGGAAAAAGAGGTCTCAGATTCGGAATAAAAAACGAGTCTACAATAATGTCCCCAAAGAACAGAGACAAGCATTGGATGAATAAAAAAAATCACTCCACTCTGATAGTGTGTAATGCTGATAAGGGCGGGCCTGTGGTGTTGGTAAACCGTGATGATTATGTGAATGAGATCCGGGGACAATTGAACAACACCACTTTCTATCAGAAACTGTCACGTGACACACACCTGTTCAAATATGAGATTCACTGCAAGTTGAAGTCTCTTGATGAAAGTGGAGACATTACGCAAAAATAATATGAGTTCATGAAAGTAGACAATCCAATCACAAGCGTTATCCATGCCTTACCAAAAATTCACAAATTATTGGATAAGCCACCAGGGAGATCTACTGTGGCCTCCATTGGCTCATTGACTGAAAAGATTCTGCTTTGTAGATTTCTTTCTAAAACCCAGTGTGGTGTCACCCCTGCATATGTACGCTATTCTATGGACATGATTAACACCCTTAAGACATTGGACAATATTGATGGGGAGATGATTATGGCTTGCTTAGATGTTGAATCCCTGTAAACAAACATCCCCCGCCCGGTAGGCCTAGAAGCTATGGCACACTATCTTAGTCAACGACCCACTGGTACACTCCCTAGCACTAACTGTATTGTATTTTAGCCGTACTATACTCTATTGGGGCAGCAGGTAGCCTAGCGGTTAAGAGCATTGGGCCAGTAACCAAAAGGTCGCTGGTTCGAATCCCAGAGCCGACTACGTGAAAAATCGGTCACTCTGGATAAGAGCATCTGTAAAATGTATTTTTCAACTTACTGAGATTATTCTGACTAAGAACTTTTCATGTTTGAAAATGACATGCTCATTCAACAGAAAGAAACTGCGGTAACACTTTACTTGACACCCAGCGTCATAACATAACCATGTCATAATATGTCATAACAGCGGACATAACTTGTCATAACCTGTCATAATATGGTCATGACACATATATTTAGACCTGTTGTGACATATATTGCATTATTTTAAGGCTGGTTATGACACCTACATACAGTAAGAGTGTCAAAACCCACAAAACCTACCAGGTAGTTATTTTATGGCTGGTTATGACACCTACATAAGAGTGTCAAAACCCACAAAACCTACCACATACAGTGGGGGAAAAAAGTATTTAGTCAGCCACCAATTGTGCAAGTTCTCCCACTTAAACAGATGAGAGAGGCCTGTAATTTTCATCATAGGTACACGTCAACTATGACAGACAAAATGAGGAAAACAAATCCAGAAAATCACATTGTAGGATTTTTAATGAATTTATTTGCAAATTATGGTGGAAAATAAGTATTTGGTCAATAACAAAAGTTTCTCAATACTTTGTTATATACCCTTTGTTGGCAATGACACAGGTCAAACGTTTTCTGTAAGTCTTCACAAGGTTTTCACACACTGTTGCTGGTATTTTGGCCCATTCCTCCATGCAGATCTCCTCTAGAGCAGTGATGTTTTGGGGCTGTCGCTGGGCAACACAGACTTTCAACTCCCTCCAAAGATTTTCTATGGGGTTGAGATCTGGAGACTGGCTAGGCCACTCCAGGACCTTGAAAATTACAGGCCTCTCTCATCTTTTTAAGTGGGAGAACTTGCACAATTGGTGGCTGACTAAATACTTTTTTTCCCCACTGTAAGGCAAAACCTTCCATTACACCATAGCCTACTTGTCAACAGTATGTTTATGTTATATAACATTTTCTGTAATTGCACACAAATTGATGTCAGACATGCACCTACCCCAATGCTCTGTTGCTGATGACTGGGATGAATGCAGGAGAAGATTTCAGGAGCAGGACAAGACACCCTCTTTTTGACTGTTGACTGACATAAGGGCATGTATGTGATAGGCCTATCTGGCTTATATGATTATGTTGGTCATAATGCTTCTTGACAGTGTCATAAAGTGTATTTTCTTAGTCCAAGTAAAGTGACACAAGATGGTCATAATGCTTCATGACAGTGTCATAAAGTGTATTTTCTGCAAGGTAAAATATGCTGAAAAAAATACATGACTGTAAAGAGTTCATTACAACAACAACAACAAAGGACTTAAGAAACAAACTTTCAAATTAAAGGAAACTTCTTGGCAGGGAAATGTTTTATTAAATGTGGGGTTTGACACTCTTATGTTGGTGTCATAACCAGCCATAAAATAATGCAAAAATGTCACAACAGGTGTAAATATATGGGTCATGACAGTGTTACGACCATATTATGACAGGTTATGACAAGTTATGTCAGCTGTTATGACATTTTATGACATGGTTATGACCGTGTCATAACATGTTATGACGCTGGGTTTACCAAAACCGCTATGGTTAGTAAAATTATACAAAATTATACTAATCTGTATGTGGGGTTGTTTGAGAATAATTTCAGCCCTAACAATCCATTATTGCGCTATCTCAAGCTCTGGAAACGCTTCATTGATGACATATTCCTTCTATTCCAGGGTACAGCAGAGGAACTTAATCAATTCCGCTCCTTCATCAATGCAAGCAGTGAACATCTGAAATTCACGCTCACCTTTGATGCGCATGAAACAAGTTTTCTGGACATTTTAATAAAGAGTGGGGTGGCTTTAGCACGGACCTATACAGGAAGCCGACCGACAGGAATTCCCTGTTACGCGGAGATAGCTTCCACCCTACACCCCTGGAAGAGAGCCTCCCTATCAGCCAATACAGTCGCATACGCAGGATCTGTAGTACACAGTGACTATGACAAACACTGTCTGGATGAATGCTTTAGATAACAGGGTTACCCAGAGGATTGGCTGCATGACAGACAGGACTGTTACAAAGATATGACCCAGGATGACATCCTCACTCCCAAACCACCACACCCCCCTGACCAACTAGTCCAATGCTGTCTTCAATCCTGCCTACTTGGAAAATACAGTAGTTCGACCACATCATTAAGAAAACACTGGCACATCTTGAGCACTGACCCACAACTGGAAAATACGTTTAAAGAACCCCTGTGGGTAGTCTTCAGATGCACCCCCAACATCAGTCAAAGGGTGGTGAGGTTTGATCTTCCACCGGTGCCACGTAGCACCTTCCTAGACAATGGGCCAGACGGTAATTACAGATGTGGCCGATGCACCCAGTGTAACTTTACGAAGAAAGCACAACGTTCAATCACCCCATCACGGGCAAGGTCATTAAGACAAAAAAAATGTGGTATACCTGATCAAGTGTATTAAGTGGTTTATGCTATGTAGGAAAAACTAAACAAGCTCTGAAAACAAGGATAGCAGATCACAGGAGTAATATAAGGACTCTTGACCTGAGAAACCCTGTAGCTGCCCACTTCATGGAGGCTCGTCACAACATCAGCTCTCTGAAAGACATTGGTATCGAATATGTTTAGCCTCCTAAGAGAGGGGGGGATACTGATAATCTATTACTGAGAAGACAATTGTATTGGATTCACCGTTTGTCCACCATGTCTCCTAAAGGTCTGAACCAAGAGTTTGATATCAGACCATTTCTTACATGATTATGTTATGTTGATTTGTCTTGCCATCCAGGTCTTCACTTGGTCATTTTGCACATATGTATACAATAGATTTTCTATAACTTTCTATACCTGTGCCCATCTCATTGATATCAAATTATTAGGAGGTACACAAGCTGTTTTTGAAATAGGTCACTGTAATCATATCTATGCGTAATGGTCATATGGGCGGTTATTCCAACAGTTTCCAACGTAATCTTTTTAAACTGTTGCCTAGGTTTTAAAATTGGGCCGATTTGTATGTATATAATCCTTTATGACCATACGTACCTCTGTCATTAATTATGATTGACGGTGCGCAAAAGTGAATTTAATTGTTTCCACACCCACCATGCGTCATGTGAGTAATGGTCATGTGAGGTGAAATGTGTATATTTTGGAATGTGAGCACTCAGTCTGTTTGACCTGACGAAGATCTGGTTGGGATGGAAACGTTGTCAATAAAGAGGTGAATTGGGAACATAAACAGCCTTCCTGTTCTTTACAAAGCTTTTAAAAAGTCACCACCAAGCAATAGGGCCATCACAATTCTCAGTCTTACACACAAAGACACACACACACAAAGACACACACACACACACACACACACACACACACACACACACACACACACACACACACACACACACACACACACACACACACACACACACACACACACACACACACACACACACACACACACACACACACACACACACACACACACACAGGTAAGAGCAGTGGTATCACAGAACAGCCTGTTGGTGTGGGCATCTAATGGCTTTAAGTGCCCTTAGATAATAGAGAGCTACATTTTACATTTACATTTTAGTCATTTAGCAGACGCTCTTATCCAGAGCGACTTACAGGAGCAATTAGGGTTAAGTGCCTTGCTCAAGGGCACATTTACGTCATTTAGCAGACGCTCTAGTCCAGAGCGACTCACAAATTGATGCATTCACCCTATAGCCAGTGGGATAACCACTTTACAATTTTTTTTTGGGGGGGGGGGGGGGGTAGAAGGATTACTTTATCCTATCCCAGGTATTCCTTAAAGAGGTGGGGTTTCAAATGTCTCCGGAAGGTGGTGAGCGACTCCGCTGTGTGTGTGTGGGGGGGGGTAGAAGGATTACTTTATCCTATCCCAGGTATTCCTTAAAGAGGTGGGGTTTCAAATGTCTCCGGAAGGTGGTGAGTGACTCCGCTGTGGGGTGGGGTGGGGGGGGGGGGGGGTGGGGGGGGTAGAAGGATTACTTTATCCTATCCCAGGTATTCCTTAAAGAGGTGGGGTTTCAAATGTCTCCGGAAGGTGGTGAGCGACTCCGCTGTGTGTGTGTGTGGGGGGGGGGGGGGGGGGTAGAAGGATTACTTTATCCTATCCCAGGTATTCCTTAAAGAGGTGGGGTTTCAAATAGCTAAAAAGGTGAACAGTGAACATCCTCATAATTACCATCTGGTGTTCGTAGCAGTCAAGCCATTAAAACCAAATGTCAAGATGGAGGGGCCCATTCTGAAATCTATTAAACTGTGTTCCAGTTTATGTGCTCCAATTATGGAAATAAATATCCTATTGAAGCAAAGTACTCCGGATGAGAGTAAAAGGAGAGGGTGAAACGAGAGGGGATGGTGGTTTGGTGGGGTTACAGCTATCACGGACAGATAGTGGGAGAGATGTGCGAAGGCAAAATAACATTGCTCTCTACTGTGTTTGCTAGCAGTGTTATAGTTAATTACAACTGTGATTCAGAGAACACTAGCTCTACACTACATATTTTATCATTGTACAACAAGACTAATGACAACTGGTGGAGCTACGTGGCTCTTTGGGGTACTTATGTTGACAGCATCACATTTGAGGGTTTGGGGGAGGAAGGGGTGACGCAAAAGCTCACTCAAGGTCAAATGCATATCAGAAAAACAAAGAGACGGAGAGAGAAAATCATTTGTTTTTGTGTAGCAAGCCTTGGGATAGGCCAAGCAGCAGCCCTGGTTTATAAACATCCAGTCTCTCTGACGACTACGAGTACAGCCCAGTAAAGCATGAAATTACCACTGAGTGTTACATTCAGAGGACACACACAGACACCGACACACACACACACACACACACATCCCCATGCATTGTTATAGTGAAGCCCACCCCCACTAATGATAACAAAGCATCTATAAATAGGCTGAGTGAGTGACAGAGGGAAGTGCCACTCAACTTGACCTTTCTGTGGTGACACCTCTCCTTGAGGAACACATAGATCTATCAAGACTAGAGGAAACCAACAGCACTAAGGAGGACAGGACAGACAGCTCCTTATCAGTATGAGAAACACTCACACTGAAGCACTATCAAATAGGAACACAACAGCTCTGCACTGGAATAGCATTACAAGATAAAATGGGTCTGTATTAGAGGAAGGAACAAAAGTGATCCAAGGTGTTGTGTTTTTCCCACAGCCTGTGGGTATTTAAGTAATTACAGTGGTACGATACCAAAGCCAAGCGGCATGTTTACTGTTCACTGTTCACTGACTGGCATTAATTAACAAAGGGAGGAGAGGAGAGGAGAAAGGGAACGGGAGAGAAAGGGAGAGGAGCGAAAGGGAGAGGAGAACATCCCAACACTAAACCAGAGTCACCTTTCACAGATGAACGTCAACTTTAACAACACAGGCTTTAACCACATACAGACAGACATGTAGTAGAAGATGGATTAGCCAGAGACTAAAAGAAACAGCAACCAGAATACAGTGTTTGTACTGTTCTCTCTTCCTTTTAGGAGAACAAAATGGTCATTCATCTTAAACGCATCCAAACTCTCAGATTGTTCTTTTTATGTTGAACCTTGACCTCCAGCCAAACATAACTCCTGGCTTGTGTAACCTCTGGTGTCAGGAATTGTTATGTTAAAACCAGGACAGGAAATCTCACATAGCAGGCTTGTAGGGGAGGGAGGATTGTTGATAACATCCCCCATCCATCCAGTCATGTGATTTTCCATCTTAGAGGAGAAATTTAACAAGTAGCCCATTAGAGCTGGAATGGACAGGTTTCTTAAAAAGGAGAAAGGAACAGAGAGAAAGTGGCTCAAATATAGAAGGTAGGAATGTTACTATTAAGAGAAAGTGTATCTCAGGTCTTCATCACCCATAACCTGGCACAGACATTGCATTTATTTCTATCACATTGTACTGAGCAGTGGTTCGATAAAAGCCACATCTCTCTACATAAAGCCTGACCAATCAAAATGTCCTGTAATAATGACCAGAATGAGAGTTAATTAAACACCCAACTAAACAGAGAATCCAGTTATAGAGTGTACTAGGGCTGACCACATTTAGTCGACTGGTCAATTGTTTGGTCGTAAGGCTGTTGGTCGACCGAGATTTCTTTAGTCGAGCAGTAGTAAAGAAAAATAAAAATAATTAATGGTGTACAAGACAACTGTCTGAATCGTGCCTGTCTGAGTGGACTGATCCATTGTGGAGGCCGTGGGGATGGCACAGTCCATCACTCTAAGACATGTGCTACTGAAATTGTATATGGTTACAATGATGCAACACTAATAAAATTAATATTATTTTATAACAAATGTTCTTTCATCCGCGGTTCTGAAACACATCAGTGAGCTGTTGAATTAGCGCCTTTTCCTAGACCATGTTGCTATGTGCATAATAGCAAAGTTAACCAGCATATTGGTGTGAGAACAATGTGGTGGGGGCAGCAGCAGAGTTAGGATACGAGAAAACAGCTCTTGCCTTAATTGGCTAAAAAAGTGAGGAGAGAGGAAACCCCAACTTAATTAGGTCTATAATCAATAGCCTAACTGTTAAATGTGCCTGGCTTTATAAATCATCCATATATATCTACAGAAATAAGACAGATCCTGCTTCTGCTGCCTGTTTGAGTGTTTGTTTAATAGCCTACTGATTCCGTGAGCACCAAGTCTCATGCAAACACAACATGTCGGATAAACAATTCTGCTGTTTTTAATCTTTGATATGCTGTAATAAAGGCTTTACACTTTTTCCTCGTTAGACCAGCCTCTCTGGTATTAGTTATCATTTATTTAGTGTTTACACTGTTCCAAATTGTCTGAAAAATTATATTTATAATAACATTAATAACCCTCCTTTTTCTTGATCTCCTTATTGTTATTATTACTATTATTGTTATGATCATCACTATTATAATAATAAGTAATGTCATTATCATTAGTAGGCTTAGTATAGCAGCCTTGTATAACCACCATCGAGCTGTAGGCATAAGATCACATCCTGTTTAGTCTTAATACCGTAACTTACTTAGACCTATATGTCAATACTTATATAGGCTACATAGGAATAGTTTGATCAAGAGAGGAACAAACAGAAACGGTGACATCCTCATAACCTGCACTCCAACCTAAATCTACCCCGTTATTAACCCAAATTACTGCTATGACATGACCTCATATACTGTCATAAGTTTCCATAGTCAGTCAACAGCAATTACTTCAGTAATGATAGCGTTTAGTGTTGGGAATATAGTGTTTGTGCTCATTTACCCACAGTACAGTATCCCAAACAACACATTCATAAACGTCAGTCTGAAAACCCCAACACCATACAGTGCCTTGCCAAAGTATTCATCCCCCTTGGCGTTTTTCCTATTTTGTTGCATTACAACCTGTAATTTAAATGGATTTTTATTTGGATTTCATGTAATGGACATACACAAAATTGTCCAAATTGGTGAAGTGGAATGAAAAAAATAACTTGTTTCAAAAAATTCAAAAAAATAAATAACGGAAAAGTGGTGCGTGCATATGTATTCACCCCCTTTGCTATGAAGCCCCTAAATAAGATCTGGTGCAACCAATTACCTTCAGAAGTCACATAATTAGTTAAATAAAGTCCACCTGTGTGCAGTCTAAGTGTCACATGATCTGTCACATAATCTCAGTATATATATATACACACCTGTTCTGAAAGGCCCCAGAGTCTGCAACACCACTAAGCAAGGGGCACCACCAAGCAAGCGGCACCATGAATGTCATGGGCCTCTCACTCCACCGGGTTACCACCTTAATTTTCTTCCACTCTGCTCACCACTCTCTCTACTCAGCCTAACTAGCTCCACCTGTCCCTGCTCTGCTCTGCTCTAATTACTCTGCCAGCTGCGCTGCATTACCCACTACCTCTCCCAGTATTTAAGGCCCTGTCTTTCAGCTCTCCGGTGTCAGATCGTCTGCAAAGCTCACACCCGGAACCTGTTTGCTCGCGCTTCTGGCTCACCCTGGTTTTGTGACCCCGGACCTGCCTGTTTTTTGGATACTCTTCTGCCTCAGGAGATCCAGACCTGCTTCTGCCATTACGACTCCTGACTACTCTTCAATCCCGGTAACTCTGACCAGCCTTCTGCCTTGCTACTACGTATTTTGGATTTCCCTTGAACTGTACTGCTGCCTGGTTTCATTCCGCCCTGTTGTGTCTGTGTCTCCCCCCCCCAGGACTTCCGGACCACCCACCACCGGCTTCATAGGACGCATCGCTGCCACTGGGGGGGGCACAGACCCAGCGCATTGGACGGGATCCCTGTTACCCCTGGAGCCTTCATTCACTCCCTACTTCCCTTTTTCCTTAAGTTTAATAAACTTTCTGGTGTGACGCAATTGTGGTCCTCTGGTCGTCTGTCTGAACCGTGACAGTACGATCTGACCATTATGGACTCAGCGCACACTTTCCCCGACATGGAAACCGATGAGCATGAGCAGCAGTTCCAGCAGCAGCAACAACAACTCGCCATGATCATTCAACTCCTCACCAACCTTACCCCAGCCAGTCTGCCCACCAGCCCAGCCCCCGAGTTACCTGCCCCGGTCATTGCAGCCGCTGCTCCGGAACCCAAGATTGGAAACCCCGAGCGGTTCAACGGCGATTCAACCCAGGTCCGGCCATTCCTGACTAGCTGCCGACTTCAGTTCTCCTTGCAGCCAAGGACCTTCGCCACGGAGGGGGCTAAAGTTGGGTATGCCATCACTCACCTGACGGGCCGAGCTCGACTCTGGGGAACAGCAGAGTTCGAACGTCAAACCCCCGCTTGTGCAACCTTCGACCTGTTTGCTGAGGAGATGCTGAAGGTGTTTGACCTGGATTCACCCACCGCAGAGGCGTCTCGTGAACTGTTCAGTATTCGACAAGGCAGACGTACAGTCGCAGACCATTCCATCGACTTCCGAACCCTGGCTAGACGAAGTTCTTGGAACACACCATCGTTGGTGGACGCGTTCTTCCATAGTTTGGCTGACTATATCAAGGACGAGTTGGTCTCCCATGAACTGCCTTCCACTCTTGATGAAGCCATCGCACTGACTGTCAGGATCGACAGAAGGATACAGACCCGTCGTCGTGAGAGGGGGCGCCAAGGTCCACCTACTACCGGCATTCGGAGAGATCCGACTGGGCTCCTGTCATCTACTGCCACTCACCCAGGTCAGCTTGATCAGTCTGAGCCTATGGAGATTGGGCGAGCCTCCCTCACTCCTGCAGAGCGCCAGCGCCGCTTCACCTCAAACCTCTGCCTCTATTGTGGAGGTGATGGACATCGTGTGGTAACCTGCCCTTTAAAGGGCCGAAGCTCACCGGGCGTAGGGGGAGTCCGGTTGAGTTCAATGACCATCCAGTCCTCCGACCGCAAACCCCTGCTGCAAGTTCACCTCCGCCTCTCTGACTCTACTCACACCCTGGCTGCTCTGGTGGATTCTGGCGCCGAAGCCAACATAATGGACATCAAGCTGGCACGCCAACTGGGACTGGAGAACCTCCGTTTGACACCTCCTATTCCTGCCCGGGCACTGGACGGACACTTACTCGGATCGGTCACTCATGTCACGGCCCCGGTCTCGATGGGTCTGTCCGGAAACCATCAAGAAACTATCCAGTTTCACCTGCTCCCCTCTCCAGGCCAACCCCTCATCCTGGGTTACCCTTGGCTCCGCCGGCACAACCCTCAGCTCGACTGGGTGACCGGGGTGATCAGGGAGTGGGGAGAGGACTGCCACCGAACCTGCCTGCTTGCTGCCGCACTACCCCCTCGGCCAGTACCTACTAACTCCGCTCCTGACCTCTCCAATGTCCCAGAATGCTACCATGGTCTCAGAGAGGTGTTTAACAAAGCAAGAGCCACATCTCTGCCCCCTCACCGACCGTACGACTGTGCCATCGACCTCCTCCCTGGAACAGCTCCTCCAAGGGGTCGTCTTTATTCGTTGTCTGCTCCTGAAAGAAAGTCCATGGAGGACTACATCAATGGCTCTCTGTCCGCAGGATTAATCCGTTCATCTTCATCTCCTGCTGGTGCTGGCTTCTTCTTTGTGGGGAAGAAGGACGGATCTCTTCGCCCCTGCATCGACTACAGGGGACTCAACGACATCACAGTGAAAAACCGTTACCCTCTGCCTCTGCTCACCTCTGCTTTTGAGTTGCTCCAGGGAGCCACTGTTTTTACCAAGTTGGATCTCAGAAACGCTTACCACCTAGTGCGGATCCGGGAGGGAGATGAATGGAAAACCGCATTCAATACACCAACAGGCCACTACGAGTATCTGGTTATGCCTTTTGGCCTCACCAATGCTCCTGCTGTGTTCCAGGCTCTAGTGAATGATGTACTGCGGGACATGTTAAACAAGTTTGTCTTCGTTTACCTGGATGACATCTTAATTTACTCCAGAAACCTGTCTGAACACACCCGCCATGTCCAGCAAGTCCTTCATCGTCTTCTGGAGAATTCCCTCTACGCCAAGGCAGAGAAATGTGAGTTTCACGTCAAGACAGTGGCCTTCCTGGGGTACATAGTGGCAGAGGGAAGTATCCAAATGGATCCTGCCAAGGTATCAGCAGTCACTTCATGGCCAGTTCCGGAGAACAGAAAGAAGCTGCAACAGTTTCTGGGGTTTGCTAACTTCTATAGGAAGTTTATCCGGAACTACAGTACCGTTGCTGCCCCTCTCACTGCTCTAACCAGCACCAAGCAACCCTTCACCTGGACCCCAGCAGCCGACAAAGCCTTCAGTACCCTCAAGGTGAGGTTCACCTCCGCTCCCATCCTCCAGATGCCTGATGTGGACCGGCAATTCATTGTGGAGGTGGACGCCTCGGATGTGGGAGTTGGTGCTGTGATTTCTCAGTGGGCTGCGGAGGATAGGAAGCTCCATCCCTGTGCCTTTTTCTCACGTCGGTTGTCCCCCTCTGAGTGCAATTACGACATAGGGAACCGTGAGCTGCTGGCTGTGAAGCTTGCCTTGGAGGAGTGGCGTCACTGGCTGGAGGGGTCCACCATTCCATTTCTCGTTTGGACCGATCATAAGAACTTGGAGTACATCCGCACGGCCAAACGGTTGAACTCCAGGCAGTCCCGCTGGGCCCTGTTCTTCACCAGGTTTAATTTCACTCTGTCATACCGGCCTGGATCACGCAACACCAAGCCAGACGCCCTCTCCCGTCAATTCCAGAAGGATGACACCCCCTCCAAGGACCCTGTGTCGATTCTGCCAAGTCCCTGCATCGTTGCAGCTCTGACCTGGGCTGTTGAGGAACAGGTGCTGGAGGCTCTCCGTAACCAGCCAGGTCCCAGCACTTGCCCAGCTGACCGCCTTTTTGTCCCCGAAGACCTGAGGTCCCAGGTCATTCAGTGGGGACATGACTCCCGCCTAGCTTGTCACCCTGGCTCCACCCGCACTTACAACCTGCTCGCCCAGAGGTTCTGGTGGCCCTCTCTGAGGAAGGATGTACGGGAATTCGTCCAAGCCTGCCCCATCTGCAACCAACACAAGTCGTCCTGCCAGCCCCCAGCCGGATTGCTGCAGCCCCTGCCTGTGCCCAGACGTCCCTGGTCTCACATCGCCCTTGACTTTGTCACGGGGCTGCCCCCTTCAAGTGGCATGACCGTCATTCTCACCATCGTTGACCGTTTCAGCAAGATGGCACACTTCATTCCCCTCCCCAAGCTCCCAACCGCCAAGGAGACCGCCCAGGTGGTCCTGGAACACGTCTTCCGGATCCACGGACTGCCTAAGGATGTAGTTTCTGACCGTGGTCCACAATTCTCCTCCGCTTTTTGGAAGGAGTTCTGTCACCTGCTGGGAGCCACAGTCAGTCTGACTTCCGGATTCCATCCCCAATCCAATGGGCAGTCAGAGCGGGCTAATCAGGAGCTCGAGAAGGCACTGCGATGCATGACTTCACGCAACCCCCACTCCTGGTCGCAGCAATTGACATGGGTGGAGTACGCACACAATTCTCTGACCTGCTCTGCCATCGGTATGTCCCCTTTCCAATGTGTTTATGGATACCAGCCTCCTCTATTTGCCAGCCAGGAGGAGGAGGTTACTTGCCCATCTGCACTTGCTTTTGCCCGTCGATGTCGCCGCACCTGGTCACAAGCCCGAGCCACACTCCTCAGGTCCGTTGCCAGCTACACTACCGGGGCCAACCGTCGGAGAGTTCCTGCTCCCACCTACCATGTTGGTCAAAGGGTGTGGTTGTCATCAAAGAACCTGCCACTCAGGGTGGAGTCGCAGAAGCTGGCACCTCGGTTCATTGGCCCATTCCCTATCATAAGAGTGATTAGCCCAACTGCTGTCCGGCTCCAACTGCCTAATTCCCTGAGGGTGCACCCCACTTTCCATGTGTCCAAGATTAAGCCCATCCATGAGAGTCCGCTGGTCCCTGCTGCGCCTGGTCCTCCTCCTCCACGGCTCGTCGATGGTGGTCTGGTTTACACCGTCCGCCGCCTGCTTCGGTCCAGACGGAGGGGTAGGGGTCTCCAGTACCTCATTGACTGGGAGGGCTATGGACCTGAGGAAAGGACCTGGGTGCCAGCTAGTCGGATTGTGGATAGGACTCTCATCACCGCTTTCCACCAACGGCATCCTGATCAACCTGCAATCCGTAGGGGCCGCCCCAGAGGGGTCCCTAACCGTCCGGCCCGCTCGGCTTCCTGTCCTGTGCCTGATCCTGTCTCGGGACCTGTCCCATCTCCCGACCACGGTCCTCCGGCTTCCTCCGAGGATGAGGACGTTCACTCGGACCGTTCGGAGGAGTTCTAGCCCTCCTCCGGCTCCCCTCCTCCCGCCCGGCGTGGTGTTGCTCTTGGGACTTCTGGGGCCGTCCCTTGGGGGGGGGGTTCTGTCATGGGCCTCTCACTCCACCGGGTTACCACCTTAATTTTCTTCCACTCTGCTCACCACTCTCTCTACTCAGCCTAACTAGCTCCACCTGTCCCTGCTCTGCTCTGCTCTAATTACTCTGCCAGCTGCGCTGCATTACCCACTACCTCTCCCAGTATTTAAGGCCCTGTCTTTCAGCTCTCCGGTGTCAGATCGTCTGCAAAGCTCACACCCGGAACCTGTTTGCTCGCGCTTCTGGCTCACCCTGGTTTTGTGACCCCGGACCTGCCTGTTTTTTGGATACTCTTCTGCCTCAGGAGATCCAGACCTGCTTCTGCCATTACGACTCCTGACTACTCTTCAATCCCGGTAACTCTGACCAGCCTTCTGCCTTGCTACTACGTATTTTGGATTTCCCTTGAACTGTACTGCTGCCTGGTTTCATTCCGCCCTGTTGTGTCTGTGTCTCCCCCCCCCAGGACTTCCGGACCACCCACCACCGGCTTCATAGGACGCATCGCTGCCACTGGGGGGGGCACAGACCCAGCGCATTGGACGGGATCCCTGTTACCCCTGGAGCCTTCATTCACTCCCTACTTCCCTTTTTCCTTAAGTTTAATAAACTTTCTGGTGTGACGCAATTGTGGTCCTCTGGTCGTCTGTCTGAACCGTGACAATGAAGACCAAGGAGCTCTCCAAACAGGTCAGGGACAAAGTTGTGTAGAAGTACAGATCAGGGTTGGGTAAAAAAAATAATCTGAAACTTTGAACATACCACGGAGCAAACATGCCAAGAGAGCGCCGCCCACCAAAACTCACGGACCAGGCAATGAGGGCATTAATCAGAGAGGCAACAAAGAGACCAAAGATAACCCCGAAGGAGCTGCAAAGCTCCACAGCGGAGATTGGAGTATCTGTCCATAGGACCACTTTAAGCCGTACACTCCACAGAGCTGGGCTTTACGGAAGAGTGGCCAGAAAAAAGCCATTGCTTAAAGATAAAAAAAAGCAAACACGTTTGGTGTTCGCCAAAAGGCATGTGGGAGACTCCCCAAACATATGGAAGAAGGTACTCTGGTCAGATGAGACTAACATTTAGCTTTTTGGCCATCAAGGAAAACACTATGTCTGGCGCAAACCCAACACCTCTCATCACCCCGAGAACACCATCCCCACAGTGAAGCATGGTGGTGGCAGCATCATGCTGTGGGGATGTTTTTCCACCGGCAGGGACTGGGAAACGGGTCAGAATTGAAGGAATGATGGATGGCGCTAAATACAGGGAAATTCTTGAGGGAAACCTGTTTCAGACTTCCAGAGATTTGAGACTGGGACGGAGGTTCACCTTCCAGCAGGACAATGACCCTAAGCATACTGCTAAAGCAACACTTGAGTGGTTTAAGGGGAAACATTTAAATGTCTTGGAATGGCCTAGTCAAAGCCCAGACCTCAATCCAATTGAGAATCTGTGGTATGACTTAAAGATTGCTGTACACCAGCGGAACCCATCCAACTTGAAGGAGCTGGAGCAGTTTTGCCTTGAAGAATGGGCAAAAATCACAGTGGCTAGATGTGCCAAGCTTATAGAGACATACCCCAAGAGACTTGCAGCTGTAATTTCTGCAAAAGGTGGCTCTACAAAGCATTGACTTTAGGGGGGGGGGGTGAATAGTTATGCACGCTCAAGTTCAGTTTTTTTGTCTTATTTCTTGTTTGTTTCCCCCCAAAAAATATTTTGCATCTTCAAAGTGGTAGGCATGTTGTGTAAATCAAATGATACAAACCCCCCCAAAATCCATTTTATTTCAAGGTTGTAAGGCAACAAAATAGGAAAAATGCCAAGGGGGGTGAATACTTTCGCAAGCCACTGTATATTGTTCAGAACCCAGTCACTTTAACCCAGTTATTCAAGGACAGTGTCAAAACAACTCATTATAAACATACACATGTATGGGAGGAGAGAGAGGAAGGGAGCGAGGAAGGAGAGTGTCACGGATTCTACCGAGGCTGCCCTTCCTCCTTGCTCGGGCAGGCTTCGGCGTTTGTCGTCACCAGAGTACTAGCTGCTGCCGATCTATGTTCTATGTTTCTATGTTCTACCTGTTGTTGTCTGATTGTTTCACACCTGTTTCCCATCTTGTAATTACTCCGTCCCTATTTAACCCTGTGGCTCCCATTGTGCTCTGTGCGTGTTTGTTTATTGTTTCGTGTGTCGTTGGTGAGCGGGTTTGTTCCTCCCTGCGTGGAGGTTTACTTGTTTCTTTACGTGTTCAGTAAAGTTACGTTTTCATTTAGTTCTGTGTCCTGCGCCTGACTTCGTCTACTGCATTACACTGACACCGTGACAGAGAGAAAGGGAGAAAAATTAGGAAGAGAAGGGAGAGAGAGGTCATGGTCAACAACACCATTGACCAGTCACACGTCAGGCTGTAGACTGTAAACATGCTCTCGTGTACACATTAAAAGATGCAAAACACAACCCTTGTCTGAGCAGCTCAAACACTCCATATTCACAAGTTTCTGTGGCTGCAGGAATATGGAAGCCTGCTCTGTCCGTCCATCAGTCTCGATGTCCGTTTGTCCATCTGACCAATCATCAAGTCTGAACATCAGCTATTCAATTACACCTAGCGCCAGCCAAACGTTAACCATCACTCAAATCATAACCTCATCTCTTCAGTCTCTCACTGCATCATCTTCTATCAGAGGATAGTCTAGATTCCAGAATCTTCTATATTCTAGAATGAAGATGGTGGGGAGGAGCGCAGCCAGACCAGATCAGCCGAGCAGCAGACAGTGAATGTGGATGTGATGGGAAGATTAATGATCACTCAGACAGAGCCTCCTTTCCTATTTTTGGGTCAATGCACTGTAATCCAATAACTGCAGTCTGTTGTTTTTTCACCCAGATATAGTACATGGAATCTTAACATTTCATCCCCATTTTCACAGAATTAATTTGTTCACCCAGACACCCAAGTCTGTGAGCTGTGTGTAGATCATGTAGATTTATGTGAGGCTGTGTGTAGTGTAGTCAGATCTCTGTTAGTGTGTGTGTGTGTGTGTGTTCGGGCTCCCCAGGGAGATTCAGTCTGTCCGAGGTGTGACGTATTGGAGCAGCACATCAGGGGGGTTTTATGAATGGAGTGTGAGTGTGGTGCGATGACATACGCTCCACTTACAGACAAGAGTAAATGATGAACAGTTGGGTGTGCCAAAAGGAGAACAAAGCTGCAGCATTTTGCTGTGCAATTCAACACACTTCATCCTAAAACCATCATTTTTCCATGAGGGGCCGCAGTGGCTCGTGGGTCTGCATACCCACATCCATACGCCCCCCCACCTTGCGAGCAAAACATTTTAACGGCCTCCCTCGTGACAGCAAAGATTTAAAAAAATAGTTTTAAAGTTCATTTCCTGCAATTCTACACATTTTGCCATGGGGCCGAGAGAAGATTTTGCAATTTTATAACTCATTTCATACAATTCTACTCATTTTGCCATTGGGCGGAGAGAAAAATTAGCAGTTTTACAACTAATTTCCTGCAATTCTAAACATTTTGACATAGAGGGTGGAGGCAAATGTTTGCAGTTTTTAATATGATAACTGATGATCAATCACCCCGGTCAGATAGCTGGCTGCTAGACTAACTTACCAATAAATATAAAAAAAACACTGACATGGGATAATTGAGTGACTGCTGATGCACAACCAAATTTTGAAATTGCACCTTGTGTATTCTATTATTCTAACTCTCAACAGTAAGTTGAGACCCCGAATGAGTTCCCTGTGTTAGATGTAAAATGAAAACTGACTGCATACAGTGCATTCAGACAACACTATATACAGTGGGGAGAACAAGTATTTGATACACTGCCGATTTTGCAGGTTTTCCTACTTACAAAGCATGTAGAGGTCTGTAATTTTTATCATAGGTACACTTCAACTGTGAGAGATGGAATCTAAAACAAAAACCCAGAAAATCACATTGTATGATTTTTAAGTAATTAATTTGCATTTTATTGCATGACATAAGTATTTGATACATCAGAAAAGCAGAACTTAATATTTGGTACAGAAACCTTTGTTTGCAATTACAGAGATCATACCTTTCCTGTAGGTCGTGACCAGGTTTGCACACACTGCAGCAGGGATTTTGGCCCACTCCTCCATACAGACCTTCTCCAGATCCTTCAGGTTTCGGGGCTGTCGCTGGGCAATACGGACTTTCAGCTCCCTCCAAAGATTTTGTATTGGGTTCAGGTCTGGAGACTGGCTAGGCCACTCCAGGACCTTGAGATAATTCTTACGGAGTCACTCCTTAGTTGCCCTGGCTGTGTGTTTCGGGTCGTTGTCATGTTGGAAGACCCAGCCACGACCCATCTTCAATGCTCTTACTGAGGGAAGGAGGTTATTGGCCAAGATCTCGCGATACATGGCCCCATCCATCCTCCCCTCAATACGGTACAGTCGTCCTGTCCCCTTTGCAGAAAAGCATCCCCAAAGAATGATGTTTCCACCTCCATGCTTCACGGTTGGGATGGTTTTCTTGGGGTTGTACTCATCCTTCTTCTTCCTCCAAACACGGCGAGTGGAGTTTAGACCAAAAAGCTCTATTTTTGTCTCATCAGACCACATGACCTTCTCCCATTCCTCCTCTGGATCATCCAGATGGTCAATGGCAAACTTCAGATGGGCCTGGACAAGCGCTGGCTTGAGCAGGGGGACCTTGCGTGCGCTGCAGGATTTTAATCCATGACGGCGTAATGTGTTACTAATGGTTTTCTTTGAGACTGTGGTCCCAGCTCTCTTCAGGTCATTGACCAGGTCCTGCCGTGTAGTTCTGGGCTGTTCCCTGACCTTCCTCATGATCATTGATGCCCCACGAGGTGAGATCTTGCATGGAGCCCCAGACCGAGGGTGATTGACCGTCATCTTGAACTTCTTCCATTTTCTAATAATTGCGCCAACAGTTGTTGCCTTCTCATCAAGCTGCTTGCCTATTGTCCTGTAGCCCATCCCAGCCTTGTGCAGGTCTACAATTGTATCCCTGATGTCCTTACACAGCTCTCTGATCTTGGCCATTGTGGAGAGGTTGGAGTCTGTTTGATTGAGTGTGTGGACAGGTGTCTTTTATACAGGTAACGAGTTCAAACAGGTACAGTTAATACAGGTAATGAGTGGAGAACAGGAGGGCTTCTTAAAGAAAAACTAACAGGTCTGTGAGAGCCAGAATTCTTACTGGTTGGTAGGTGATCAAATACTTATGTCATGCAATAAAATGCAAATGAATTACTTAAAAATCATACAATGTGATTTTCTGGATTTTTGTTTTAGATTCCGTCTCTCACAGTTGAAGTGTACCTATGATAACAATTACAGACCTCTACATGCTTTGTAAGTAGGAAAACCTGTAAAATCGGTAGTGTATCAAATACTTGTTCTCCCCACTGTATATATCATATATCAAAGCTTTGTTGTGCACACACTCCCCTCCATATGCATACGCTAGCGTACCTGTAGACTCCCATTCATTGTGCTAATGCTAGTTAACATTGGCTTGCGGAACTACCTCTAACTTCCTTCATACTGCAAGCAGAGGCATAAGAATTGCCAGAATCTCGCAGTATCCCTTTAAAGTAGTCGCCCCCATGTGAAGAAGTCATAAGTATTTGGACTAATTCACTTATAGTGTATCAAAGTAGTCAAAAGTTAAGTATTTGTTCCCATATTCCTAGCACACAATGACTACATCAAGCTTGTGACTCTACAAACTTGTTGGATGCATTTGCAGTTTGTTTTGGTAATGTTTTGGATTATGTTTTGCCCACTGAAAGGTTAATAATGTATTGTGCCATTTTGGAGTCACTTTTATTGTAAGTAACAATAGAAGATGTTTCTGAACACTTCTGCATTAATGTGGATGATACCATGAATCGTGAATAATGATGAGTGAGAAAGTTACAGAGGCACAAAAATCATACCACCCCAGAAAATGCATGTTATTGTTGTAGCATCTCACTCATCATTATTCCTGACTCATGATGTTCAGAAACAACTCACAAAGAAAATTACATTCCCCATTCAGTTACTATTGGGCAAAACATAATCCAAAAGACAACCAAAACAAACTGCAAATGCATCAAACCAGCTTGTAGAGTCACAAGCTTGATGTTGTCATTGCGTGCAAGAAATATTGGATCAATCCTACTTTACATTGACATGGTGTCTTATCTTCTACTGGTCTGGTGATGGGACAAAACAACTGTACTGTACAACACTGTCTTAGACACAACCTGAGAGTAGTTTTTCAGCAATCCTAGACTTAAAGCACAAAACTCTGCATACAGATGAGTACACACAGAATGCATACAGTGGAATATAGTTTTTTAAGAAGCCTAGACAGACCCATAGAACACAAACTCAGCCCTGTCTTCTGAAGTGTGTGTGAAATATGTTCTGTGCTGCCTTCTAGGAGTGTGTATGTGTATCTTGTCCTACCTTGACCTCCTGACTGGTGAACACCTCAACGTCCACCACACAGGCGATGAGGACAGAGATATCACAGTCCAGGCTTCGTGAAGGCATTCTCACTCCTTTTTGCACCGCTCAGACAGACAGATAAAACAACTGCTAGAATCTACTGCTCGCTCTACAAAGGACAGCTGGTCCGGAGCACCTATGTGTGTGTTTTCGCCGGAGTGTGTGTGTGTTGTGCTCTGAAGAGCCCACTCTGTAGTAGTCTCTAGCAGTGAGGCAGGCTGGGTGTTACTCTGGGCTGGCTGGCTGGGGAAGCAGAGACGCTGTGGGAGAAATCAGCCCACTAGCCCCCCCCCCCCCTCCCCACACACACTCTCTCTCTCACACACATACACAAAATATCAAACAAGGCAGATATTCTTTTCACGTTGATCCTCTTGTACGGCTAAGCCTCTTGCCTTTCTCTCATCCTGAACTAGTGGGGTTATGCAGTGGAGCAAATAGAAAATGATGAGGTGCCAAAACTGTTTTTCTAACTAAACAACACAGACAGACAGCGTTGTGTCCGAGGCATGAATCACACCGCTGCAGACTCTGATTTGGGAAGGGAATGGGGAGGTTGTTACAGAGACACAGTCACACAGTTAATATAACACACGTATTACTGATATGGAACAGAGCTATCATGCCTCTGATGGAACCCTGCATGTTGTCACTGATTTGCATTCCACACCATGCTCCCTAAAATCAAGAGACACACTGACTCAGACACACATAGGGCTCTGGGGAAGGACTCAAATAACATTCTGCAGTATGATCATTGGAACATACAGTGCCTTGCAAAAGTATTTATCCCCATTGGCGTTTTTCCTATTTTGTTGCATTACAACCTGTAATTTAAATAGATTTTTATTTGGAATTCATGTAATGGACATACACAAAATAGTCCAAATTGTTGAAGTGGAATGAAAAAAAAAAACTTGTTTCAAACAATTCTAAAATATAAATAACAGAAAAGTGGTGCGTGCATATGTATTCACCCCCTTTGCTATGAAGCCCCTAAATAAGATATGGTGCAACCAATTACCTCCAGAAGTCACATAATTAGTTAAATAAAGTCCACCTGTGTGCAATACCACGGAGCACCATTAAATCCATCATAAAAAAATTGAAAGAATATGGCACCACAACAAACCTGCCAAGAGAGGGCCGCCCACCAAAACTCATGGACCAGGCAAGGAGGGCATTAATCAGAGAGGCAACAAAGAGACCAAAGATAACCCTGAAGGAGCTGCAAAGCTCCACAGCGGAGATTGGAGTATCTGTCCATAGGGACCACTTTAAGCCGTACACTCCACAGAGCTGGGCTTTACGGAAGATTGGCCAGAAAAAAGCCATTGCTTAAAAAAGAAAAAAAGAAAACACGTTTGGTGTTCGCCAAAAGGCATGTGGGAGACTCCCCAAACATATGGAAGAAGGTACTCTGGTCAGATTAGACTAAAATTGAGGTTTTTGGCCATCAAGGAAAACGATATGTCTGGCGCAAACCCAATACCTCTCATCACCCCGAAAACACCATCCCCACAGTGAAGCATGGTGGTGGCAGCATCATGCTGTGGGGATGTTTTTCTTCTGCAGGGACTGGGAAACTGGTCAGAATTGAAGGAATGATGGATGGCGCTAAATACAGGGAAATTCTTTAGGGAAACCTGTTTCAGTCTTCCAGAGATTTGAGACTGGGACGGAGGTTCACCTTCCAGCAGGACAATGACTCTAAGCATACTGCTAAAGCAACACTCGAGTGGTTTAAGGGGAAACATTTAAATGTCTTGGAATGGCCTAGTCAAAGCCCAGACCTCAATCCAATTGAGAATCTGTGGTATGACTTAAAGATTGCTGTACACCAGCGGAACCCATCCAACTTGAAGGAGCTGGAGCAGTTTTGCCTTGAAGAATGGGCAAAAATCACAGTGGCTAGATGTGCCAAGCTTATAGAGACATACCCCAAGAGACTTGCAGCTGTAATTACTACAAAAGGTGGCTCTACAAAGCATTTACTTTGGGGGGTGAATAGTTATGCACGCTCAAGTTCTGTTTTTTGTCTTATTTCTTGTTTGTTTCACAAGAAAAAATAAAAAGTGGTAGGCATGTCGTGTAAATCAAATGACAACCCCCCCAAAAATTAATTTTAATTCCAGGTTGTAAGGCAACAGAGAAAAATCTCATTTACATAAGTCTTCACACCCCTGAGTCCATACTTTGTAGATGCACCTTTGGCAGCGATTACAGCTGTGAGTCTTTCTGGGTAAGCACTAACTCCAAAAAGTTTTGGGACACTGTAAAGTCCATGGAGAATAAGAGCACCTCCTCCCAGCTGCCCACTGCACTGAGGCTAGGAAACACTATCACCACCGATAAATCTACAATAATCGAGAATTTCAACAAGCATTTTGCTACGGCTGGCCATGCTTTCCACCTGGCTACCACTACCCCGGCCACCAGCTCTGCACCCTCTGATGCAACTCGGATGCCTCCAACACTCTACTCAGCAAATTAGATGTAGTCTATCACAGTGCCATCCGTTTTGTCACCAAAGCCCCATATACTACCCACCACTGTGACCTGTACGCTCTTGTTGGCTGGTCCTCACTACATATTCGTCGCCAAACCCACTGGCTCCAGGCCATCTATAAATCACTGCTAGGCAAATCCCCGCCTTATCTTAGCTCATTGGTCACCATAGCAACACCTACCGTATTCTGCGCTCCAGCAGGTATATCTCACTGGTCATCCCCAAAGCCAACACCTCCTTTGGCCACCATTCCTTCCAGTTCTCTGCTGCCAATGACTGGAACAAACTGCAAAAATCTCTGAAGCTGGAGACTCTTATCTCCCTCACTAACTTTAAGCATCAGTTGTCAGAGCACCTTACCGATCACTGCACCTGTACACAGCCCATCTGAAATTAGCCCACTCAACTACCTCATCCCCATATTGTTATTTATTTTGCTCATTTGCACCTCAGTATCTCTATTTGCACATAATCTCTTGCACATCTATCATTCCAGTGTTAATACTAATTGTAATTATTTTGCACTATGGCCTATTTATTGCCTTACCTCCATAACTTGCTACATTTGCACACACTGTATATATATTTTCTGTGGTATTTTTGACTTTATGTTTTGTTTTACCCCATATGTAACTCGGTGTTGTTGTTTTTATAGCACTGCTTTGCTTTATCTTGGCCAGGTCGCAGTTGTAAATGAGAACTTGTTCTCAACTGGCTTACCTGGTTAAATAAAGGTGAAATAAAAATAAATAAATAGAAAAGTCTCTAAGAGCTTTCCACACCTGGATTGTGCAACATTTGCCCATTATTCTTTCAAAATTCTTCAAGCTCTGTCAAATTGGTTGTTTATCATTGCTAGACAACAATTTTCAGGTCTTGACATAGATCTTCAAGTAGATTTAAGTCAAAACTTTAACTCGGCCACTCATGAACATTCACTGTCTTCTTGGTAAGCAACTCCAGTGTAGATTTGGCCTTGTGTTTTAGGTTATTGTCCTGCTGAAAAGTGAATTAATCTCCCAGTGTCTGTTGGAAAGCAGACTGAACCAGGTTTTCTTCTAGGATTTTGCCTGTGCTTAGCTCCATTCCGTAAATTTTTTATCCTGAAAAACATCCCAGTCCTTAACCATTACAAGCATACCCATAACATGATGCAGTCACCACTATGCTTGAAAATATGGAGAGTGGTACTCAGTAATGTGTTGTATTGGATTTGCCCCAAACATAACACTTTGTATTCCGGACAACAAGTTAATTTACTAGCCAAATTCTTTGCAGTATTACTTTAGTTCCTTGTTGCAAACAGAATGCATGTTTTAGAATATTTTTTTGTTCTGTACCGGCTTTCTTCTTTTCAATTAGGTTAGTATTGTGTAGTAACTACAATGTTGTTGATCCATCCTCAGTTTTCTCCTATTACAGCCATTAAACTCTGGACCTTACAGATAATTGTATGTGTGGGGTACAGAGATGAGGTAGTCATTCAAAAATCATGTTAAACACTATTATTGCACACAGAGTCCATGCAACTTATTATGACTTAATAAGCACATTTTTACTTTGCCATAACAAAAGGGTTGAATACTTATTGACTCATGATATATCAGCTTTTCATTTTTTATTAATTTGTAAAGAAAAATCTAAAAACATAATTCTACTTTGACATTATGGGGTACTGTGTGTAGGTCAGTGACACAAAATCTCAATTTAATCCATTTTCAATTCAGGCTGAAAAAGTCAAGGGGTGTGAATACTTTCTGAAGGCACTGTATGTACTTTTTACTCCCACACATTTTCCCTGACACCCAAAAGTACTTGCTACATTTGGAATGCTCAGGCAGGACAGCAATATGGTCCAATTCACACACTTTCCATATAACACGTTGTCATCCCTACTGTCTCTGATCTGGCGGAGTCACTAAACACAAATACTGCGTTTTTGAGTGTGCCCCTAGCTGTCCGTAAAAAAATAAAAAAATTATTGTGCCGTCTGGTTTGCTTAATATAAGGAATTTGATGTATAGTATTTACTTTTACTTTTTACTTTTACTCAAGTATGACAATTTAGTACTATCCAACACTATACTTAATTATATTTAAAACCAGATATTTATATACTTTTACTCAAGTAGTATTTTACTGGGTGACTTTCACTTTTACTTGAGTCATTTTCTATTAAGGTATCTTTACTTTTACTCAAGTATGACAACTGGGATCTTTTTCCACCACTGATAGTACCAAAAGCATTGACAATACCAATTCATTTAATATTATAAAAAGATAGTTAAAAGACTGTAACTACTTTTATAATCATTATAATTTATTTCCGCATCCTCATTGCTTATTCTACTGTAGTATACATTATCTGTGATATATCAAAGGATGAAATGATGATGAATAATGCATGGGTCTAATGCTGACGTTATTTCACAGGGGTGCTCTGGTGTTCATATCACATCTCCTCCTCTTGGTCTTAGTATCTGAGCCACCCAGTGGTCAAACGCGGCTATTTGTCCAGGGTTAACAACAGAGGCTCCATGGAGTACAGCCAACTCATTAACCTCCATGGAATACACATAGATATGGATAGTACTTATCTCTATGGGAATACATGCAATGCACAGAACACCAGTCATGCTGAGGCAAGGGGCATTTTATTATATGGAGGTTATAGCTATGGAGGTATTGTGTGACTGTATACTGACCAGGTACACTCAAACGAGGGTAGAATGTGTTTGCATCTCTCCTCTCCATCTCTCCTTCTTATTTCACTTCTCTATCTTTCACCCTCTTTCTCTCTCCTTTCTCCCTCTCTCACATTCAGGTGTTTTGACAGAACGATCCTGCAGTATTATATCGTCCTTTCTTAATGGAAAAGCAGCCTCTGTCAAACCCCCCGACCACTCACACACACGCACGCACACACACACTCTGCCTGTTGTCCTTGGTGTCGATAAACGACCCATCTCAGCCTGTTACAGTGGGGTGAAGACCATTTTATTACATAAACCCAACAGACTCACAAGGACCCGTTTGTGTCGTTGAGCTGAAAATAAAATATGGTATTGGCTTCGATACAGACAGGCCAGGCCCAAGCCGCTTAGACTAAGTGCGCTGGCTGAGACAGAGGTGGGGGCTGATTGCACACACCACTACAGGGTGCTTGATAACAATCGCACACACAGACAGACTGTCTGCGTAAGTGGAACACTTTAAAAGCCACTTGTCCACATCTCAACAGAGAAGAAACATGAGTGACCAGAGCTAGAGAAGGACAGTAACAGCACAGTCAGTGGAATACATTCTACTCCTGATATCTGAAGCAAGTGCATTATATGTAGGTGAAATGGAATTGATAAACAGAACACTTATATAATGTGCACTTATCAGGGTCAACGGTATACGTTAAAACCAAACAATCAGTTAAAGCCAATAAAGTAATAAAGCCTCCCTCTCTACCATGTTTCCTATAGTAAATAAAGCCCAGTCCATCCATTTAGCTGCTTATCTAAGGCCACACAAAGCCATCATCATCCCGGCCACAACGCCCTGCCTGCCTGCCAGTGTTAGGGGCAGGAATAATCTCTCTGTTGACCGTTGACGGGAAACCCTTGATTAGATAAAGGAGAGTCACAACTGAAGGCCTAGCCAGTCTTCTAACTGGTTATTGACAGACAACTGTTGATTGGGGAAATGGAAAATCTAGTGTTCAGTGGAACAACAGCACAGAGAGACCTTTGTGACCAGCAAGACTCTGCTGGGAACTGGCTGTTGTCAATGGAGTCTCTGCACAACACAGACAGACAGAGCTGTTTCTAGGTTCAAGATGAGTGTTTCAACTTTGACATTATAAAGGATGTCCATACAGTATGTGCACGAACTGCACACAACCATACACAAAAGTGGCAGTTTCAAGTACTTGTGTGGGCTACACACAAGAAATGCATACAGAAAAGCTTAGAATTCATAGAAGAAAGAAACCGCAAGCAATCACATAAACAAAAACAAAAACGTAATAACACTTGGTGAATCAAACAACAAAAGCTTCCATTGTCAGCAGAGCTCTGGTAGCTGTGCCTAGGCTCCGCCACAAGGGTAAATTATTGTTTTTCTGTCTTCCATTCACTCACTTCTTCCTTTTATTGCAGCTGGTTGATTCTGACTCCTGCCTCCTGTTCTGTGTGTTTGGTTTATTCAGGTGTACTCAGGAGGAATAAAACAATGAAGAGCTGTGTTGTGGTGAATGACAGAGAGAGCCATTCTATCTTCTCACAGACAGTCAACAGTAAACACAGTAACGGATTCTTTATTCAGAACCAGTCTGATACACTGGGCCCTCCCCGGGGGCCTCTGGTACTGACTGGGGCTGGCCCGGCTATACCTTGACGAGAATACTGTAGCGCTGCCAGGACCTGATGTGAGGAGACCCAGAACCAACTGTGAGGGGCTTTGTTATAGAAATGTCCCTAATCTAAAACTGCTGTCTCCCCTGCAGCACCGCCTCACTGAGCAGCCAGACCCAGTCACACTGCTATGCTGCTATCACAGCCAGCAGTCAGCACAGAGAGGACAGAGGGGGAGGAGAGGAGAGAGACAAAGAGAGAGAGGGAGCTAGAGATGGAGAGAAAGAGAAAAGGGGGATAGAGGAGAGAGGGAGACGAGAGAGAGAGGAAGATGAGCTAGAGATGGAGAGAGAGCAGAAAGAGAGAGATTTAGAGAGAGCTGAGAACATGGTGAGGTTGAGGTTAATTTAAGGTGAGCAACTGAAGGTGTGATACTAATAATCTACAGTTGCTGAGGGAAGTGAGAGCGTGAGAGAAAGACAGGGTTTACAAAAGGTGAGAATTTGATGGAGAAGGAAAGATAAATAAAGAAATGGATCCCAGAAAATATAAGAGGGGGAAATCGAAAGAAAGAGAGAATCAATGTATTGTCCAACACAAATGCCAAGGAGTCTACCACAAACTGTGTCCCATAGAAGGCAATGATGCCCATACTGTAGGTGCCAGTCTGCCCATGTGAAGTGGAGACACTGAAGACACGGGGACAAATTGCCTGTATTAGGGTCCTGCCTCATGTCCACACAAAGCGTGACAGCCATAGATGCATATCTATCTATCTCTACATTTCTGCTTCCATCCCTGGACACAGGAACAAAGCTGCGGCTCTGTCTTCAAAGAGCTGTGTAACACACATGACCTAGTCGTATCAGCGTCTCCATCTAAAGTAAAAGCAGGTGGCCAAATGTTGCGTATTTCCTCTCAATCAGTCAATTTCAAATTGAATCAGCCAGTTGTGCCTATGTGCTGCGATACACAGGGGCTACATCTACAGTTAGCGCCCCCACAGGAGAAAATTGCTATATAGCTACAGGTAACTGCCAAAATAAAGGAAACACAAACATAAAAGTGTCTTAATAGGGTGTTGGGTCACCACAAGCCAGAACAGCTTCAATGCACCTTGGCATAGATTCTACTAGTGGAACTCTATTGGAGGGATGCGACGCCATTCTTCCACAATACATTTCAGAATTTGGTGTTTTGTTGATGGTGGTGGAAAACGCTGTCTCAGGGGCCGCTCCAGAGTCTCCCATAAGTGTTCAATTGGGTTCAATGTTGGGGGTAACGCTTGCAGTAATAATACCATTTTTTGGCACCGTTGTCACACCCTGATCTGTTTCACCTGTCTTTGTGATTGTCTCCACCCCCCTCCAGGTGTCGCCCATCTTCCCCATTATCCCCAGTGTATTTATACCTGTGTTCTCTGTTTGTCTGTTGCCAGTTTGTTTTGTTTTGTTTTTCAAGCCTACCAGCGGTTTTCCCCTTGCTCCTGTCTTTCTCAAGTTCCTGTTTTATAGTTTTCCCAGTTTTGACCATTCTGCCTGCCCTGACCCTGAGCCTGCCTGCTGTTCTGTACCTTTCAGACTCTGTTCTGGATTATTGACCTCTGCCTGCCCTGACCCTAGACTGCCAGCTGTTCTGTACCTTTTGGACTCTGATCTGGATTATTGACCTCTGCCTGCCCTGACCCTAGACTGCCAGCTGTTCTGTACCTTTTGGACTCTGATCTGGATTATTGACCTCTGCCTGGCCTTGACCTGTTGTTTGCCTGCCCCCTGTTTTTGTAATAAACTTTTGTTACTTCGACACTGTCTGCATCTGGGTCTTCTCCTGAAACGTGATAAGCGTACTGTTCCAATTTGAGTAATAATATTCCAGTTACTAATCAAAGATGGGTCGTTGTTACCCCAGAATTATTATTTTTCTAAACGTCACCTCATTTCACCTTTTTATTTTCGGCCGGGCAGCCTAACTCAGATGCTCTGATGAAGGAATAACTGCTGAAACACGTTAGCCTGTGCTGCCGTTTCTCAATGTTCTTGAAAAAAAATGGATTAACGACCCCAACACTGATTGGGTTGAGATCTGGTGACTGACACACACACACACACACACACACCCTTTAACCCCCCTATGCTCCCTTCAGACACCTCTTTCTGTTCAAATATTTTTTATTGAACACACACAAGAATGGTGTATAGGTATGAAAGACATGTGTACAGTTCTTATCTAAACATAAGAGAACAGATATGAACAACAAGACCCAGAGTTCTGGACATAAACAAATATTACAAAACACGACATACAGAACAGGGACAGGTAGAAAGAAAAAGGGTAGATGTAACCCCCCCACTTATACCCCCCTTTATCCCCCCCCCTATTCCACCCTATTCCCCTCCCGACTGCTCGAGTGTCGGGGCCAGCACACGCTGCCCAAAGGTGTATATAAATATGACAATTGAGAGTGCGTTAAAAAGTACAAATTCACAGCACCGACTGGTCCAGGTAAGAGAGGAAAGGCTGCCAGATTTGATCAAATGTTGATAATTTATTGTTCAGAATATATCTAATTCTTTCTAAGTGTACAGTTTTTGCCACTTCGCTGAGCCATAATTTGGTAGAGGGCGCTTCCCTCCTTTTCCAAAACAACAAGATTAATTTTTTTGCCGAGATGAGACTGTAAGAGATTAGTTGTTTTTGGGAGTTGGTTAATCCGTTTAGGGAGTCGGACACTCCCAGGATTATCAGAAGCGGGTCTGGGTCTATTGAAGTCTCCAGAACTTCAGAGAGGACCCCAAATATTCCGCACCAATAACCATACAGACTAGAGCATAGGGCAAAGCAGTGGAGTAGTGTACCCTGCTCAGCCTGACATTTATCACACATAGGGGATGTATCAGGAAATATCCTATGCAGTTTAGTTTTGGAATAGTGTAATCTGTGTAGTACCTTAAATTGTATGAGACGATGTCTGGAGTTAATGGAGCAGGTGTGGATATACTCCAAGCTATCCTCCCAGTCTGCCACAGAAATATCAGTCCCTAGTTCTTCCTCCCATTTTGCCTTAATGGCATCTGTAGAGGGTGCGCTAACAGATTGAAAAGCGTCATATAGACGAGATATCAGTTTGTCTGAGGTGGGGCATACTTTTATGCATCCGTCAAACATGGAATGTTTAGCATTCTCAAATGTTGGGAGGTGTTTTCTAACATAGTCTCTAATTTGTAGGTATCTGAAAAAGTTACTTCTGGGAAGGTTATAAGTTTCCCTCAGCGCTTCAAAGGAAGCAAAGGTCCCTCCTATATATAAATCCCCTATGGTACTTATCCCCAACAGACACCTCTTTCAAAGTCACTGAGATCTCTTCTTCTAGCCATGGTAGCCAAAATAATGAGCAACTGGGCATTTTGATACATTTTTAGACCCAAAGAATGATGGGATGTTAATTGCTTAATTAACTCAGGAACCACACCTGTGTGGAAGCACATTATTTCAATATACTTTGTATCCCTCATGTACACAAGTGTTTCCTTTATTTTGGCTGTTACCTGTATATCTCTCAGAGGGAGAGAGGAGTGGCTGCAGAACTTACTTTGTCACGCTAGTACTAGGACATGGGGAGGCGTCTCACACCAGCTCAAACCAGCTCTCTCTCTCCTCACAGACAACTTAGCAATCTCTGCAATGACGTCAAAGAGGCAGTGCACTCGCAGGCAAAGCTAGAGCTAGCTCAAGTGAGTGTGTGTGTGTGTGTGTGTGCTTTCAGGGGCATATCACGGTTAACATTTTACAGCTCAGATCCGCTTGCCTGTATGAATGCATGAGTTTAAGACTTCAGGCATTGCAGAGAGAGAGAGACGAGTTGGAGGAAAGAGAGAATGGCAAAGAGAGGGAAGGGGTATGAAAGGGAGAAAGGGAGTGAGCACAAGAGAAGAGAGGGAGTGAAAGAGAGAGAGAAGACTGCAGAGTGATCACCTGATTAATGAGAGGGCTGATGAAAGACTCACGTTGACGTCAATGGACTCAGCTCAGCAGCACACAATGCAGGGAGGAGAAGCAGAGAGGGGGAAGAAAAAAAGGGGAAGATGGGGAGATGAAGACAGGGGAGATGAAGACAGGGGAGATGAAGACAGGGGAGATGAAGACAGGGGAGATGAAGACAGGGGAGATGAAGACAGGGGAGATGAAGAGAGGGGAGATGAAGACAGGGGAGATGAAGGAGAGGGGAGATGAAGACAGGGGAGATGAAGAGAGGGGAGATGAAGAGAGGGGAGATGAAGAGAAGGAGAAAAGAGAGCCATCGGAGCATGCATCAACCTGATCAGGTCAACCAAACTGAATCTACCATTCACAGGTCAAAGACACTATTCACATTAGCAAGGTTAAAGGACAGTTCCTCATTCTCCAACCCTACCTCTCTTTCCCCATCCCTCCATCTCTCTGACATCAGTTCTGCTCACACACACACACACACACACACACACACACACACACACACACGCACACGCACACACATGTCCTTTTCTAAATGAAGGAGGGGAGTATTATGTACGGTCAGGTCCAAAATAATTGTCACCCTTCATAAAGAGGGGGCGGCAGGTAGCCTACCGGTTGAGAGCGTTGGGCCAGCAACCAAAAGGTCGCTGGTTCAAATCCACGAGCCGGCAAGGTGGAAAAATCTGTGGTTAAGAGCGTTGGGCCAGTAACCGAAAGGTTGCTGGTTCTAATCCCAGAGGCGGCGAGGTGGAAAAATCTGCCGTTCTGCCCTTGAGCAAGGCAATTAACCCCCAACAACAACTGCTCCCCAGGCGCCAATGACGTCGATTAAGGAGGGGTTGGGTTAAATGCGGAACACACATTTTGGTTGAATGCATTCAGTTGTGCAACTGACTAGGTATGCCATTCCCATTTTCAAAGACTGTAAAAACAAAGGTAATACAAACAATGAGCTATATCGTATGCTCAAAAAACGTGGAAAAATATTTTATACTAATACAATTGAGCAAAGAAAGAGATTTTGTTGAACAAGTAACATTTTCTTTCTCAAAAAGATAGGGGTCAAAATGATTGGCACCCCTGTTTTCAACACCTTTCAATACCTCACTTTACGAGGATACTGAGCCTTTAAATAAAAAAAAAAATGAGATTGGAGAACACATTGGGAGGGATTTTAGAACATCTATACAGAATCTTTCCAGATCCTTGATATCCTTCATATGCGCTTATGGACTGCCCTCTTCAATTCAAACCACAGGCATTCAATGGGGTTCAAGTCTCAGAGACTGATAGGGGGCTGTAGCCTGGTGCGCTATGGGATGTCAAGAGCGTTTCCTTGGTTACTGGAGAGTACCAGCAGAGGGGGAAGTGTCTCAATGCACCAGGGCATCCGCTCTGAAATGTAATTGAAGATAGACAGCAGAGCAGAGCAAAGCGGACGGACGGTGCAGGATTAGGGCCAATTTCTCCTGGATTAGGGACTATTTCTATGGGATTAGGTCCATTCCTCTGCTATGAGGTTTGAGACTGACCCACAGAACAGTTTTCTGGTAGGGATTATTATACATCTCCATCTGAAATAGGTCAGGTGGATGGAGGAAGTGCCTGGAATACCATGATAGGTAGTGGAGACAAAGATACAGTGGAACAGCAAGTTAGGTTGTTTCAGCTCTCAATGCTACATTTTGAAAACAGTCAGGCATGGAATAATGTGTAACACCACTCAGCTGAGTATGGCAGATTTCATAACTCACGGACTCCAAGCATCGCAGTATATTATAGCATTGCCCATCCTCCACTATCCCTGCTGGCTGGCTGGCTGGCTGGCTGGCTGGCTGGCGGTCTGTGTTGTTAACCAGGAGGTAAAGTATCATGATAGAGCAGCAGCAGAGTCCTGCCCAGTCGGGACTTAACATCAGGAACTATAAATAGCAGCACAGCCAGCCTGTCAGGATGTTAACTGAGGAGCTTCTCCTCTCCTGAGCAGCACAGAGAGACAGAGAGCAGGGGGAAGAAGAGTTAACACAACATGCTGCACAACGCTCTGTGCATAAATAGGTCTTTATGTAATAAATCAAAACAAATGACAAGGTTGGGATATATTGGGATTAAGCAGTTTCCTTAAATAAATGCAATTCTGCCTGGCAAATCAATTAAGTGCTGGGTTTTGGTTGGTTTTTCTGCAAGACGAGGGATTAAGGCTCTTGTATTAGCCCCTGACTTTATGAGTCAATATTTGACAGCTCTGGACTGGATCTCCCTGTGTTTGATCCTGTCTGAAGAGGTGAAGGATGGCTGAGGAATGTGTTTGTGTATGTGTATGTGTGTGTGTGTGTGTGTGTGTGTGTGTGTGTGTGTGTAAGTGTGTGTGTGTATGTGTGTGTGTGTGTGTGTGTGTGTGTGTGTGTGTGTGTGTGTGTGTGTGTGTATGCCTGCATGCATACCTCTCTTCATGTTCACGTTATATCCTTGTTTCCAGGAAAGGTTTAGTAAACAGACAATTATTCCATCCAATATCCTGAGATGTATACTGCTCAAGACTTTATTTAGCTAGGTTTAAAATGAAAATATCAACATACAAATAGGTTATCTGAGGACCACAGTCCAGTCCAAAGATTTGGAGTCAGTCCATGTCTCCCTGAGGCCTGCAGCCTGGAGCCGTTTTAATATGGTGAAACTATTCATTTTTAATATTTGTTTTTCAAAAGAAACATTGAACATCTAATAGTCAAATCATAGCGTAAAAGCAGGTGAGCTGGTTCTACTCTTTTTGGCAATTTTCTGGTGTTTTCTGGTGAAAACTGAGCAGGTCCAGCATAACAAGTCAACCCTGTTACCCATACATAGACAGGCTAGAAATGCTTTTTAACTTGCCACTCCCTGCTGCACACAACAAGCTTCCATTCCGCCTGTCACAGGGATTTATGGCTGATTTAAGATGAAATCGTCAACCCTGTTACTTTATTTGGCACTTAATAGGCACTTACTATAGTCATCTTTTTATTTAACCTCTTGAGATGGGAAAACTTGTTTTCTTATAACGTCTTTATTACAGAATGTTAACATTTGGTGAAATCAAAAGTATGTTTTGACCAAGTTACACTTCTCAAAAGGCAAAGAATTGGTGGAACCACCCAACTTTAACTCAGAGGGTCATTGTGTGACAGCCAGGGACCATTGACCTTATAACTACTATCTCCATTCTATATAATAGAGCAATGAATGTCAATATCTGCTGCAGCACACATGATCGTGGTAACTCCAAACCACCAACACAATACATAGCCATTGTTTTCCACTAGCGCCGGCTATACAGCCGACACATTTTCAGCCGGGTACTTTTTCAACTTAAATTAACTAGGCTACTTTTCAATTTGCTAGTCCCAAAAAATTCTGCCGAGCCCTCTCCCGCTAGAATGAACGATATGCATCTTCTAGTGATCTATTGATAGGACAGGCGCCTGTCAGTCAAAGTGAGTGATGACAGGGAAACTGCTGGTTTGACAGTCTGCTGTCTGTCCCGCCTCTCGGTACCTGGGTGTGTGTGTCATGTTCTCTGTGGTTGCAGTCTAACTTCTTTAAAGGGAGGGAGAAAGCATGAATTAGCATGTTCCATATAATTTGGCAATGATAGTCAAAATCCACGTAGTCTATTGTTTTCTGGCACTGCTGGGTTTTTCACACTCAATAGATTCCTGTGTGTATCAGGAATGGTCCACCACCCAAAGGACATCCAGCAAACTTGACACAACCGTGGGAAGCAATGGAGTTAACATGGGCCAGGATCCTTGTGGAATGCTTTCGACACCTTGTACAGTCCATGCCCCGACAAATTGAGGAAACTCAATATTATGAAGGTGTTTCTAATGTTTTGTACACACAGTGTATGTCCATGGTATTGCATCGGCACTAAAGATCTCATTTGTATTTTCGATATTAAGTCCATCAGGACTTGCCAGACAGTGAAGTTAGTGAGTGACTCGTCAGTAGCCTACCGAATTGCATCGGTAAGAGAGCTGTTTATTTGGCTCCCTAATTTGCATACTGGTAGGCTTTTTGGTGATTATCTGCAGATAAGTAATAAAAACATTGGATGAAGATGGTGAAACCTCCTCACTGCAGGAACAATAGGTAGGCTAGTCGAGAGATAGCCTCACTCTGGTCAAAAATATGATAAAATAAAACAGATTTTATTTCAAAGATACTGATATAGGTGTACTGATGTAATCAAAGTGTTGACAATGGAGTAGTCAACTGCTGCTTTCTGTGTAGCAGAATTCTTCAATCATACCAAGCCTGTGGAAGTCTGCAGAATCTTACAGGTTTCTTTAAAGGCCCAGTGCAGTCAAAATACTTTTTTCCCCTGTGTTTTACAGTGCCTTCGGAAAGTGTTGAGAACCCTTTACTTTTTCCACATTTTGTTAGGTTACAGCCTTATTCTAAAATTAACTAAATCATTTCCCCCCCTCATCAATCTACACACAATACCCCATAATGACAAAGCAAAAACCGGTTTTTAGAAATGTTTGCTAATTAAAAAAATCTAAAACAAATATCACATTTACATAAGTATTCAGACCCTTTACTCAGTACTTTGTTGAAGCACCTTTGGCAGCGATTACAGCCTAGAGTCTTCTTGGTTATGACGCTACAAGCTTGGCACACCTGTATTTGGGGAATTTCTCCCTTTCGTCTCTGCAGATCCTCTCAAGCTCTGTCAGGTTGGATGGGGAGCATTGCTGCCCAAATATTTTCAGGTCTCTCCAAAGATGTTCGATCAGGTTCAAGTCCGGGCTCTGGCTGGGCCACTCAAGGACATTCAGAGACTTGTCCGAAGCCACTCCTGCATTGTCTTGGCTGTGTGCTTAGGGTCGTTGTCCTGTTGGAAGGTGAACCTTCGCCCCAGTCTGAGGTCCTTAGCGCTTTGGAGCAGGTTTTCATCCAGGATTTCTCTGTACTTTGCTCCGTCCATCTTTGCCTCGATCCTGAGTAGTCTCCCAGTGAATGCCAGTGAAAAACATCCCCACAGCATGATACTGCCACCACCATGCTTCACCGTAGGGATGGTGCCAGGTTTCCTCCAGACGTGACACTTGGCATTCAGGCCAAAGATTTCAATCTTGCTTCCATCATACCAGAGAATCTTGTTTCTCATGGTCTGAGTCTGTAGGTGCCTTTTGGAAAACTCCAAGCGGGCTGTCATGTGCCTTTTACTGAGGAGTGGCTTCCGTCTGGTCACTCTACCATAAAGGCCTGATTGGTGGAGTGCTGCAGAGATGGTTGTCCTTCTGGAAGGTTCTCCCATCTCCACAGAGGAACTCTGGAGCTCTATCAGAGTGACCATCGGGTTCTTGGTCACCTCCCTGACCAAGGCCCTTCTCCCCCGATTTCTCAGATTGGCCGGGTGGCCAGCTCTAGGAAGAGTCTTGGTGGTTCCAAACTTTTTCCATTTAAGAATGATGGAGGCCACTGTGTTCTTGGGGACCTTCAATGCTGCAGACATTTTTTGGTACCCTTCCCCAGATCTGTAGCCTTGACACAATCCTGTCTCGGAGCTCTACGGACAATTCCTTCGACCTCATGGCTTGGTTTTTGCTCTGACAACTGTGGGACCTTACATAGACAGGTGTGTGCCATTCCAAATCATGTCCAATATATATATATATTTTTTACCTTTATTTAACTAGGCAAGTCAGTTAAGAACAAATTCTTATTTACAATGACGGCCTACACCGGCCAAACCCGGACGATCTGAATCCTTTCCAAAGGCACTGTATATCATATTGTACAGCTGATGAAACGAACACTGTAAAAGTATGAAAAAAGAATCTGCCCATCCCTACTAGAGGAGAACCACATTTATCCCTCTCCCAATGAGAGCTCCTCTGGTCCTGCTACCCCTTGGCCTGCACGTACACTGTGGTCCACGTCTCTCCTCATTCCTTATCTGTCTGTCAGAATGCCAGGAAGGTTACTGTGGTCTCTGTTTACACAACTTTATCTAACTTTATCTTCACTCAACACTACACACACCTAACAGCTCCATAGCTGTACCACACATGACCTAGGGACCAGAAGTCCTCACAAAGATAGTAAAACAAGGAACATTCGGACAAGTGTGGACATTTCACCGGTCCCCACAAGGAAAAAGGCTATTTTAGGCTTTAGGTTGAGTGTGAAAAACCCATCCGCCAAGAAAGAAATTGTCCGCCCCCTGAATCTAGCCAGCCCGCTGCTGATCTCTGCAGTACAGACTGGGAGCTAGGCAAGCAGGAAGCCTAAAACATCAGTGAAACAAGCTGCTGTTGTGGTGCTGCCAGGGCCGATCCTAGCCTTTTGGGGGCCCTAAGTGAGATTTGGTTGCCCCCCCCCCCCCCTTATGCCATGTTAATGATATCTGAGTGAGAGTGACTAGCAAAATTAATGGACTAACTTACCAAATTGTTAGCTGACATCGCTAATTGAGTGACGGTCAGTGACTGACAAATCAGTGAGAAACTGCTGATGCACAATTAGGATTGGACGATATTATGATAGCATCGTCTATCGACGATGATTGACAACCATCGTCGAAGGTGACGACGTCATGATGTGACAGACGATGGTTTAGCCTATTTGAACTTGACTGTCGCTGCGCATGAGTGACATTCTGAGTAATTTGCCTATTCCTATTTGCTATAGCAATAAATATGCTATATACATAATGCCAGAGAGGAATGTAGGCTACACAGAGCGGAGAATTCCACCAAAGTAGCGCAAAATGTCCAGTCAGAAAATATTGTTTCTCTCTCTCTCTCTCTATGCATGTGCCTTATTGCCTAAATTTATTCATTTCTGTTCATAATGGAGACTCTTCTCTCTCCATTCGATATGAATATGACTTTTTGCAAGGCTTCCATGATTTAATGCATGCATGGCTTTCTTCTGATCAAACAATTAATGAATCAAACAGTTTCATCTGAAAAAGTTATTTGAATAGCCTAAAAACATATGACAGCCAGGGGACTAATAATTTGTATTTATTTATTTAACCTTTATTTAACCAGGTAAGCCAGTTGAGAACAAGTTCTCATTTACAACTGCGACCTGGCCAAGATAAAGCAAAGCAGTGCGATAAAAACAACAACAACGCAGAGTTACATATGGGATAAAACAAAACATACAGTCAATAACACAATAAAAAAATCTATATACAGTGTGTGCAAATGTAGTAAGTTATGGAGGTAAGGCAATAAATAGGCCATAGTGCAAAATAATTACAATTTAGTATTAACACCACATCACGGAGTGATAGATGTGCAGAAGAAGATGTGCAAATAGACATACTGGGGTGCAAATGCGCAAAATAAATAACAATATGCGGATGAGGTAGTTGGGTGGGCTAATTACAGATGGGCTGTGTACAGGTGCAGTGATCGGTAAGCTGCTCTGACAACTGATGCTTAAAGTTAGTGAGGGAGATAAGAGTCTCCAGCTTCAGAGATTTTTGCAGTTCGTTCCAGTCATTGGCAGCAGAGAACTGGAAGGAATGGCGGCCAAAGGAGGTGTTGGCTTTGGGGATGACCAGTGAGATATAATGAGAACAAACAATATCAATACCCTATAGAAAAATCAAGTGACAAGTTTAATCAAGTTTACGCTTATTAAGAAATAAATTATCCATGCAGCCAGAAAAATGCCCCATGTGAGGTTGAAAACCAAATGGCCAATAACCTATCCTCCTATTGGCCTATCATAACAGCTTCAAGACAAGTTAAAGTCGGAGTCTATAGGCCTAGGCTATTCTCAATCACAGCTTTATGAGAGATAGAACAAACCATAGGCCTATTAAGGAAGTAGGATGAGGCAAATAAAGCAATTATTATCCAGTTCTGAAGACAGTAGACTTTGCATCTATCCAGTCCATGATTTATTACTTAACTCACTATGGTAAGACAGCCCGTTTCTCATCAGTTGACTGTCACTCCATCATGTGCGCACCACACACACACACACACCTGACCATGAAATATTATAAAATATTTCCTCCACTTACCCTCTGCCCATGCTATTTTTTCAGTTTTTTAAAATATATTTTTTCCTAAAATGATTTTGTTGTGTTGGCCAACAGGGGGCGATACTATCATACATTAGAATGTTTTTTTGAGTAAATAATCAAGATAGGACAAATGTTGACATCGCCCAACCCTAGGCACAACCACATTTCTAAATTGCACCTTGTGTTTTGTACTATTCTAACTCTCAACGGTAAGTTGAAATCCCGACTGAGTTCCACAAAAAAATTTAACATGTTTTGGTCGGGGGTCACCTAGCGGCCAGGGGCCCTAAGCAACTGCTCAAATCAAATCAAATCACATTTTATTTGCCACATGTGCCGAATACAACAGGTGTAGACCTTACAGTGAAATGCTTACTTACAAGCCCTTAACCAACAATGCAGTGTTAAGAAAACAATAAAAGTGTTAAGTAAAAAATAGATAAGTAGAAAATAAAAATAGCAAATAATTAAGAGCAGCAGTAAAATAAAATAACAGTAGGGGAGGCTATATACAGGGAGTACCGGTACAGAGTCAATGTGCGGGGGCACCGGTTAGTCGAGGTAATTGAGGTAATACACTGTTCAAAAAAATAAAGGGAACACTAAAATAACACATCCTAGATCTGAATGAATGAAATAATCTTATTAAATACTTTTTTTTTTACATAGTTGAATGTGCTGACAACAAAATCACACAAAAATGATCAATGGAAATCAAATGTATCAACCCATGGAGGTCTGGATTTGGAGTCACCCTCAAAATGAAAGTGGAAAACCACACTACAGGCTGATCCAACTTTGATGTAATGTCCTTAAAACAAGTCAAAATGAGGCTCAGTAGTGTGTGTGGCCTCCACATGCCTGTATGACCTCCCTACAACGCCTGGGCATGCTCCTGATGAGGTGGCGGATGGTCTCCTGAGGGATCTCCTCCCAGACCTGGACTAAAGCATCCGCCAACTCCTGGACAGTCTGTGGTGCAACGTGGCGTTGGTGGATGGAGCGAGACATGATGTCCCAGATGTGCTCAATTGGATTCAGGTCTGGGGAACGGGCGGGCCAGTCCATAGCATCAATGCCTTCCTCTTGCAAGAACTGCTGACACACTCCAGCCACATGAGGTCTAGCATTGTCTTGCATTAGGAGGAACCCAGGGCCAACCGCACCAGCATATGGTCTCACAAGGGGTCTGAGGATCTCATCTCGGTACCTAATGGCAGTCAGGCTACCTCTGGCGAGCACATGGAGGGCTGTGCGGCCCCCCAAAGAAATGCCACCCCACACCATGACTGACCCACCGCCAAACCGGTCATGCTGGAGGATGTTGTAGGCAGCAGAACGTTCTCCACGGCGTCTCAAGACTCTGTCACGTCTGTCACATGTGCTCAGTGTGAACCTGCTTTCATCTGTGAAGAGCACAGGGCGCCAGTGGCGAATTTGCCAATCTTGGTGTTCTCTGGCAAATGCCAAACGTCCTGCACGGTGTTGGGCTGTAAGCACAATCCCGACCTGTGGACGTTGGGCCCTCATACCACCCTCATGGAGTCTGTTTCTGACCGTTTGAGCAGACACATGCACATTTGTGGCCTGCTGGAGGTCATTTTGCAGGGCTCTGGCAGTGCTCCTCCTTGCACAAAGGCGGAGGTAGCAGTCCTGCTGCTGGGTTGTTGCCCTCCTACGGCCTCCTCCTCGTCTCCTGATGTACTGGCCTGTCTCCTGGTAGCGCCTCCATGCTCTGGACACTATGCTGACAGACACAGCAAACCTTCTTGCCACAGCTCGCATTGATGTGCCATCCTGGATGAGCTGCACTACCTGAGCCACTTATGTGGGTTGTAGACTCCGTCTCATGCTACCACTAGAGTGAAAGCACCGCCAGCATTCAAAAGTGACCAAAACATCAGCCAGGAAGCATAGGAACTGAGAAGTGGTCTGTGGTCACCACCTGCAAAACCAGTCCTTTATTGGGGGTGTCTTGCTATTTGCCTATAATTTCCACCTGTTGTCTATTCCATTTGCACAACAGCATGTGAAATTTATTGTCAATCAGTGTTGCTTCCTAGGTGGACAGTTTGATTTCACAGAAGTGTGATTGACTTGGAGTTACATTGTGTTGTTTAAGTGTTCCCTTTATTTTTTTGAGCAGTGTATGTACATGTGGGTAGAGTTAACGTGACTATGCATAGATAATAAACAGAGTAGCAGCAGCGTAAAAGAGGGGGTGGGGGGGACAATGCAAATAGTCTGGGTAGCCATGATTAGCTGTTCAGGAGTCTTATGGCTTGGGGGTAGAAGCTGTTACGAAGCCTTTTGGACCTAGACTTGGCGCTCCGGTACCACTTGCCGTGCGGTAGCAGAGAGAACAGTCTATGACTAGGGTGGCTGGAGTCTTCAACAATTTATAGGGCCTTCCTCTGACACCGCCTGGTATAGAGGTCCTGGATGTCAGGAAGCTTGGCCCCAGTGATGTACAGGGCAGTACGCACTACCCTCTGTAGTGCCTTGCGGTCGGAGGCCGAGCAATTGCCATATCAGGCGGTGATGCAACCAGTCAGGATGCTCTGGATGGTGCAGCTGTAGAACTTAAGTCGCTTCTACCTGTAGCCGGCCCTGGGTGCTGCCAATCAAGACCTGACTCTCTCTCTCTGTACTTTCTGTGTTCTATATGCCAGTTGTGTCAGGACAGTCTGTTTGTATGTTTGTGAATGGGTGCGTGTGTGCATCCATTGATGTGTGTTCGATGGGAGATATGTCGGTCTCTCTCTGGCGTCACTCTCTCTGTCCCCTGCGATGCTGTAGCTATGTGAGCATGGCAGGCAGGCGTTCATCTGTCTGTCTGCCAGTCAGTCAGAGAGTCTGTGTGTGACTCATCCATGGCACACCACTGAGCTGGGGGAATTACACACTGACTGCTGTTAGAACACAACAGCAGGCAGACAGGCAGGGACAAACAACACACAGCCTAAACACTCCCCTGACTTTGACTCCATAGCCCTGACTGTTAAAGCTGCAATATGTAACATTTTGTATTTGTTTAAAGTTAAACATCTCCAATAAGTCGCTAGTGGTCATCCAATGTGATGCAACAGTAACAACAGTGCACCCCTAGCCTGCCTGAAAACCGCAGTATTCACTTTCCCATTCGGGTCGGATTTTCCCGCCAGATTTTGTGGCGCTTACAATGAGTGATGTGTTTTCCGTCAGTGAAGAGGTGGTGTGATAGCTAGCTAGCTGAGGCCATGTCCAACACTTGGCTAATGGCTAGCGGAGATATCTAGACATGACAGACGCGAGGGGCAAACGACCTGACCCAGCAGCAACTACTCCTCCATCGAAGCCAAAAAAACAGAAACATTTGGAGAGCATACAGGCAAAAAGGGAACGCGATAGAGCCCGGGCCAAGACGAGAATAAACCTCGGATTTGCGTTCACAGTGGAGAGAACTAAGCAAGTTGAAGGGATTCAAAACCGACCCAGAATTTGTATTTTTTTCTGTTGAATAGGTAAGACAGCTAGCTAAATAAAATACTTTGCTAGATAAAGTGAAATGTTGCTATTTAGTTGTAAATATGTATGCAAGTAATATTTTGGATGACTTGTTTTGATTGTTTAAGTAATGTGTCCAAGTTAGTATTAACTAACTAGCTAATATTAGATAGTAGCTTGTTAGCAGACTGCGACATTGGTTTGTTTCATTTGAATATAAAATGTTGCTTCACTAGTTAGTCGTAACTAGCTAACAAACTTGCATAACGTTACTTGACCTTGTGTTACATTTCTGATGTATGTGGTTCGAAAACCATGCTGATATTGGCCAGCTTACTAGCTTCTTCAGTTCACACAAGTGTACTGGCACAGCATAGCCACCAAGCCCAGTTCAGATAAGACACGATGCAATGGTTTGTTTGATCTGAACCGTCTAGTTTTAGAACGTCTCATGTCGTTGGCTGGGGTATTCAAGATTTAACATGTCAAATTTAGCCAGTCTTGCGATGAGACGGATCCATTTAGCCATTCAAAGAACAGTGCACTAACATTCTGTGGTCATCTAAGCAGCTAGCTAGCAAGACAAGCAGAGAGCTAGCTACTATTTTGCTGCACATAGCTAGCTTGACTTGCTGACATTTCTGACAAGTAAAAAACTGTACCCTGTTTCTGGTGCATGTTTTTCACGACACTCGTTTGCTACAAGTGGCAACTTTGTTTCAAAGTTTCATCACTGAACTGTAAAGCAGCATCGTTACCGTGGAAATGTTCTCAACTGCACATCTCGTGATCTGAATGCCCCGTCTTTAGTCAGCTGTTGTACAACACAACATTCTAAAACTAGCTAGTTTTATCTCTGATCTAGGTCAGGGATGGTCAACACCAGTCCTCGGGGGCTTGATTGGTGACACACTTTTGCCCCCAGCCCCAGCTAACACATGACTCCAATAATCAACTAATCATGGTCTTCAGTTTAGAATGCAATTAGTTGAATCAGGTGTGATAGTTAATTCTATTAACAAAATAATCACCCAATATTATTATATCTTTCAGCTAAAGGACAAGCTACAATAGCATGTCTTGAAGATGAAGTGTCTAAGCATTGAAAACGGCAAAGGACTACATCCTGTGATCAGATGACCCAAGACCACCAACAATGGCTGAGCTGTTACAACTTCGAGGAGATGTCGTCATGCAACACAGGGTGCAGTAAGCACACCTTTGAGCTGGGAAGGACCGGACCTTTCCCTGTTGTCAGACTTGGTGGTTCCTGGGAAATGTGAAAACCTACAGAGTACTCCGAATTGTTGTTCAAAGAGGTGGGCCTACATCCAAACCTATAAATAAGGGAAGTTTGTGTGGGCAACAATAAACTTGTGAGAAAAAAAGACTTGTGCATCTTCTATATAGCATATAGTCATCATTATTGTACTTTTGGAATGGTTTTAGAATGATTTACTCAACTGTTCTCTTTTCCTGGTTATCTATGCTCTTGACGGTTAACACTTCAAATGAGCAGACCTACAGGTGGGTAGATATCCAGAAAGATAGATGGACTACTCTGGTGTAAATACAGTTCAAAACAAGTCGGTCCAATTACACAGATGAGGTCAAATAGTTTCATTAGGGAGATAAACAAGAATAAGGTAATCTCTGTAACCTTCCTCAAAATAACAAAAGCACAGTGTAAGGGAAACGTTCTGATAAAGTACTGAACTGATACCACCCAGACCAATAAAAAATTCACACAAAAAGACTTACAAAGACATCACCAAATGGAGTATAAAGTACAGTGTAGTCTTGGAAAGTGTTAACCTGTTATGTAAACATACTAATAAATACATGGAATATTGAAGTGGTGAAATGGCAGCAGTTGTGTGTTGTAAGGTGCAGGAGTCTCCCTGCAATTCATGCAGGTGTGCCAGCGAGGTTGTCCGGAGACCCTGGGATAGCTCTCCGGAACTCCATGATGTCAAAAATCACTCCATGTAGCGGACAGCTCCAACACCTCTCCCCTTTCTTCAAAGGACAGCTCTTGCAATTGAGCCTTTAATGATAAGAAAAAAAGCTACATTACATTACAGAATGCAGCCAAATGTTGTGTTATATGATTATAATGTTGTGAAACGGGTAAACAGTACCACAGGTGAAAGGCTTTTACTAACCATCTAGGCCAGCCTCTCTTCTTGCCGTCGGGCAGCCCTTTCAAGGTCTTCCTGTCCAATTATTTCTGCAGCCATGCCTGTGCCACTGGACGGTCTGTGGCTCTTCAAAATTGGAATCCTACAGAAAAAATGTACACATCCCTTATTAGGATTGTATTGTAATGTTCACTACATGGTCTTTTATGAATAACCAAAAAGGATTTTCATGCAGAAGAGAGGAGTATAACACTACTACAATCCATACACATCTTCATAGCCATAGCTCTCGAGAATCAAGGGGCCATCCCAGTAATGTTATTAGCAAGCTAGTATAGTTAGGAGTCAGAAGGGCAAAGGATTCAATGCATGCCAAAGCCAAGGTTATTTTCCATGAATGCAGAGCTACGATAGTCAAAATTGCACTTCTACAATCAATCAATCTTCATAGCAATAGCTCTCGAGAATCAAGGGGCCATCCCAGTAATGTTATCTATCTATCTATCTAGCTAGTATAGGATTCAGAGAAGGGCAAAGGACTTGCCAAAGCCAAGGTTATTTTCCATGAATGCAGAGATATAAGTCAAAATGTATTATTTTACACTGCTTTTGTACTTTTTTTACGCAAGTGTGATAACTAATGTACTCAAGCTATCGTCATATTGCTATCTTGTACCAGGCAGTGAAATTCACGGTAGCTATTATCAGCAATGTAGTTAGCTAGCTAGCTACCCTGACATTGCTAACGTTAGTGGCTGACAACGTGATTATTATAACATGTATACAAATTTTTTACCTGTTCTGAAGACTGATGCTCAAATGGAATCGTGTTATCTTCAATCTTGTCCATAACTGTTATCGAATCTGCATCCACAGTCTCACCGACTCTGTTGGGTTGTCACTAGTTACCACAGCCACAAAGTCAAAATTGGCTACACTGGGTTTCCACTAGATAACAAAGCCACAAAGTCTCAGAGCGGATGTTGATGCTACGTAATCCCAGCGGCGACTACCAATGAGAGCTGGGGTTTCTGGGATATCGTGTTCAAATCTATAAAATAAATACTGCATTCTTGCCAGAGGGGTCTCCAAAAACCCTGTACACAAATAGCTACGCAGTGCAGGTTTAAGTGCTATAAGAATAACGAGAGTGATGTCTGGGTTACTAAGCAAACACACACATACGCAGGCATGCACATGCACGTGCGCACACACACTCAGGGGCATGGTGGCAATAATGTGAATGTTTGCACACGCTGAACTTTCTCTGACATGTTCTCTAGTCTGGAAATGAATAAATTATTAGACGTTAGTGAAACTGCATACCCTGTGTGTCCTTGTGTGTGGCTATGCATGCATGCATGTGTGTGTTTGTGCGTGTGTGTGGCCATGCATGCATGTTGGTGTGTGTGTGTGCTGCCTCCCAGCGTGGCAGGGCCTGGCGTGACAGTGAGAGCGCTAAAAGAATTACAATGCACTAGTCCAATCTGCATGGCACTACTAGGGAGATATATCTGGCATCGTGGCATCATCCTGCAGAGGGTTTATTTGTCTACTTCCACTAACAGGGAATTTAATCTGGTCAGACCAGCCAGAAGACAAGTCATCACTTATGTTTATTTGCAGAGAGAGGGACAGAGAGAGTGAGCGAGACAGGGAGAGAGAGAGGGAGAGAGAGAGTGAGAGAAAATGAGAGCGAAAGAGAAAGAGAGAGAGAGAGAGAAGGAGAGATAGAGAGGGAGGGAGAGAAAGAAAGAGAGAAGAGGGAGAGAAAGAGAGAGAGAAAGAGAGAGATTAAGGAAAGAGAGCATGGGGTTCAATACTGTCTGTTCCTACCACCAGGGAGCAAAGTGATGGGAAAGTATTGTCTCCTTCAGATCTCATTACAGAGTAAAGACAGACAGACAGACAGACAGACAGACAGGAGTGTGCCCATGATGGACAGAAGCTGTACCATGACACAGAGGGTTGTCTAATTATGTAAGAAGAACATGTATTTGAGACTGGAGACAGAGACAACCATTGCTCATGACTATGCTGCTACTAAAGATTAGAGAGAGAATGGTCTGCTGATGTGGCAGGTCTCTCATTTTGACCTGCCTTTAGTTGAGAATAATCAGTCTGTAAAATGAATCAATGTAAAACAATATCAAAGTAAACCTGTAAATTTGCATTAGATCAAATATCCAGTCACATTCACCCATTGAACCCAACGTCACCTTGTTCTAGAGAGATTTACATGGTTATCAAAACATCACGCCAGGGTAAGCTTACACAAAATACAGCCCTTGTTTTAAGTGTTCCTAAAATCCCCTATGGGAAACATGAATGGTGGAAAAAATGATTGGAACCATTTCCCTGTTTGACAGCTAGGTTTTATGGGTATTATGACTCATACTGTGGTATTCTATGGGCCTCACTAAGCCCCAGGTTTAAAGCAAGTTTGCTGCAGTTTTACACATTATGCCATGGGGTGGAGAGAAGATTTTGCAAATGTATAACACATTTCAAACCATCACTATGCACACCTGGCAACCCTCCTTACGTGGCACACCTGGCAACCCTCCTTACGCACACCTGGACTCTATCACCTTCCTGATTACTCCCCATATAGAGTGCCTTCGGAAAGTATTCAGACCCCTTGACTTTTTCCACATTTTGTTATTCTAAAATGGATTAAATAACAACAATTCCTCAGCAATCTACACACAATACCCCATAATGACAAAGTGAAAACAGGTTTATAGAAATGTTTGCAAATGTATAAAAAATAAAAAACAGAAATACCTTATTTACATAAGTATTTGGGACTCGAAATTGACAACTTGATTGGAGTCCACATGTGGTCAATTCAATTGATTGGACATGATTTGGAAAGGCACACACCTGTCTATATAAGGTCCCACAGTTGACAGTGCATGTCAGAGCAAAAACCAAGCCATGAGGTTGAAGGAATTGTCCGTAGAGCTCCGAGACAGGATTGTGTCGAGGTATAGATCTGGGGAATGGTACCAAAACATTTCTGCAGCATTGAAGGTCCCCAAGAACACAGTGGCCTCCATCATTCTTAAATGGAAGAAGTTTGTAACCACCAAGACTCTTCCTAGAGCTGGCCACCCGGCCAAACTGAGCAATCGGGGGAGAAGGGCCTTGGTCAGGGAGGTGACCAACAACACGATGGTCACTCTGACAGAGCTCCAGAGTTCCTCTGTGGAGATGGGAGAACCTTCCAGAAGGACAACCATCTCTGCAGCACTCTACCAATCAGACCTTTATGGTATAGTGGACAGACAGAAGCCACTCCTTAGTAAAAGGCACATGACAGCCCGCTTGGGAGTTTGCCAAAAGGCACCTAAAGACTCTCAGACCATGAGAAACAAGATTATCTGGTTTGATAAAACCAAGATTGAACTCTTTGGCCTGAATGGCAAGAGTCACTTCTGGAGGAAACCTGGCACCATCCCTAAGGTGAAGCATGGTGGTGGCAGCATCATGCTGTGGGGATGTTTTTCAGCGGCAGGGACTGGGAGACTACTCAGGATCGAGGCAAAGATGGACGGAGCAAAGTACAGAGAGATCCTTGATGAAAACCTGCTCCAGAGCGCTCAGGACCTCAGACTGGGGCAAAGGTTCACCTTCCAACAGGACAACGACCCTAAGCACACAGCCAAGACAATGCAGGAGTGGCTTCGGGATAAGTCTCTGAATGTCCTTGTGTGGCCCAGCCAGAGCCTGGACTTGAACCCGATCGAACATTGTAGAGACCTGAAAATAGCTGTGCAGCAACGCTCCCATCCAACCTGACAGCGCTCGAGAGGATCTGCAGAGAAGAATGGGAGAAACTCCCCAAATACAGGTGTGCCAAGATTGTAGCGTCATACCCAAGAAGACTTGAAGCTGTAATCGCTGCCAAAGGTGCTTCAACAAAGTACTGAGTAAAGGGTCTGAATACTTATGTAAATTTAATATTTCAATTTTTTAATTTTTTATAAATTAGCAAACATTTCTAAAAACCTGTTTTTGCTTTGTCATTATGGGGTCTTGTGTGTAGATTGATCAGGGGAAAAAATTATGTAATCAATTTTAGAATAAGGCTGTAACGTAACAAAATGTGTAAAAAGTCAAGGGCTTTGAATCCTTTACGAAGGCACTCTGCTGTTAATTCCCATCAGGCGTTATTGACTCTGTTTCCATGTCCCGACGCTACTCCTGTTTTTGTATTGTTTATTGTTCGTGTTCTATTAAACTCTCCAACTGCACCTGCTTCCTGACTCCCAGCGTCTACTGCACCTGCTTCCTGACTCCCGGCGTCTACTGCACCTGCTTCCTGACTCCCAGCGTCTACTGCACCTGCTTCCTGACTCCCAGCGTCTACTGCACCTGCTTCCTGACTCCCAGCGTCTACTGCACCTGCTTCCTGACTCCCAGCGTCTACTGCACCTGCCTCCTGACTCCCAGCGTCTACTGCACCTGCTTCCTGACTCCCAGCGTCTACGTTACATCTACACTGATGGAAGTGGATTTAACAAGTGACATCAATAAGGGATTATAGTTTCACCTGGATTCACCTGGTCAGTCTATGTCATGGAAAGAGCAGGTCTTCATAATGTTTTGTACACTCAGTGTATTTCTCTCTATTATGCGTGGGAATACTTTGGAACAGATTTCCAAAATGTAAATCACTTGGAACTGATTTGCTGATGTTTTTACAGTCTTTTATGTGCAACAATAAAAAAAGTAAAAATGTTATTTGTTTTGCTCCGAAAATTTGGGGGGCCAAATAAAATCACCCCGCGGGCCACCAGTTGGGTAACCCTGCTCTAAAGGATTGAATGTCTGTGAAAACAGAATAGAACAACCCAACCAGGTCACAGACAGCACGAAAGAACAACAGGAATATGAACGAATAATAAGCTCCTAGCTCTCCACGAGCTGTGTCACATTCAGTACAGACTCAGGGAGACACAGCAAAGACTGACCTAAACTATAAGGTCCCACCACACACACAGAGAGAGATTTACAAAGCCTCCACATTCATACATCTTTATTAAAAGATAATCTGCTTTCTCTGAGCCTGGGCTTTCAGAGGTATTATTCTTTTTAAATTGCTTCCAATATATTTCTGAAGGCAGTTCCACCGTCAAGTTATATTTAGGAATCTTTAATACCAGCAGATCCCAGTTAAGTATTCTGGTATTAGTTAATATATCTCGATGGTTGTAGGTGGATGGAGGAGGGAAATCAGTGATGTACTTATTAAGTAATGTACTTGGAAAGTTAAGATGGAATGTCTGTATTTCCAGATGGAACAGCGGTAGACAAATAAATTAGTTAGGACAAAACTTCTGACATGAATTTTTTTTAACAACTTCACAAAACGTATTGATTTATCGAGCAGGCAGAAAGCTTTTGGATAAACACAAAATAAATAGCTCGGGGATATCAAGACTCGTAAAGCATTTGTGCGATGGGGAAAAATAAACTAGAAAAAAACGCGCAGAGGCTGCTGCCAGGAGGTTAAGAGGGCTGGGCCAATAACCGAAAGGTCGCTGGTTCGAATCCCCGTGCCGGCAAGGTGGAAAAATCTGCTGTTCTGCCCTTGAGCAAGGCAGTTAACCCCCAACAACAACTGCTCCCCGGGCGCCGATGATGTGGACGTCGATTAAGGCAGCCCCCCACACCTCTCTGATTCAGAGGTGTGGGGGGTTAAATGCGGAAGACACATTTCATGAATTTTAAACTTACATGCAAATCAAGACATCAGGCTTGTATGCAGAACTTTTCCTTTCAATGTAGAATCGTGAGGATTCTCTCTCTCTCTCTCTTTTCTCTCTCTCTGTAGAACAGGCAGAGAACCCATCCATCAGAAAGGAGATGGGGAGGAAATGCTAAATGTAAGTCTGCCAGCCCGGCCAGATGACACGCGCACCCACACATCACACAGTCTCTCTTGACAACTATATCCACATTTTGCAAGCAAAGTGGAGTTATCATATTAGCTTGATGTTAATGGTGGATCTTGATTTACCTTGTTTGGAAGTTCAAAAAAAGTGGAGCGCTTTTAAATGAGCCTGAATTAATTATATGATTTTGACCAAGTTACACTAACCAAAATGTACTCTTATTTGTGGAATGACCCTCGTAATGCTGTACCTACACTAGTAATACATTGTACTAACATTATTCTGTGAACTTTTAGTAGATACAGAGACGAATGTTGTAGGCTTATGAAATCATGTTCCTCCATGCTCCTCCATCACTCTTTCTACCTTCATTCAGCTAATCAACACTATACCCTTATAGCCAAATGACTTGAATAATGATGCTTATTTTCAGGTCCAGTGAGAACAGTGAGTGGATGTTTCCCGTCAGACTGCACCTCTCACCCTGGATGTACCTTGGCTTGGTTTAGGCCATTGTAATCTCTCGTGGATAGACTACAGTGCATTTGGAAAGTATTACTTTTTCCACATTTTGTTACGTTACAGCCTTATTCTAAAATGGATTAAAATATTTCCCCCCCACATCAATCTACACACAATACCCCATAATGACAAAGCGAAAACTGGTTTAAGCGAAAACTGGTTTTTAGAAATGTTTGCTAATTTAAAAAATCAAAAACATAAATAGCTGATTTACATGAGTATTCAGACCCTTTGCTATGAGACTCGAACTTGAGCTCAGGTGCATCCTGTTTCCATTGATCGTCCTTGAGATGTTTCTACAACTTGATTGGAGTCCACCTGTGGTAAAATCAATTGATTGGACAGGATTTGGAAAGGCACACACCTGTCTATATAAGGTCCCACAGTTGACAGTGCATGTGAGAGTAAAAACCAAGCCAAGAGATCGAAGGAATTATCCGTAGAGCTCCGAGACAGGATAGTGTTGAGGCACAGATCTGGGGAAGGGTATAAAAACAAATCTGCAGCATTGAAGGTCCCCAAGAACACAGTGGCCTCCATCATCCTTAAATGGAATACGTTTGTAACCACCAAGACTAAAGGACTCTCAGACCATGAGAAACAAGATTCTCTCGTCTGATGAAACCAAGATTGAACTCTTTGGCCTGAATGCCAAGCGTCACATCTGGAGGAAACCTGGCACCATCCCTAAGGTGAAGCATGGTGGTGGCAGTATCATGCTGTGGGGATGTTTTTCAGCGGCAGGGACTGGGAGACTAGTCCGGATCGAGGGAAAGATGAACGGAGCAAAGTACAGCGAGATCCTTGATGAAAACCTGCTCCAGAGCACTCAGGACCTCAGACTGGGGCGAAGGTTCACCTTCCAACAGGACAATGACCCTAAGCACACAGCCAAGACAACGCAGGAGTAGCTTCGGGACAAGTCTCTGAATGTCCTTGAGTGGCCCAACCAGAGCACGGACTTGAACCCGATTGAACATCTCTGATGTTCTAAGATAGTAGACAGACACCTATTTTAATCCAGTTCCAACTGGGGGGGCATGGTCATAACCAAGTTGCAAATGTTATTTGAATGATGATGTGACAATTTTCTTGAAATATTTATTGCTGACATGCAAAACATTTTGGGACTGTATCAAGAGTGGACTAATGAAAAAAACAAAAAACAAATGTTTATTCCTTTAATGTGCTGGATTGGTTTACGTTTACACAAATGTAGAAAAGAAGAATGTTGCATTTGCATACACCTACAAACAAATTATATTAAACTACAGTAGCAGTTACTTCAGTCACTTTTTTTGAGCCACTATTGGGAATGTGAAATGAACTGTTTAACTTCACATTCAGGTTTACCTGATGTACTTTGATAGTTTCTTTATGGATTTTCAGGGCTGTGATATGCTCGTTGATGTCAATAATGTCACTTGAGGATTGTTGGATTGATTGATGAATTGATTGTTATGTTAAAGTTTACAGTAGGACTATTCGGTCTGAGCTCTGATCCATCCGCTTTCTCCTTTCCATCATTTGTGTCCTTTCCATCTGCTTTCTGCATTCTAAAAACGTTTATAATTGGACATAATGACTGGCATAAAACCTGCTCCCGTCGATGCCATAGCTCCTACTCAGACCAAAGTTCTGGCAAGAGTAGGGGCAAGTGCTATGGCCAGTGCTGCTCCTCCCACTACCACTGCAGCGCCAGTTACCCCTAGCTACACCTAATGCAACTTTCTTCATCAACTCTTCTCTCTTTCTCTGTGCTTCCTCGTCCATCAAATTGGTGCAGTGTTCTTCTCCATTCATCCTCACCATGTTCTGGATCTTCTCTAGCATATTCTCTGTCACCTGAGAGTGGTCCTCCTTATCGTCATTAATGAGAGAGTGGTATCTGCCTCCACAGCTGTTGAGCAGTGTCTGAAGCTCCTTACTCTCCTCCAGAAGCTTCTTCACAGATGTTTCTCTAAGGTGATCTGCACAAGTGAATAGTATCATAGTGTAGAATGAAGCCTTCTTTCCAAAGTTCTTCTGGATCTACTTCACTGCATCCCTTTCCTCCTTTGTTTGCCTCATCCTTAGTTTAATCACCGGTAGGAATACGTGGGAGCAAGGGACTGACATCAGCAGGGCCGATTACAAGCATCATAACCGGTCAACCGCTTTATTAGAAAAAAAATGTGGAACTCAGTCGTGGTCTCTGGATAATAATTGCTTTATTTGCCTCATCCTACTTCCTTAATAGGCCTATGGTTTGTTCTATCTCTCATAAAGCTGTGATTGAGAATAGCCTAGGCCTATAGACTCCGACTTTAATTATTGTTATTTTGAAAGCGGCACATTTAGGACAACTACTTCTTAGGCTATTAGAATATTTGGGAAATAGGCTACTGTTCATAACTTGTCTTAAAGCTTTTATGATAGGCCAATTGGAGGATAGGTTATTGGCCATTTGGTTTTCAACCTCGCATGGGGCATTTTTCCGGCCCGCACAGATAATTATTTTCTTAATAAGCTTAAACTTGATTAAACTTGTCATTCGATTTTTTTATAGGTTATTGATATTGTCTCTAATATTCTCTGTCATTATTAGTCCCCTGGCTACCTTACATTTTTAGGCTATTCAAATAACTTTTTGAGATGGAACTCTGTTAGATTAATTCATTGTTTGATCGGGAGAAAGACATGCATAAAATTATGAAAGCGTAGTCTTGCCCAAAGTCATGGAGAGAGAAGGGAATATAGCCTGTTTTTAAAAACTGATAGACTGATAGACACAAGATAGTTAAGGAGTGTCCATTATGAAAATAAATGAAAAGGCTATATGGCCCATGCATCTGTTGAGAGCGAGAGAGAGAAACAATATTTTCTGACTGGACATTTTGCGCTACTTTGGTGGAATTCTCCGCTCTGTGTAGCCTACATTCCTCTCTGGCATTCTGTATATAGCATATTTATTGCTATAGCAAATAGAAATAGGCAAATTACTCAGAATGTCACTCATGTGCTGCCCTGCTGTGCGCTGTCCGACTTTCTTTACTGTGCAGCGACAGTGAAGTTCAAATAGGCTAAACCATCGTCTGTCACATCATAATGTCGTCACCATTGACGATTGTTGCCAACCCTAGTTGTGCATCAGCAGTTTTTCTCTTATGTCTCACTGATATGTCAGTCACTGACAGTCACTCAATTAGCCGTCAGCTAACAATTTTTCGATTGGTAAGTTAGTCCTTTGATTTTGTTAGTCACTCACTCAGATATCATTAACATGGCATATGTCTTGGCAAAATGTGTAGAATTGTAGGAAATTAGCTTTAAAACTGTAAAAATGTATTTCCACCCCATGGCAAAATGAGTTGCATTGCATGAAATGTGTTATAAAATTGCTAAGTTTCTCTCCGCCCCATGGCAAAATGTGTAGAATTGCAGGAAATTAACTTTAAAACAAAAGATTCTCTCCACCATCAAGAGGATGGCCACTAAAATGTTTTGCCCGTGAGGTGGGGGGGCCCCGAAAAGGCTAGGGCCGGCCCTGGACATCAGTATGCACTTCACTATCTCTTCTTGTATTCTTTTTTTGTGTCTATGCACCCTGGTGTGTCAATGACATCAGTCTTCTTCCCATCCACTTGTCCACTCTGTTTCTCACAGTGTGCAGTAACATATACCGCAGAGGCTTTTTCTTGAAACAGATTGTCATGCTAACCTCTCACCATTACAATGACAGGGGAGGTTAGCATTTTTTGGGGGGGTTCATTCACGATTCATTCAGGATTATCCGTAATCATGGTAGCATCCACATTAATGTAGAAGTGTTTAGAAACATATTATATTCTTATTTACAATTAAAAGTGACTCCAAAATGACTCAATACATTATTTACCATTAATTTATATTGGGCACAAAATAATGACAGTTACAAGCTCGATGTAGTCATTGCGTGCTATGAATATGGGATTTACTACTTTAATTTGTCCCAATACTTTTGGTTCCCTAAAATTGGGGGGACTATGTACAAAAAGTGATGTAATTTCTAAACGGTTCACCCGATATGGATGTAAATACCCTCTAATTAAAGCTGACAGTCTGCACTTTAACCTCATAGTCATGGTATCATATCATCCAAAGTTGTCACGGTTTCGGCCGAGGCTGCCTCTCTTCCTTGCTCGGGCAGGCTTCGGCGTTCGTTGTCTCCGGAATACTAGCTGCCACCGTTGCATGTTTCTATGTTCGTTTGCTTTTGTCTAATTGTTGTCACACCTGTTTTCGTTTAGTGTATTAGTGTCCTATAAGTTCTCCTTGGGTTTGTGTTAGTGTTGTGTGTGATTGTTTTCACTGTCGTGCTTTGTTGTTGGATGTATTGACTATTTGCTCGGTAGAGCTGTCCTCCATAGTTTGGAGAGTTTTGTCGCACCTATTTGTGCGCCCGTTTTGTTTCGCCTGCGCGCGGAGTTTCGCCTTCGGGCTATTTAGTGCTTGCACGGTTAGAGATTTCACTAAAGTCTTTGGAACTATACTTCTGCGTCCTGCGCCTGATTCCACCACCACACCCACTTACAACAACCTTGACAGAATCACACACCTTTAAATGGAATCAGCAGGAGCCGAAGCAGCGCAGGCGACGCTGGAGGACAGGGTCCGCCAGCAAGATGACCAGATCCTGCGGATGGGGTCCGCACTGCAGGAGGTGATCACCACCATCAGAGGCTGGGAGACCCGAGGGACACCTCCACTACCATCGTCCCTGCCCGCGCCATCGGCAAGTCAGCCTCTTCCCGCTCCGGAACCCAGAGGAGTTCGACTCTCGCTCCCGAGGGCCTACGATGGGACCGCTGCCGGGTGTCAGGGATTCCTTCTCCAGGTGGAGCTTTACCTGGCCACCGTGCACCCGGCGCCCTCGGGGCACGAGAGCGTGTCTGCCCTGATCTCCTGCCTTTCCGGTAAAGCGTTGGAATGGGCCAACGCAGAGTGGAGGAGAATAGACGCTAACACCATCACCTACGACGAGTTCTCCCGCCGCTTCAGGGCGGTGTTTGACCATCCCCCGGAGGGGAAAGCGGCGGGGGAGCGTCTGTTCGGCCTCCGGCAGGGGAGGAGGAGTGCCCAGGGGTTCGCCTTAGAATTCCGCACTCTAGCGGCGGATGCAGGGTGGAATGAGCGGGCCCTCATCGATCACTATCGATGTAGTCTACGTGAGGACGTCCGTAGGGAGCTGGCCTGTAGGGACACCAGTCTCTCGTTCGACCAGTTGGTCGACATGTCCATCAGGCTGGATACCCTGCTAGCTACCCGCGGACGTCCCGGGGGGGGTCCGTCCATTTCACCCTCCAGCGCTTCCGAGCCGTGCCCCATGGAGCTCGGTGGCGCTGGCGCTAGAGAGAGGAGGGGTCGGAATACGAGGGGGTCCATCTCCTGCACCAACTGTGGTCGGGGAGGACACACCGCGGCTAGGTGCTGGGGATGGCCTCCTAGGGGGGAAGACGACAGGTCCCGCACTGGGGAGTCCTTCCAGGTGAGTAGGCGCCCCACTCACCCAGAGCTCTCTGTTGCACACTTTTGTATACCTGTGCGTTTTCCACTGGTAGCACCTCATTCCCAGCATAAGGCGCTGGTAGATTCAGGCGCGGCTGGGAATTTTGTTGATAAGCAATTTTGTTTAGCCTTAGGGATTCCCCTTCTACCTGTTGACGTTCCTTTCCCCGTTCATGCCCTAGATAGCCGTCCGTTGGGTGCGGGCTTGATCAGGGAGGTTACAGCGCCACTTAGGATGTGTGCGCAGGGGGGTCATCAGGAGATGATCCAGCTATTTCTGATCGACTCGCCTGCGTATCCGGTGGTGCTGGGCATGCCCTGGTTGAGTACCCATAACCCATCTATTTCGTGGCAGGAGAGAGCTCTGATGGAGTGGTCTGCTCAGTGTGTGGGTCGATGTTTAGGCGTTTCCGTAGGGGCTACCTCGGTGGAGAGTCCAAACCAGGTGCCCGCATTGCACGTTCCCCCTGAGTATGGGGATTTGGCTATTGCGTTTAGTAAGTCGAGGGCGACGCAGTTGCCGCCCCATAGGCAGGGAGATTGTGCGATAGACCTCCAGGCAGGAGCTGCGCTCCCACGGAGCCATGTGTATCCTCTGTCTCAGGAGGAGAAGAAAGCTATGGAGACTTACATAGACGAATCTCTGAGACAAGGATACATACGGCCTTCCACTTCCCCTGCGTCCTCGAGTTTCTTTTTTGTGAAGAAAAAGGATGGTGGGTTACGCCCGTGCATCGATTACCGTGGTCTCAATCAGATCACGGTGAAGTACAGTTATCCACTCCCGCTGATTGCGACCATGACTGAGTCATTGCATGGGGCGCGTTTCTTCACTAAATTAGATCTCAGGAGCGCGTACAACTTGGTGCGCATCAGGGAGGGCGATGAATGGAAGACAGCCTTTAGTACCACCTCGGGCCATTACGAGTATCTTGTCATGCCATACGGGTTGATGAACGCTCCGTCAGTTTTCCAATCATTCGTGGATGAGATCTTCAGGGACATGCAGGGGCAGGGGGTGGTTGTGTACATAGATGACATTCTCGTGTACTCGCCTACCCGAGTCGAGCATGTGGCCCTGGTGCGCAGAGTGTTGCGGAGGCTGGTGGAGCACGACCTGTATGTCAAGGCAGAGAAGTGTCTGTTTTTCCAGGAGTCGGTCTCCTTTTTGGGGTATCAATTGTCTGCGTCAGGGGTGAAGATGGAGGTAGACCGGGTGTCAGCCGTGCGTAATTGGCAAACACCAACCACTGTGAAGGAGGTGCAGCAGTTTTTGGGGTTTGCGAATTACTACCGGAGGTTTATCCGGGGTTTTGGACAGGTGGCAGCTCCCATCACGTCTCTTTTGAAGGGGGGTCCGGTGCGTCTGCAGTGGTCTGCCGAGGCGGACAGGGCGTTTGGGAGGCTGAAGGACCTGTTTACCTCGGCCCCGGTGCTGGCGCATCCGGATCCCTCTTTACCATTTCAGGTAGAGGTGGACGCGTCAGAGGCCGGTATAGGAGCCGTGCTTTCGCAACGGTCCGGCGCGCCACCTAAACTCCGCCCCTGTGCTTTTTATTCCAAGAAGCTCAGTCCGGCGGAGCGAAACTATGACGTAGGGGACAGGGAGCTGTTAGCCGTGGTACAGGCCCTAAAGGTGTGGAGGCACTGGCTTGAGGGGGCTCAACACCCTTTCCTCATTTTGACGGACCACCGTAACCTGGAGTACATCCGGGCAGCGAGGAGGCTGAACCCTCGCCAGGCGAGGTGGAATATGTTTTTGACCCCGTTCACATTCAAGATCACGTACATCCCTGGGTCACAGAATGGTAAGGCAGACGCACTGTCTCGGCGGTATGACACGGAGGAGAGGTCCGTGGAGCCCACTCCCATACTGCCGGAGTCGTGTCTGGTGGCACCGGTAGTGTGGGAGGTCGATGCTGAACTCAAGCGAGCGTTACGCACCGACCCTAGTCCACCTCAATGCCCGGAGGGTCGGAAGTACGTTCCGCTCGAGGTTCGGGATCGATTGATCTATTGGGCTCACACGTCACCCTCCTCTGGACACCCTGGTATCGGCCGGACAGTGCACTCTTAGTGCCAAGTCTTAGTGCCAAGTACTGGTGGCCCACGTTGGTGAGGGATGTGAGGGTTTATGTTTCCTCCTGCTCGGTGTGCGCCCAGTGTAAGGCGCCTAGACATCTGCCTAGGGGTAAGTTACTACCCCTGCCCGTTCCGCAACGACCATGGTCTCACCTCTCGGTGGATTTCCTAACTGACCTTCCTCCTTCACAGGGGAATACCACTATACTGGTCGTTGTGGACCGGTTTTCTAAGGCCTGTCGTTTGCTCCCCATGCCGGGCCTTCCTACTGCCCTGCAGACCGCCGAAGCACTATTCACCCATGTGTTCCGGCACTACGGTGTACCCGAGGATATTGTGTCTGATCGAGGTCCCCAATTCACCTCCAGAGTCTGGAGAGCTTTTATGGAGCGATTGGGGGTCTCGGTGAGCCTCACCTCGGGTTACCACCCGGAGAGTAATGGGCAGGTGGAACGTGTGAACCAGGATGTGGGTAGGTTTCTTAGAACATACTGCCAGGACCGGCCAGAGGAGTGGGCAAGGTACGTTCCCTGGGCCGAAATGGCCCAGAATTCCCTACGCCATTCCTCCACTAACCTAACCCCTTTCCAATGTGTGTTAGGTTACCAGCCGGTTCTGGCACCTTGGCAGCAGAGCCAGATCGAGGCTCCTGCGGTGGATGAGTGGGTGCGGCGCTCGGAGGAGACATGGAACGCTGCACACGTCCACCTGCAGCGGGCCCTCCGGCGTCATAAGGCGAGCGCCGATCTCCACCGCAGTGAGGGACCGGTGTACGCACCTGGTGATCGAGTCTGGCTCTCTACCAGAAACCTGCCCCTCCGCCTGCCCTGTCGGAAACTGGGTCGGCGGTTTGTAGGGCCATTTAAAGTCCTGAGAAGGTTGAACGAGGTGTGTTACAAATTACAACTACCTGTTGAATATAAAAGTATTAACCCCTCGTTCCATGTGTCTCTTCTCAGGCCGGTGGTAGCTGGCCCACTCCAAGAAAGTGAGATCAGGGAGACTCTTCCGCCCCCATTGGACATCGAGGGGGCACCGGCGTACTCCGTGCGGTCCATCTTGGATTCGAGACGTCGGATGGGGGGTCTCCAATATCTAGTGGAGTGGGAGGGGTACGGCCCGGAGGAGCGGTGCTGGGTGCCAAGGAGGGACATTTTGGACCCGTCTCTCCTGACGGAATTCCATCGTGGGCACCTGACGCATCCTGCTCCGCGTCCTCCTGGTCGTCCCCGAGGCCGGAGTCGGCGCACGTCTGGAGCCGCGCATCAAGGGGGAGGTACTGCCACGGTTTCGGCCGAGGCTGCCTCTCTTCCTTGCTCGGGCAGGCTTCGGCGTTCGTTGTCTCCGGAATACTAGCTGCCACCGTTGCATGTTTCTATGTTCGTTTGCTTTTGTCTAATTGTTGTCACACCTGTTTTCGTTTAGTGTATTAGTGTCCTATAAGTTCTCCTTGGGTTTGTGTTAGTGTTGTGTGTGATTGTTTTCACTGTCGTGCTTTGTTGTTGGATGTATTGACTATTTGCTCGGTAGAGCTGTCCTCCATAGTTTGGAGAGTTTTGTCGCACCTGTTTGTGCGCCCGTTTTGTTTCGCCTGCGCGCGGAGTTTCGCCTTCGGGCTATTTAGTGCTTGCACGGTTAGAGATTTCACTAAAGTCTTTGGAACTATACTTCTGCGTCCTGCGCCTGATTCCACCACCACACCCACTTACAACAACCTTGACAAAAGTGCTGGAGTACAGAGCCAAAACAACAAAACGTGTCACTGTCCCAATACTTTAGGAGCTCACTGTACACTATTAGTAATACACACTTCAGTGGATTGGCTGATGCTGTGTGGTTTCTTAATTTCATTGCACTTTATTTCCATATTTCTTTTTTGTGAACAAATGTTTTTATTTGAAATGGCACTTTTTGAATATTTACTCAACCCCTCCCACCCCCCACCCCATCCCTGACCTTAGTCCAAATACAGTACACTTTGCGAATTCATGTCAAAAATATAATAGTCTAACTGTATAATTGTAATTTGGTTTTATAAGATGGCAATTTAGTACTCATGTTCATCTGCCATTCTAGTCTCTGGTTGACCATTTAGCGCAACAAAGGTGTTTCAGCTATAGACAGGTTAATGCAGTATGTTTTCAGTCTTGACTTTATGATGGATGTTAGTCTTGTGTTGACAATGTATACAAATATCAAAGTCAAAGCAAAACAGGACAGCAAGTTCAGCAAGCACAGTTTCCAAAGATGCTAAAGAGAAACTATAAGATACCTGGCATTTGATCATAGGTTAACAGCAGTCATGAGAGTGGGCACACATTGGGAGAGCAATAATGATTATACAGATACACATACAGTGGGGAAAAAAAGTATTTAGTCAGCCACCAATTGTGCAAGTTCTCCCACTTAAAAAGATGAGAGAGGCCTGTAATTTTCATCATAGGTACACGTCAACTATGACAGACAAAATGAGAAAAAATAATCCAGAAAATCACATTGTAGGATTTTTAATGAATTTATTGGCAAATGATGGTGGAAAATAAGTATTTGGTCAATAACAAAAGTTTCTCAATACTTTGTTATATACACTTTTTTGGCAATGACACAGGTCAAATGTTTTCTGTAAGACTTCACAAGGTTTTCATACACTGTTTCTGGTATTTTGGCCCATTCCTCCATGCAGATCTCCTCTAGAGCAGTGATGTTTTGAGGCTGTCGCTGGGCAACACGGACTATCAACTCCCTCCAAAGATTTTCTATGGGGTTGAGATCTGGAGACTGGCTAGGCCACTCCAGGACCTTGAAATGCTTCTTACGAAGCCACTCCTTCGTTGCCCGGGCGGTGTGTTTGGGATCATTGTCATGCTGAAAGACTCAGCCACGTTTCATCTTCAATGCCCTTGCTGATGGAAGGAGGTTTTCACTCAAAATCTCATGATACAAAGCCCCATTCATTCTTTCCTTTACACGGATCAGTCGTCCTGGTCCCTTTGCATAAAAACAGCGCCAAAGCATGATGTTCCCACCCCCATGCTTCACAGTAGGTATGGTGTTCTTTGGATGCAACTCAGCATTCTTTGTCCTCCAAACATGACGAGTTGAGTTTTTACCAAAAAGTTATATTTTGGTTTCATCTGACCATATGACATTCTCCCAATCCTCTTCTGGATCATCCAAATGCACTTCAGACGGGCCTGGACATGTACTGGCTTAAGCAGGGGGACACGTCTTGCACTGCAGGATTTGAGTCCCTGGCGGCGTAGTGTGTTACTGATGGTAGGCTTTGTTACTTTGGTCCCAGCTCTCTGCAGGTCATTCACTAGGTCCCCCCGTGTGGTTCTGGGATTTTTGCTCACCGTTCTTGTGATCATTTTGACCCCACGGGGTGAGATCTTGCGTGGAGCCCCAGATCGAGGGAGATTATCAGTGGTCTTGTATGTCTTCCATTTCCTAATAATTGCTCCCACAGTTGATTTCTTCAAACCAAGCTGCTTACCTATTGCAGATTCACTCTTCCCAGCCTGGTGCAGGTCTACAATTTTGTTTCTGGTGTCCTTTGACAGCTCTTTGGTCTTGGCCATAGTGGAGTTTGGAGTGTGACTGTTTGAGGTTGTGGACAGGTGTCTTTTATACTGATAACAAGTTCAAACAGGTGCCAGTAATACAGGTAACGAGTGGAGGACAGAGGAGCCTCTTAAAGAAGTTGTTACAGGTCTGTGAGAGCCAGAAATCTTGCTTGTTTGTAGGTGACCAAATACTTATTTTCCACCATAATTTGCAAATAAATTCATAAAAAATCCTACGATGTGATTTTTTGGAATTTTTTTCCTCAATTTGTCTGTCATAGTTGACGTGTACCTATGATGAAAATTACAGGCATCTCTCATCTTTTTAAGTGGGAGAACTTGCACAATTGGTGGCTGACTAAATACTTTTTTTCCCCACTGTATATGGTAGGTCAATACTGGACAGTTGGGGAATAAAGAGCATCACTGTTCTCCTTCAATTGCTCAGATTGAGTGAATGCGATGGCATGTCCATTCCTATATGCCCAGCTGTACATCACTCGACCACACATCCACTGGTGGTACGAGGGGGGCAGAGTGTGGCACAGTTGAAAGGTGATGCCCGTGCTAATGAGGGGCAGCCAACCTCCCGCAGTGCCCCCTTGTACCGCACCTGTTGCTGGCGGGGAGAGTCTGTATGTGTGGGTGTGTACGTGTATGTGTGTTAGTGTGTGTGTGTGTGTGTGTAAACATGTAACCCCTCAGCCATGTGGTGCTCCCACATTCCTTCCACCCCACTCATAAATCATACAACTGCCCATCGCAGTCCCGGCCAGCTAGGGTCCGTAGAGGGGGGGGCAGTGGACACACACAAACACACACACAGATGGACAGTTAGCCTAACATTGACTGGTGTCAACAGTCTACAGTGCTGTTTTTAACATATAGGAAGCTCACTCCACAGCTAACTTGTTGCCAATTGAGGTTTAAAATTCCTAGATTTTCCAGAAATCCCTGTTGGAAGATTTCCAGAATCAGGATGGACTAAGCAGGAAATCTGGAATCTTCCAACCAGGATTTCCGGAAAACCTGGATATTTTTGGAAAGTTACTGGAAATTTGCAAACCTATGAATTGTACACTTTGGACTCAGTGAAACCTTGTTGATTAGTGTAGTTATTCCCTTCGTAGAGTGTAGTTATTCCCTCCGTAAGGCAATCAAACAGGCAAAATGTCAGTACAGAGACAAACTGGAGTCGCAATTCAACGGCTCAGACACGAGACGTATGTGGCAGGGTCTACAGACAATCACGGATTACAAAGGGAAAACCAGCCACGTCGTGGAAACCGATGTCTTGCTCACGGACAAGCTAAACACCTTCTTCGCCCGCTTTGAGGATAACACAGTGCCACCGACGCGACGCGCTGTTAAGGACTGTGGGCTCTCGTTCTCTGTGGCCGACGTGAGTAAGACATTTAAGCCTGTTAACCCTCGCAAGGCTGCCGGCCCAGACGGCATCCCTAGCTGCGTCCTCAGAGCATGTGCAGACCAGCTGGCTGGAGTGTTTATGGACATATTCAATCTCTCCCTATCCCAGTCGGCTGTCCCAACTTGCTTCAAGATGTCCACCATTGTTCCTGTACCCAAGAAAGCAAAGGTAACTGAACGCCCCGTAGCACTCACTTCTGTCATCATGAAGTGCTTTGAGAGGCTAGTTAAGGATCATATCACCTCCCCCTTAGACATACTTCAATTTGCATACCGCCTCAATAGATCCACAGACGATGCAATCGCCATCGCATTGCACACTGCCCTATCCCATCTGGACAAGAGGAATCCCTATGTAAGAATGCTGTTCATTGACTATAGCTCAGCATTCAACACCATAGTACCCTCCAAGCTCATCATTAAGCTTGAGGCCCTGGGTCTGGACCCTGCCCTGTGCAACTGGGTCCTGGACTTCCTAACGGGCCGTCCCCAGGTGGTGAAGGTAGGAAACAACATCTCCACTATGCTGATCCTCAACACAGGGGCCCCCACAAGGGTGCGTGCTCAGCCCCCTCCTGTACTCACTGTTCACCCATGACTGCGTGGCCACGCACGCCTCCAACTCAATCATCAAGTTTGCAGACGACGCAACAGTAGTAGGCTTGATTACCAACAATGACGAGACAGCCTACAGGGAGGAGGTGAGGGCCCTGGCGGAGTGGTGCCAGGAAAATAACCTCTCCCTCAACATCAACAAAATGAAGGAGCTGATCGTGGACTTCAGGAGACAGCAGAGGGAGCACGCCCCTATCCACATCGACGGGACCACAGTGGAGAAGGTGAAAAGCTTCAACTTCTTCGGCGTACACATCACTGACAATCTGAAATGGTACACCCACACAGACAGTGTGGTGAAGAAGGCGCAGCAGCGCCTCTTCAACAGGAGGCTGAAGAAATTCGGCTTGGCCCCTAAGACCCTCACAAACTTTTACAGATGCACAATTGAGAGCATCCTGTTGGGCTGTATCACCGCCTGGTACGGCAACTGCACCGCCCGCAACCGCAGGGCAGAGGGTGGTGCGGTCTGCCCAACGCATCACCGGGGGGACACTGCCTGCCCTCCAGGACACCTACAGCACCCAATGTCACAGGAAGGCCAAAAAGATCATCAAGGACATCAACCACCTGAGCCACGGCCTGTTCACCTCGCTATCATCCAGAAGGCGAGGTCAGTACAGGTGCATCAAAGCTGGGACTGAGAGACTGAAAAAAAGCATATATCTCAAGGCCATCAGACTGTAAAATAGCCATCACTAGCCGGCTACCACCTGGTTACTCAACCTTGCACCTTAGAGGCTGCTGCCCTATGTACATAGACATGGAATCACTGATCACTTTAATAATGTTTACATACTGTTTTACTCATTTAATATGATTCTACTGTATTTTAGTCAATGCCACTCTGACATTGCTCGTCCTAATATTTATATATTTCTTAATTCCATTATTTTACTTTTAGATTTGTGTGTATTGTTGTGAATTGTTAGATACTACTGCACTGTTGGAGCTAGGAACACAAGCATTTTGCTACACCCGCAATAACACCTGCTAAATATGTGTATGTGACCAATAACATTTTATTTTATTTTATTAAAGCAGACTGAAAAATGCTAATAGGCCTATCAGTACCATGACTTGGATGGGATTTGTGCCACAAATGCATTTGGAATCCATTACAAGCATGGATTGCTGTCAATAGACTGCTTACAGGTTAAGAAAACAATGGCTAGACTTTTGCGCAGTCCTCATGTTTATGCAAGCCTTTGATGCATTCCCTACAAGGAAGTGTGCAGAATCCCTCCATTCTGAGGCTATTTCTGTCTCCAGGTCTCAGTTCACTGTTCAGTAGCTAAATATACCCTGGTGCCTGCCTGTTACCTGCACCCTTGTCTTACCCTGGGCTAACCTACAGAGAACCTATGAGTCATACTGTGGCATTCCCCCAGGGCCTGTCTGCCTGACTATACACTATACAGGACCTGATGTGATGCTACATGGATGAATGGTGTGAGGAACTACAATATCACATGTCTTAGGACTCAATGTCCTCTGACAAGATGCCACTTTTTATCAGAGAATTATGTTCCAAACCCAAACCGACTTGAGCATGCATACCCTCCGGTAAGATGTTGGCAAGGGAGATTTCCATAAAAATAAAGGAATTGTTGATTTGTTCTGAGAAGCTCTTTCTTTGCTTCCTTTCACTAACCCACAACCCTAACCCTACCAGGCTTCTCAGCAGTGTAGTCCAGCTCAATAGTATGTTAGGCCTGGTCAGGTGATACAGGTACCAGGGGCTGAGGGTGTACGTGAGGGTGAATAATGGGTATGTCCACTTTGTGTCTGTACAATGAGCCCTCAGAGACATTGCCGCCCCACTCCACACAATTACACACTCCTCAGACAGCCAATTAGACACCGCCGAAATGCCTTTGGTCCTCATTCTGAGGAGGTGTGTGTGTGTGTGCAACACGTGCTGCCTGTGTGTGTGTTTCTGATGTGTGTGTGTGGACACAGATTATGTGTCGGAGGCCTGGCACAATGCAGCGAGGTCAGAGAGACTGACATTCATAACTCTTAATCTGGTTCATTCTTAAAATGCAATTAACCTTGGCTGTCTGGGGCCAATTCACCAATCAGAGACCAGAGCCAGGGGGCCGTCTCTCTCTATCTCTCTCTCACTCTATTCCACTGCTTTCTTTTCTTATTTTCTATGTATTCACAGACCAAAGTGGGGAAGCTTTCAATAAACAAACTAGAGTAACTTATTTCAAGGTGGGGAGAGTGAGCACACTATATACCGGTAGTAAAGAAATTAAGGGAAACATATACATACGGTAGGTATTGCTTGCGTCAAAGAAATACTCACTGAAAACAAACAGCTCAACTGAAGAGACTTACTGATTCAGTGGCAACTTTAAACAGGCAGCAGTCACAGCAGTGGCCAGTTAAAGGCCATGGTAGGGCTAATAAATGTCTATACTCCACCACAAAGCACAGAGGGCAGGTCACAGACAGAGCATTGCACTCTACAGTACATCCTGGTTACACACACAAACACACACAGGCAGGCAGGCACACAGTAAATCAAGGATAGTTGAAATCACAGTGTTAAATACATTTGAGTTAAATTGTCTTAACCCTCAAGAGAATGATACGCTCCCTGGAGTTAGACTTGATAACTGGAGTTGATCGGGACGGAGTACTTTTAACAAAATTAACAGTAACCAGAAACAGGGAGTTTGTTCATTTTGTTTGTTTCAAAATCTGTGTTTTCGCATGTACATTGATTGTTTTTGATCTTATGCTACACAAAGATAAGAAACATACATTTTTCTAAACTAATCCAATCTGTAAGTGGTTGGATTTATAGCAACCGTTAGTGAGATAGTGGTTCCAGGTTACATGGTGTAGATAGCAGGTAGCTTAGTGGTTAAGAGCGTTGTGCCAGTAACCGAAAGGTCGCTGGTTCTAATCCCCGAGCTGACTAGGTGAACAATCTGTCGATGTGCCCTTGAGCAAGGCACTTAACCCTAATTGCTCCTGTAAGTCACTCTGGATAAGAGCGTCTGCTAAAAATGTAATAGTCTTCATTAACTGTATTTTCTTCCTTACTCTGACAGGCATTTTAAATGCAAGTTGTGAGTGATGTAAAAGTGCTGGCTTTCTTCCTGCAAATTGGCTTCCAACAGAGATTGGATATCACATTGCAAACTACCATAATGTGATACATTAAGAAATATTTAAATAAAGCTTTACACCCTTATAACTCAAAGGAAGTAAACTGAAAGAGAAATGTACTCTACTGCAGTTGATTTTTAATTCAAAACAACACAGAAAAGTGTAAAATGGCAATTGGGGTTAAATGTAAGCAACTTTCTGAGAGTTGGATATTTACTCTATTTAGTGTAATTCTAACTCCAAAAAGATCAACACCATGACCAGAGTAGTTTTAACACAAAATGGGGGTGGGACCATATAAACCCCAAAATGGAGCAGGATGTTGCAATGTTCCTCCTCATCGTGATGACTGACTGAGCACTCACTGAGCAACAACACAGCCACCCACAGCACAGCACTCACCCAGTTAGAGTTAGTCTGGACTCATCAAACATCAAACACAACTGGAATTCAGTCAAATCTCTGTTGCAGAATTTCCCTAATAGCCCTTTTCCCCATGGTCAAATCAAATCACGGAATAATTTGGGGTACTACTGTAAAACCATACAACTAGCTACAAGTTAGACTCCCCTTACAGGTAGAGGCTCCCAGTTGTCAGCATAACAACTACATTATGTAAGCACCGGGTGTTGATAGTACATTGCCTAAACATAGCTAAGGTGAGTTCAGTAGAATTCCAGCCCTAGTCTAGTTCCCAGCCGTGTCATACTCTGAAACCCAGTGTATCTCCATGTGTAGCCCTGCTTCTATGTTTTCCCATGTCCCTCTGTCTATATGGGAGGTCTCAGGGAGTTTCCACTAGACTCTACTGAAGAACATATATTATCAACATGACTAAATAGCATGGCATTAGGACTGGCCCACACAGGATATTTGTCATTCCTTACAATGTGCGGAGATTGTTATCAGACGGTTCTATAAAACCCACGGCTAAAACGTTCTTCAGGAACCATTTTGTTTGCAAAACAAAAATCCAGTGTACATGATGATGAAGCCTACATGATGACAGCATCAGAGCTGTGTTTGTCTCTGTGTTGTTGTGAATGTTGTGAAGTGTGTTTGATGTAATCAGCTATTTACTGTAAGAGCTACTCAGGTGACCAGTGAACCATGCTAATGCTGTTTCAAACAAGCCTGCCACCTAGTGTTGTAGCTCAGAATGCATTCCACAGACTTCTGGAAAAAATAGCATGGTTCCATGAGATACAGTCCTACAATGTTGCAACAACAACAACCTAGCAGGGTCTCTCTCTCTCTCTCTCTCTCTCTCTCTCTCTCTCTCTCTCTCTCTCTCTCTCTCTCTCTCTCTCTCTCTCTCTCTCTCTCTCTCTCTCTCTCTCTCTCTCTCTCTCTCTCTCTCTCTCTCTCTCTCTCTCTCTCTCTCTCTCTCTCTCTCTCTCTCTCTCTCTCTCTCTCTCTCCTCTCTCTCTCTCTCTCTCTCTCTCTCTCTCTCTCTCTCTCTCTCTCTCTCTCTCTCTCTCTCTCTCTCTCTCTCTCTCTCTCTCTCTCTCTCTCTCTCTCTCTCTCTCTCTCTCTCTCTCTCTCTCTCTCTCTCTCTCTCTCTCTCTCTCTCTCTCTCTCTCTCTCTCTCTCTCTCTCTCTCTCTCTCTCTCTGCCTCTCTCTCTGCCTCTCTTAATATCATCCTCCTCTCTTCCCAGCCTGACTGACAGCCCCCACAGTGTGCCCTACTCTCCAGCTGGTGGCCTGCGGGGTTGAATGCTGGGAAGTGTGTGTTCTTGCGTTCATGTCTGCATGTGTGCGTGCATTTGTGTGTGTGCATCCATGTATGTGTGTGTATGCCTGTCTTTGCATCATGTCAGTCAAGGATGTGGCCCAACGTCTGTGTGCCCCCAGGGCCAGGCCCAGAGGCAGGGCAGAGCATCTCACCGTGGAGACCAACCTAAGGCTCCTCCATCAGTCTGACTGATGACACACAGCCACACTCGGCCATGTGCATCAGCAGCCACACACACAGGCTCAATCCCAATGCCCTCCGCTTTGTTTTCGGGTGTCCTTGGGTGGGGTAGTGTCCCTCAAACGGAGCAACTAGTGGTAGGGAGAGATAAATCCTCTGTAGCTCAGCTGGTAGAGCACGGCGCTTGTAACGCCAAGGTAGTGGGTTCGATCCCCGGGACCACCCATACACAAAAAAAAAATGTATGCACGCATGACTGTAAGTCGCTTTGGATAAAAGCGTCTGATAAATGGCATATTATTATTATTTATAAATAACCTTATCAAATGGGACATCACTAGATCACTCGGAAACAGCAGAAGCTGCCAAAGGATAGCCTATACCAGGCAATTTATTGACAACGAGCCTTGTGTTTTTCACAATGCCTGTACTGGTGGCAGTAATAGCTTTTCTATTACTTATATTTCTCATACAACAAATACGTACTTACCATATGAGCAACAAACTGAAAAACATCAAAGTGCCTGTAATGTACCCATCCTCTGGCTGTAGTTCAATGTGGAGTAGTACTGAAGCAGGAATGTCATTCCATAATAGCCTTTTGACATGTTACAGTCGCATTTCCTTCACTCAGTCATTTTCTGCAATTTCTTGGTGATTAATGATTAACCAGTGGAAGCAATTAAAACCACTATTCTAATGTTCCTACATAGTTACACATCCATAGGCATACAGGTATATTTTATCCTCGACTACACAATGGGCAAGAAAATAGTTATCTACGTTACTTCAGCTGCAATTCAGGATAGATAATATTTTCATGAATGGCAAGCTTAAAGATTTTACATTAAATTTGCAGTAAATGCTTTAGCTAGATCCTTTACATAAACTGGGTTTCACAAGATGACAGCATGGTTTGATGGTTTGCTCAGGAGTCCCTAAAACATTAAACAACACGAATTACAATTCATACAAATGTCAAACAGCCATATAACAAGCTAAATGTATAGCTAGCTGGCTAATGTTTGCTAGTAAATTAACTTTATGACAAAATATGCATAATCATTTGTCTCTACATTAACTAAAATATTCCTCTTAACTGTAAATGTTCTGAATGATTCATTATGAAGTTATAATTACTTACATTTGCTTCCATCCTAGTATTTTTGTCAGCCATTATTCTAGAAGCAACTCTCCAGGGCTGGGTCGCAGAGCTTCATGGGAGTTTTTGGTTTGCTTCGTTTGGAGGGCCAACTAGCATGCCTCGCCCAAAGTTGAATTGGGACACCACTCGGACTCGATGGGGCTCGCGGGATCGCGCAAAATGGAGGGGGAGGGTTAAGGGGGTGTATTGGGATTGAGCCACAGATGCATGCACACACATCTCCTCCCTCTCCCCTCCATAATCTCTCTCTCTCCCTGTCTTCCCCTCTCTTACTCTTCCCCTCCCTCCACCCTGCCTTATCGCTCTATTTCTCTCTCATTGTCTCTCTTCTCCACCCTCTCCATCTAAATATAAAAAGCTTTAATTTAATGAAAAGTCTGCAAACAGCAGTTATACTCAAAACAACCTTTTACTGAATTGCTGGGCAGCTCTGCACAAACAATGAAAAATATCCATATAGAGGTAAGAAAATCAATACCTTTATCCTTAGAAAAAAGAAAATCAATCTCCGGGCCTGAACACTATTTCCCTCTCAAGTGGCTGGGTGGACTTGTTCAGCATACAAACTCAGACTTATGGAATCTAGTTAGGAGCTGTGAATGGCAGCTCACCAGATTCAGTGTGTGTGTGTGGGTGTGTGTCTCAGGAAGCTGTTATTCAGGACCTAGGAGAGCTCCCAGAGAACACACAAACACACACACACTGCTCCCAGAGGTGAGGGTTTGCGAGTGTGAACCGCCTCCTATAGTCTAATCTGTGGAGATGATTATGACCTAGCTACCAGCCCTAGGCCATTGGGACGCTCACTCACTGGATATTTCCACCCACTTTCCATCCCACAGCAGCAGGGCAGAAAACAGCCAGCAAACACAAACTCACACACACACACACACACACACACAGCTCCACACCTCTAGAGGCCTCACGCCTCACCACCTGTGGAAAGGGGAGAAAACACTTCTGTCTTACGAATACTGCAGAAAGATCTTCCATTCCGAGCACTACCAGGACAATAATATGACTCCCTACAGGTGAATACATTCTACAGATTCAATATCATTCCATAACACAGCATGAAGCACTACGGTACATGAAAAGCCTAAAGACATGACTAGCTGTGGCAGTCTAGGACTGTGTAGTATTTCTGAGTATGTGTGAGTGCTGCTGTCCCATTTCTGCATCTGTAAACTCATCCTGATCCCCGGAAACGTTTGCTGTGGAATCAGCAGCGTTGCGTGACCTCGTGACCTTCGCCTCACTGACACTGCAGTGCATTAGGAGACCAAGCCTGCCAGGGAACAATGACAACAATCAGACACACACACACACACACACACACACACACAGAGGATGGGCCGGCCTGCACATGCATGATATATACCTTATACCACAATAACCGACTATGGAATAACCTATTATTCTGTAACAAGGTAGTGCAGTACAGTATGTTCTTATCTTATTAGGGAGTATTTACCAGTTTAGTCTCCCATTTGTGTATTTGTGAAGAGA
>NC_140018.1:19742684-20035184 GCF_964263955.1 Coregonus lavaretus | reverse complement strand
CCTTTCAGAGACTGACACTTTTAGACACATTGCCCGTGTCCGAATACCCATACTTGCGTTCTAAATAGTAGGCATTTTAGGTTTGCGAAAATATAAAGTTTTATGGTTTGTAAAATGTGGAAAATCGAGTATGCTTTAAATGCCAGGATGTTATACTAATTTCAGCTTTTCATCTAGTAGAATTTGCTGCACACTTTTGAGGAAGATAATCGTCTTTCCAGACTCACATGTGTTTGACAACAGCTGATAATCAGCTGATAATGAGATAAGGGGCCGCGCCGTACCAAATTGAACAAATGGCGGGAATCAACGCAATTGCACATTAGATGACGCATTCTCAGGATGGGTGAGCCTAGTATGTTACTATTTGTTGCTTACTGCATTCATTTTTACTAAACAATACGTTCTAAATATTATTTAGTACGATTAGTAGGCTACACAGTATGTAGTTTTAGTAAGTAGTAGGCTGCTATTAGACACTAATGTATACACTATTATATTCTCCTCAGGAGCGTGTTGCAGCTTTAAAGAACAAAGAAAATCACCTTGTAAAAGAAAACAGAAAAGATGGAGCATGTCAGTCTCGTAAACTCTCCCTGTCAACTGCAATCTGTCTTCACTGTCATCTGTGATGCCACGTCAGTCAGTCCCCATCGACCTGGTTATGAATCATACTCAGACTCCTCCGCTGTACCTTGACATTTCCAAGCTGACGATCAATACTATAGATTGAGAAAAGACCCTGGGTAGAGAGGGACTAGAGGGGAAAAGTCTGTGGCACACAAATGTAACCAGGGATTCCATCCAATTTAGTATTAGTCTTGGAGGTGCAAATCTCTGGTTTAAATATCCTTAAGCTGTAAAAGTGGCTGTCTAACTCCTGGTCCTGGAAACAGTCTGGAGCCTCATCTGAGAGGACACTTAGAAGTAAATCATGTCGTTTGGAACTTGGAACCGAGGGGGCCAATAATGACACTCAAAATTCCATTGCAGACCACTGGGGCTTTAGAACTGACTGATTTTCCATCCCCAGTCCCCAGACAGACTGAACTATTATTAGAGACAGGCTAATAGCTAACACTATGCAGCTATAAATAGTCATGATTCATCACCCAGGGATTTTCATCAAAGTAATCTTATCACATAGCCTGTTAAACTGATTCTGGCTCGGGTGCACAAACAGAAACTATGCTTCACACTAATACATTTGACGGCAGGGCAAATCAGGGCAAAAAAACTAGAGGGAAACATCCAGCTGCTGTTGGACTGATTTCACCCTGGTAGATCAGTCAGCAGACGCAGAGGCCCTGAGTGATGATGCCTCACTGGTAGACTGATGTTAAGGTTCATTATGGCTCAGAGGGAAATGGAATGCTTATAGTGGTTGTCGTGGCAACGCATGTATGTTTTATGCATTTTAGCGTCACTCAAGTCATGTCAGTCGAATGCATCCTCCTCTTCCTCCTCCTATATCAACTTCTAGCCTCCTCTTTCCCCCTCCCTCTACTCCTTCGACCTAATATCCTGCCCTTTCCTTTCCTCTCCTCTCCCTCACCCCCTTCTTCGCTTTTCATCCTCCCCTTATCCACTCTAAGAGACAGCCCATCCTATCTTATACCATCCCAACCCAGTCTAGTCCAGTCCCAAGAGGCTAGTCCAGTCCAGCTGAGTCCAGCCCGGCCCACACTGTGTCCAGGCGTGTTTGCGTGTGTATGTCAGTATGTGTGACTCAGATGAGTGATGGATCACCTTTAATCTGCCGCTGTCCTGGAGGAATGGCTTCTGTATGCAGCTGTCACACTGCATGAGGATCAAAGTAGTGGTGTGGCCGACCAGCTAATGTCTCTTCTCTGACTGACGCAGGCTGGGGCTGGGGCTGGTGCAGGGGGCTGGGAGGGGGTTGGGGCTGGGTATGAGGCTGCTGGGGTTGGGGCTGGGGTAGGGGGCTGGGAGGGGGTTGGGGTTGGGTATGAGGCTGCTGGGGTTGAGGCTGGGGCAGGGGGCTGGGTATGAGGCTGCTGGGGTTGAGGCTGGGGCAGGGGGCTGGGAGGGGGTTGGGGCTGGGAGGGGGTTGGGGCTGGGGCTGGGTATGAGGCTGCTGGGGTTGGGGCTGGGGCAGGGGGGCTGGGTATGAGGCTGCTGGGGTTGGGGCAGGGGGATGGGGTTGGGGCTGGGTATGAGGCTGCTGTAGCTGGGGTTGGGTTTGGGGTTGAAGTTGGGGACGGGGCAGGGTAAGAGGATGGAGCAGGTGTTGGGGCTGGACCTGGGACTGTTCACTGGGGCAGAAAGACCTGACTAGCACAGTTCCTCTGCTCTGTTCACATGACCTCTGCTCCAGAGAGGGGCACAGAGGGGCAATGCTCCCCAGCACACACAGACCACAACAGGACACAGTGAAGCAAAGAGTTCTGGATGAGAAAGTCTGAGGAAGTATGTCCACATTCAGCAGAAAAGCAGAGGGAGTGGACTGGACTCACTCTCTTAGTCTTTTTATTTTCATCTCACAAACATCATATACGAGGGGGCGCAGAGGTCAAGATCTCTAATCTGTGTTGACACCAGGGCTCTATATTCAAACATTTAATTGGTAGCACTGGTGCTCTGAACTTTTAAAAAGTTAAGATCACAACATACAATTTCGGAGCACCAGAAAGTATTTTTTAAATCGATTGACATATAATCTATATTGGGGCCTATATGTATTCTAGCTACTTCTGAAGCACATGTTGTGCCCTAGAAACGAATGTAACCCTGTAAATGCATGTGTTTATTATAACAAGCTAAAATGTTGATACATATAACTGTCATTCAACTTACAAAGTCATTTGTGGAATATTAGGTTTCTACATTGTGTAAAAGCACTATATTGAGATGCATTACATTGAAAATTGTACACCATCTCTTTAAGAACATAATGTTTGTGAGTGATGACATGCAAGAGATCAGTCATCCATTCATTGCTATGATCAGTGATCTCCTGAAGAAGCTATCCCTTTTCCTTTCTTACTGTGCCCCCAGATGTTCAGATATAGCCTACAAGTAAAGTTACCAGGTTGTTCACTAGCTAATTAGGTAACATGACGGAACAAGGTGTAAACAAATGACCCGCAAGAAGCTTTAGACCGACCCGCGACATGGTTTATTCCAGGTCGCACAGCTAAGTATTTAGGAGCATATGCGACCAAAATGGTCGCACTTTAGAGCCCTGGTCCACAGAGCACCATTCCCTTATGAACAGCAGATAGAACTTCAGACAAGTTATATGGCTCTGTGGACATCCATTAGGCCTCCTCAGCCACATATCAAAACCACTGCCTGCCAAGATAGCGGTCAAAATCATTTATAGCTAGAGGTACAGTGGATGACCAGCCCCCATCAGAATGGCTGCTTTTGATCTCACCTTCAGCTGGAAACTGGATGACATAACAGGCCTGACAGGCCAACCCCGGATAATGGTGGTTTATGAGGACAGTGTTGAGTACGAAGACGGCCATGGAGACATGACACCCATCAGCATACCAGATAAATTGAGAAAATGGCTGCCAGACATCCACAGAGTGGAGTACAGTAGGTCCTTTGCTGTGTTTTTTTGCCAAGGGCAAATTGCCCTCAATAAGACATTTATTTAATTTATTCAGAAGATAAACCGCCCCTGAGATTAATCAACTCGTTACCATGGGGACTAGAGGGCACCAATAAATACAGTACCAAGAAAACAATCATACGACAGATAACAAGAACTGTGGTGGAAGCATGGACCAGAAGGACAAACAAGGTCAATCTCATGGACAATGTGACCTTGACAGTTTTATCACCTTGAATCACTTTTCCTTAGATAAGAGGCCAAACAAGAGAATCAACTAGGCCTAAGTGAAAATAGCAGGGGAACATTGTGCAACTCTCTCCCCCGTGAATAAGAAGAGAGTGGTTTGACCTTACCTTGCCCTCCTGATCCTCAAACACAGACTGGTCCACGTTGCAGGCGAAAAGGGAGGTGGGCAGGTCGTTAAAGTCTGTGATCTGGTGGAAGCTGTCGCCCAGCGCGGGATGTCCCACAGTGCTTTGCAGTACCAGCAGCTCCTCGCCCCCCAGTAGGTAGACCCGCTGGTAGAATGTGGCGTTTCTCAGGTTGGAAAATAAATGGTCCCCCTTCATGGCTACAGAGCGAGAGAGCGAGAGAGAGAGAGAGATGGGTGTGCTCAGTCCAAATGCTGTGATGGCTCCTAGGGGGAAGAAGTGGACAGTCAAACTCTCCTCCGTACCAGTTCACTTGAAGGCTAACTGATCACTGATGTAACTGAATGTGGAGCTCACACTCGGTTAAATACACACAAATCAGCAGTGCAGGACTTACTGTATCTTTAGCTCTTGTTCTAGAATAACAAATGTGTTCTGAGGCTTAACCTTACAGGTTGTTTTACTATGCCATCATCTTGGTTATGAACCCCTGTACCCCCACCACTCCCTCATCTATATATTTTTCCATATACAGTATCTGAAGTGCACCTGACATGATTCATTCCATAGCCACAGAGTGGAAAGTGTCGTTAGGCAGCGTATGAATGGTGATCTGATTAATCAGACTGGCTATAGAGCCTGGCTTAGAGAGTCTTTTCACACCTCTCTCTGCTCACTCTGTTCTCACAACCACCGATGACTTCTAAAACAGTCCACCTCCACAGGAAGTTAAAACAACAACACAGAGAGACAGAGAGAGGCAGGGAGAGAGAAATATATATATATATGAGAGAGAGAGAGAGAGAGAGAGAGAGAGAGAGAGAGAGAGAGAGAGAGAGAGAGAGAGAGAGAGAGAGAGAGAGAGAGAGAGAGAGAGAGAGAGAGAGAGAGAGAGAGAGAGAGAGAGAGAGAGAGAGAGTAGATAGAGAATAGAGAGAGAATAGAGAGTGTTTACCTCTCCAAACCCCAGCCAACAGATGTTAATCTCTGGCCCAGGCCACTAATACTCTGCCAAAAGATTAGGTGATGGGCTTAGAGATGGGTGATCCCACAGAGGTGTAATAAGGGAAGGAGTGGAGGATGGAAGGAGGAGGGATGGAGGAGAGGGGAAATGGAGGAGAGGAGTGGAGAGGATTGGAGGGTGAGAGGGGAGAGTGGTAGATGGAGAGGGGTGGAGTATAGGAGTAGAACAGATAGAAAATAGGGAGGTGGAGGTGAGAAGGAGATATGGAGAAGTGAAGGAATGAGGGGCTTGTCACGGTTTCCCTGTCATTAATACACCCTGACATGTCCAGTCCGCTGGCGAGCCTGCACTGTCACCAGCAGCCTCATACTCACACACATCCCGTGGCTATTTTAGGATCAGCACATCACTCGTCACACACACACACACACACTGTTATGGACAGTGGAAACACACACACACTCTGTTATGGACAGTGGAAACACACACACACACACACACACACACAAACACACTGTTATGGACAGTGGACACACACGCACACAAAAGGCTATAGATAGTGACTGTGGCTGTCTAGATCATTCCTGGCCTGTGTAAACGCTGTTATAAATAGCTGCAACACTAATGAAATCCACAGAACGCTGGGGCACTTCATTAAAAAGAAGTGTTCCAGACAGGCAGGGCCCTATTTCATTTCAATATCAGCAGTGTGCCCTGTGGTCTGAGACAAGGCTGTTAGAGAGCCAAAACACGAACACACACACACACGGATGCTCCCTCTCTCTCGCACACACACACACACACACACACACGGATGCTCTCTCACGCATGCACACACACACGACTGTATACTGTATATGAATGGACAAAGCCATCAATCAAGTTACACCATTCATTCCTATGTGAAGAGTCAATAGCGCATGAAGCCAAATGAAGCCGGTTAAGATGGCGTCAAAGATTTTTATAACTAACCCAAGATAGACCAGAGCCTGTCGTTTCTAATGGGAGCAAATTAATCATAGTGGGCAGAATAAGCAAGGAGGTGGGCAGAGCCAAGTACGAGCCAGTGAGATACTATTGGCGTGTTCTAGCATTTATTAGAATATTTCCGTTAGGGAACGCCTACTCTGTGAAGTGCGTATATGCAATAACTCAATTCACCATTGCATTCCTTCTAAACTACGCCATTTTTAGAAACTTTGGTAAAGGGTAAAGTCTACAAAACGCAGTCCACTCTGTTTGTTACAGATTAGTTTTGGAAACTGAAAACTGTATGGAGATCAAATGTTTAATCGATGAGAAAATTTGCAGAATATCAGCCAAAATCCATCTTGCTCCATCTTCTCCCACTGCCGGCCTCTGGGCTTCCTCTCATCACCATATTTAGTAGTGAGTGGAAACGCCAACCGTATGCTTCACATTTATACATCTGGTGAAATATCTGGCTCATTGTTCTATCTGTGATGGCGTCTCATGGAGACATAACATGCGCAAGCTAGCTCAGTGCTGTCCCCTCTCATTGATTAACTCAAGTTGAAGGCCGACTGGGGTACTGCAGGCTGCCATTAGCAACTAAATTATCCTTACAACTTCTTCTGTGTGCGATTTTTTTATAATCTGTTCAAGGACATACAGTACATCTGGTGTATTAGAAGCAATTATTGTCTTCGATAAAAACAAATATTTACATTATTTACACGAAGATTCACGACGGAGATTGCCATTTTTCCATTCACTCTAATGGGGATCCTGTTTTCTGCTAACAATGCAGTACCGCGGTCGGCCTTGAACTTCCATGGCTTCAATGGGAGGGAGCAGCCATTCTCCCCGGACACACACACATACACACATACACACACACACAGCCATTTATGTCTCTGCTGAAGAGGATATGGGTTTGGGTTAGACAGTAAGAGTGCAACAGGTCCAGAGAATAGAATGATGCATTCAGAACTGTGAGTCAACAGCCTGTCTGTCTGTCTGTCCGTCCGTCTGTCTGTCTGTCTGTCTGTCTGTCTGTCTGTCTGTCTGTCTGTCTGTCTGTCTGTCTGTCTGTCTGTCTGTCTGTCTGTCTGTCTGTCTGTCTCTCTCTCCATGCCACTCCCATTAGCCACCTGTGTGCTTGTTTACTCATAATCTCAGATAAAAGATGACTGATTAGCATGAATACATTAAGCACTGTACTTTCCAAATAATCAGAATGATAAACAAGGCTTAATACAAATCATATCTCATGATGAATGGAATCAATGGACCATCAAATGACTGTTCTGCAAACTAACTATGCTAACTAAGAGGCAAGGAACATTAGACAAACCACAAGGTCAATGACTAAAATCATTAGGCTATATTGATTGGCCCATTGTGGAACATTCCAATTGTCAATTGTTCCATTTCACTGATCTCATGAGTGAAACATGCTTATCTGCCCACAGAGAGCGCGAGCGAGAGAGAGAGAGAGCGAGAGAGATGGATGGGTGGGTGGGTGGGTGGATGGATGGTAGTGGTGGTGATCCAGCCAGCACCATATGCCTTGATAATGATAACCTTTTGTTCAGAAAATCATCTGCTGAAATAAGTTACTAACATACCATCAATCATATCAAGGTGCAAAGGAAAAACATGTAGGGCACAATTGTTACAATGCTATAGTAAGTGGCATGCAATATTGCTTACTGAATGTATTCTATGCTAAATCTACTTCAGCAAACCATTTAGTTACTGACTAGCTGAGAATTCTCAACTTCATGGAGTTGAGAAGAATTCTCAGCTAGTTACTGACAGTCTATGCAACAGTTAGATCAATAATATTTATCCCCACAGGAAGCAGCACTATGAGGCAGACATATTCATTCCGTCTTTCAATGAGTCATATCTGCAGAGGTTTAACCACTAGCAACCTGTTGGTGTCAGAGTGAGCCTGTCTGGAGGGACCTTGCGCTGTCAGAACAAATCAACTTTCTCATGGGGAAGAATTGTGGAAACAACCGAATCATACCTCACACCTGATAGCCTACCTCAGGTCCTATATAATCTATCAATATGCTATACATCTATTGGCTACATGTAGGGTACTTTTCCAGTAGGATGTTGAATAATAAATCAAGATGAATAGACAAGTATTTGGAGGTTTTTAAACTGCTTGTAAAGTGAAGAGTGGCTGTCATGATGTTCAAAGAGACGCGTTGCGTTGACAGCTGGTATTTCGGTCTCAGAAACTGTCAATGTCACTAAAGCATCCTAGGGGTTAAATTGGGGAAAAGGAGTTAGGCTACATAACCTCTAAATTGCCAAGCAACATAAATGGAAGGCTAATCTAAATATATTTATATTTAAAGAAAATCATATAGCCTACGTTAGCCTAAGATCTGCCTATTTTGGGGGACAGGACAGTTCCATCATCATCATCATCGCTAACAAAATCCCAATGTAACCTCTATTCAAGACTCGGTGAAAGTCATTCGCTTGCAAGTTAGAGCACTTTCCCACCCGCTGACACTCACTACCCTATCCACCCCACAGCTTCAAAGCAACGCAAGTGATACTTGTCAAATTTCCACATAGAAACGCGATATGTGAAACCAGAGTCGCCATCGCTTCTCTCTCTACCTGTGCGGTGTGTATCCGTCCGACTGGTGTCTTCAGCGTTGTCTCTCTACCTCCTCACTCTTCTTTGTGAATCAACCTTGCATTCCAGCTGTGCGCCGATAATCTCCTGACGTTTTTGCAGACAGTTTGACTCACCAATGACTGGCCTCCGGCATCCTAATGATGTTCGTTACCCAGTAATGAAATACAGCTATGTCCACAGGGGGCATTATTTGACCAATAGTCTACCAGGGAGCGGAGTGTCTAAAAAAAAACTACAAATTAACAAAGGTGGAGACCACGTCAGAGCTTTCGCGAGCCTTTGGGATGGATGTTGCCGCGCTTTCAGCAAGTAGCCTATCACGCGTCCTTGCGGGCGGGTGTTTGCTGGCTTCATATCGAATCAAATCAAACATGTGTTACGACAATTTATTGCAGTGATGATAGGTTAGGCAAATAATGTGCATATTTGACAATCAGATTCCCAAGCACGTCTCTCAGTTTACTCAAGTAGCTTAAACTGGTATCATTCATAAACGTCACGACAATTTATTGCAGTGATGATAGGTTAGGCAAATAATGTGCATATTTGACAATCAGATTCCCAAGCACGTCTCTCAGTTTACTCAAGTAGCTTAAACTGGTATCATTCATAAACGTCAGTTGTCTTGGAATATTTTAGCCCTCTAAACTCTAGAGCATGTTTATTAATTGAACACTGACATTTGAAACAGCTGCCATACATTTATTGTAGGCCTATGCTATTCTAGACCTATTGGTAATGATTCATCACCATTTTGAAATGCATAACCAAAGACTGTCAGTGCATTTAATGAGTGCATGAATGAATACACGCTATCTATCAATAATGTATTAATAAAAAAATTAAAAAATATGGTCTGTCACATAAAACATTCAAGTGTGTCCAGTAGCCTAACTTTCTAACCTTAATCAAACTCTATCTTCCTCACTGTTCTCCCACATCAATAGGACCATTTCATTAGGCAGACATATTTCCTCTTGTAAACAAGTATAAACCTGTGACCTGACAGATCCATACCTATTAGAATATACCACTGTCCACTAATGGCCATCACTGACAATCTCATGGGCCGATCGATGAACATTATTTTGTACTAGGCTACAATTACATCAATATGCACGCACACTGATTTCACACTTCAGAATAGTTTGTATTTGTTTCGGGCATCTAAGAGCAGGCTGGCCTTGAGATGGTCTATACTAGTAGAAATAAGAGACAAACTTAAGGCTACATTATATGGTGTAAAAATATCACTGTCTTTATTTATTTTATTTAACCCTTTATTAAGACAACCCAGTTATAGTAGGCCTATATTGAGGCAAAGCAACCACGGACTGTATTCATAAAGTGAGGTATGATGCCATATGATGATGCCATAGATAAGATGGTCAGTACATAGTAATAACACAGTGCATAAAGACAATAGAGGTTTCATACTGATGCCATGTGCAGTGAATATTTTCTGTGTGGGTCAGAATCTATCGGATAATACAGATACTCTTATATTCTATTACATCACAAAATACTGATCAATGTCTGTACAAATATATAATCAGGTGTTGGACTGGGCAGGAAGGGATGATGTGGGGTTAGAAACACTCTTGGTGGGGTGAAAATAATAAAAAGGGAAATTATTACATCATTTGAAGATGGTACCACCATCTCCTGCCTTTTCAGAAGTAGTATCATTATATAAGTGCTAGATAAGTGCTTTAAAATATTATAACTTTTTTTACTAAGCTCTTTTTAAAATAAATAACTTCCTGAAAGTAGCTCCATTGATAAAACCATCAACTTCTCTGTTTTATTTTTAGCAGGTGTTTGGGCAGGATTGTAGAGCACAGTGCCCTTGTGTGGCAGGGCAGGGCAGCTCTACCGGTGTCTGTACTGCACTGTGCAGGGGGTCTCAGGCTGCTGGGTCCCTACCAGATGGAGATTGCTCTGGAGAGAGGAGAAAAGTATACAGTGCTATGAAAAAGTATTTGCCCCCTTTCTAATTTTCTCTACTTTTGTAAATTTGTGATACTGAATGTTATCAGATCTTCAACCAAAACCTAATATTCGATAAAGGGAACATAAGTGAACAAATAACACAACAATTACATATTTATTTCATAAACAAAGTTATGCAACACCCAATTCCCCTGTGTGAAAAAAGTAATTGCCCCCTTACACTCAATAACTGGTTGTGCCACCTTTAGCTGCAATGACTCCAACCAAATGCTTCCTGTAGTTGTTGATCAGTCTCTCACATCGCTGTGGATGAATTTTGGCCCACTCTTCCATGCAGAACTGCTTTAACTCAGTGACGTGTGGGTTTTCAAGCATGAACTGCTCGTTTCAAGTCCTGCCACAACATCTCAATTGGGATTAGGTCTGGACTTTGACTAGGCCATTCCAAAACTTCCAATTTGTTGCTTTTTAGCAATTTTCATGTAGACTTGATTGTGTGTTTTGGATCATTGTCTTGCTGCATGACCCAGCTGCGCTTCAGCTTCAGCTCACAGACGGATGGTCTGACATTCTCCTGTAGAATTCTCTGATACAGAACAGAATTCATGGTTCCTTCTATTAAGGCAAGTCGTCCAGGTCCTGAGGCAGCAAAGCATCCCCAAACCATCACACCACCACCACCATGCTTGACCTTTGGTATGATGTTCTTACTGTGGAATGAAGTGTTTGGTTTTCGCCAGGCATAATGGGACCCATCTCGTCCAAAAAGTTGACTCAAGTTTGCCAAAAAGCACCTGGATGATCATCAAGACTCTTGGAAGAACGTTCGATGGACAGATGATTCAAAAGTATAACTTTTTGGACGACATGGTTCCAGTAATGCCTGGCGAAAACCAAACTCTGCATTCCACAGTAAGAACATCATACCAAAGGTCAAGCATGGTGGTGGTGGTGTGATGGTTTGGGGATGCTTTGCTGCCTCAGGACCTGGACGACTTGCCTTAATAGAAGGAACCATGAATTCTGCTCTGTATCAGAGAATTCTACAGGAGAATGTCAGACCATCCGTCTGTGAGCTGAAGCTGAAGCGCAGCTGGGTCATGCAGCAAGACAATGATCCAAAACACACAATCAAGTCTACATGAAAATTGCTAAAAAGCAACAAATTGGAAGTTTTGGAATGGCCTAGTCAAAGTCCAGACCTAATCCCAATTGAGATGTTGTGGCAGGACTTGAAACGAGCAGTTCATGCTTGAAAACCCACACGTCACTGAGTTAAAGCAGTTCTGCATGGAAGAGTGGGCCAAAATTCCTCCACAGCGATGTGAGAGACTGATCAACAACTACAGGAAGCATTTGGTTGGAGTCATTGCAGCTAAAGGTGGCACAACCAGTTATTGAGTGTAAGGGGGCAATTACTTTTTCACAGAGGGGAATTGGGTGTTGCATATGTTGCAGATATGAAGTAATTGGTAGTGGTACACTACAGTATTTCACTTCAGAGACTTCAATATTAGTATTTAAATTAATGTATGTTTTCAAAGACCCATAAAATGAGAAACTGGTCTCCAAACTTACAGGTTTAGGCAACGGGTCCATGAAAGTGAAATCATATTTGAAGAGAATCAAGGCAACAAACATGTGGAGTTCCATTATGGCATACCACCTGTTGATACAATTAAAAACACTTGATTAACATGTTCATTCCTCCAAAAACAAACAACAAAAAATGGTGATATCAAACTAATCTAACAAACACAACAGTAAGCTCAGACACAGAGAGAGTAACAGACACTCAAGGTAATGTAATAGGATCCAGTCATCCTTTTCTTCCATCTCTCTTACTGAGAGACACTCTCCTTTGAGGCACTATCTTTGCTAGCATTTCAGCAGGTTATCAGACACAATGGAGGTGCCATTCCCGGCTAGCCCAGAGCTGTCACAACGAGAAGAGAGGAAATGAAAGGTGTAGGTACTGGTGCTCAAATTTGACCTCTCTTATATTTACATTCACTGCTGAAACAGCACAATGCTCCGACAAGAGAGAGAGATTGAAAAAGAGAGTGAGCGAGAGAAAAACAAACAGGGTTTTAGGGAAAAGTAAAGAAGTAAAGAGAATAGCAGCAGAGAGGATTTAAGAAAAAGCTGTGTGCTGGTCTTTATTAGTGATCATAACCTTGAAGACTGCTTCAGTAGCACCCTGTGACTGTTGTGAGCCATACCGGGGCATTGTGTCAGTGATGCAGACATAAGGCCTATCTCCTAAAATCATCAGAATCAAACTAGACTGGATTGGTGGATGGGAAGAATGAAATATGGGAGTGTCATACACGGCATGCTCCCCATAGTTATTTCTGTGCCTCTCTCCCCCCTCCCCTCCCCTCCCCTCCCCTCCCCTCCCCTCCCTCCCGCCGCTGTACCGTGGCTTAGTGATAATTTCAGCAGCCTCCTGTGTGAATTAACCACTGAGATGCAGGATGCTAGCTCCAGCATGACAATGAGACTCTGTGGTGTGTGAGCGCTAGTGGGCCAACGCAAAGGCTTACTTTGTAGCCTGTTTGCTCAGTGCAACTGACAAAGCATACTTTCTCTGTTTGAGTTAATACAGAGGCACATATTCAAGGACGGCAGATACAGTACCAGTCAAAAGTTTGGACACACCTACTCATTCAAGGATTTTTCTTAATTTTTACTATTTTTTACATTGTAGAATAATAATGAAGACATCAAAACTATGAAATAACACATATGAAATCATGTAGTAACCAAAAAAGTGTTAAACAATTTCAAAATGCTTCACAGAGTTCAAGTCACAGACACATCTCAACATCAACTGTTCAGAGGGGACTGTGTGAATCAGGCCTTCATGGTCGAATTGCTGCAAAGAAACCACTACTAAAGGACACAAATAATAAGAAGAGACTTGCTTGGGCCAAGAAACACGAGCAATGGACGTTAGACTGGTGGAAATTTGTCCTTTGGTCTGGAGTCCAAATTTGAGATTTTTGGTTCCAACCGGCGTGTCTTTGTGAGACGCGGTGTGGGTGAACGGATGATCTCCGCATGTGTAGTTCCCACCGTAAAGCATGGAGGAGGAGGTGTTATGGTGTGGGGGTGCTTTGCCGGTGACACAGTCTGTGATTTATTTAGAATTCAAGGCACACTTAACCAGCATGGCTACCACAGCATTCTGCAGCGATACGCCATCCCATCTGGTTTGAGCTTAGTGGGACTATCATTTATTTTTCAACAGGACAATGACCCAACACACCTCCAGGCTGTGTAAGGGCTATTTTACCAAGAAGGAGAGTGATGGAGTGCTGCATCAGATGACATGGCCTCCACAATCCCCCGACCTCAACCCAATTGAGATGGATTGGGTTGAGTCGGATGGCAGAGTGAAGGAAAAGCAGTCAACAAGTGCTCAGCATATGTGGGAACTCCTTCAAGACTGTTGGAAAAGCATTCCAGGTGAAGCTGGTTGAGAGAATGCCAAGAGTGTGCAAAGCTGTCATCAAGGCAAAGGGTGGCTATTTGAAGAATCTCAAATATAAAATATATTTTGATTTGTTTTAACACTTTCTTGGTTACTACACGATTCCATATGTGTTATTTCATATTTTTGTTGTCTTCACTATTATTATACAATGTAGAAAATAGTAAAAATTAAGAAAAACCCTTGAATGAGTAGGTGTGTCCAAACTTTTGACTGGTACTGTACCTTTAATTTGACTGGTATCTTTCAGCATGTCTAAATATGCATAGTGTATGACTATGTGTCTGTGTGTGTCCTAGAGAAAGGGGTCACAGGTCAGTCCCACTCTACAGTACGCCCGTGTCTTTGATCCTGCTGTGCAGCTGGGAACATGCCCTGATCTTTTTCCTACTTACGTCACACCGCCCCCCCTGGCCACACCCGGCCGCTCTGTCCTCTGGGCCACCGCTGATGTCCCAGTCAGGACCCCAGTGGACCCGAGGAGTGACATTCAGGGGCAACAACACAGCACAGCCATACAAACTATACAAACCCAGAGCCCCAAGCCAGCCAACTCCTCAGAGACACTGACAGACACAGCAGGAGGCTGGAGGACTGGGTAAGACACACCAGCAATAATAATACTGTAGTACCCACATAATACGCCTGTGGTCTGTGTGATATTGATCTTTACAAATAGCTTTCAATGCTTATTTTACTGGTGCAAAATTGGGCTAGAATAGCCTACAAAAAAAAACGCCCCCAAAATCAAACATGGAAGCCATATCCAATACAATACCTCTAAATACCCATTTGGTGCCAACGCAAAGCCTTATTCAGTGTCTTTGACAGATTCAATACTACTTAGCTGGATTTGGAAGTTATTGGGCGAACGGATACTACCAGGATGGTAGTAGCTACTCTAGTGTGTGTTCTGAAGATAAAACCATAATGTCTGTTTTTCTAACCTTCCTGGGCACTGGTTTCGGCCTCCTCCAAATGCCACAAACCCTTCCAAGAAGACATTCTTTACTAAATTTGCCTTCTCCCATCGTTCCTGTGGGAAGAGAGAAGAGATTTTATTTTAGAAAAAACATCAGCTTTATTTATATCCTAGCAAAGGGCTTCAGGCAGACCTATACTATTTTAAACCACATGAACAGGGAAGTTTGGATTCCTTTGAATGTTTTCATTTTACATTGAGAGCAGTGAATGGATTTCAACCAGTCATTTCAAATAATCTGAATGATTCTCTGCTGTACTTAAAGATTGGAAGTCGTGTTCCAAAGCGCAATTGTCCACCAATTTCACAGTGTGTCATAAGAAAATACTAGTAAGGCTACTGTTTCTAACCTGGAGTTGGCGGTTATTACATAGCATTATGGTCCACAACCAATTATGCGTCACAAACCATAGACTATTGTATAGACCCAAGGGGCTACTATAGGTTATTCACTCAACCCCTTTCATAGCAAAACATACGAACCTCACTGAAGATGATAAAAGGCATTGACTCACTAAACCGCCTGCAGTCTCTGACCATTGCTGCAGTTTACCTCACAACCCAGACCATTGACCTACTCTGTCATGTCACAGAAACAGAAATAAAGCTCTCCTCTCCGGAAAATGTAAAGTGGCTAAATACGTGCCCTGGTTTTCAAGCACCCTCATCCGCACTGTTGCAGCAGGAGGAGAAATAGCATTATTTACCAATGCTCTCAAACTTAGAAAGTCAATGTATACTGCAGCAGCGTAGGCATGTGGTGATTGAAATATTTAGTCTCTTTTTAAGAGAGAAGAGTGAGGGAGAGATAGTCGGTGACCCTGGAATGCACTCCTGTGGAAAACACAAGTGCATTTCTTCTGTCTGCAGGTAGGGGGATACTAACCAACAGTAGAGGTTAATTGCGGTGATAAATGTCATGTCCCCAAACCCCCCACAACGCCAAGTGTGTCATTCATTTTATATTAGAACTCTGTCGGAGGCCTGCGCTGACGCACGCTCCGGCCCGGCTCTCACGGGAGGCTGATAAAATGGAGGCCAGACACACACACAGACACAGGCATGAAAAATGCAAAAGACATACTACAGCAACAACTCTTGTGTGTGAAGGGGGGTTGTGTGTGTCCTAAAATATACAACTCACTCCCTTTCCATGTATTTACTGTGCCCCACCAAGTTGGGTAGGTAGCCTGGCGTGTAGGAGCGTTGGGCCAGTAACCGAAAGGTTGCTGGATCGAATCCCTGAGCTGACTAGGCAAAACTCTGTCGTTCTGCTCCTGAGCAAGGCAGTTAACCCACTGCTTCCTGGGCGTGGATGTTGATTAAGGCAGCCCCCTGCACCTCTCTGATTCAGAGAAGTTGGGTTAAATGCAGAAGACACATTTCAATTGAATGCATTCAGTTGTCCAACTGACTAGGTATCCTATCCCATATCATTTAAGGTAAATATGGTAGGTCTACTACTTACAGGTTTGAACTCCTCTGGTTCAGGGAAGTACTGTGGGTTCCGATGGGCCCAGTAAGGAGACACCATTAACAAGTCCCCTGGTGGAATGATGTAGTTCTGGAAGAGAAGAATGCACACCACTTTACATATGCTGTACTGTACAATTTATGGAAATTAAGGGTTGACTTTGAGGGGATGTAGAGGCTTGAAAAAGCTTATTTCAGAGTCTATCGGGGGTCAGGAGGCCCACCTGTATCCTGAGGGGTCGGACCACCCTGCGTGTGATGGCTCCAGGGGCCCGAAGCCGGATGGCTTCCAGGATGCACCACTTCACATAGGGCATCTGTTGCAGCTCTTCAGCGGTCACCCTGGTCTTCCTGGTGTCTGTCATGGACACACACACGGTGGGACGAACACACACACGTGGTGAGATACACACACACTCCCACACACCTACTGATAAGATACAACCGTCTACCACTGAGCTTATGAGAATAACCTGTGCTGTTTCAGTATGCATCACTGAGAAGGTATTATTAGATATCAGACCCATTAGGATTCGGTGGGATTTCATTAGGAGATATGCATATGTACACTACCAGTCAAAAGTTTGGACACAGCTACTCATTCAAGGGTTTTTATTTATATGTACTATTTTTTACATTGTAGAATAATAGTGAAGACATCAAAACTATGAAAAGCACATATGGAATCATGTAGTAACCAAAAATGTGTTAAAACAAATCAAAATATATTTTATATTTGAGATTCCTCAAATAGCCACCCCTTGCCTTGATGACAGCTTTGCACACTCTTGGCATTCTCTCAACCAGCTTCATAAGATAGTCACCTGGAATGCATTTCAATTAATTATTGAAGTGGCGCAGTGCTAGCTGTGCCACTAGAGATCCTGATTCGAATCCAGGCTCTGTCATAGCCGGCCGCGACCGGGAGACCCATGGGGCGGCGCACAATTGGCCCAGGGTAGGGGAGGGAATGGCCAGCAGGGATGTAGCTCAGTTAGTAGAGCATGGACGTTTGCAACGGCAGAGTTGTGGGTTCGATTCCCACGGGGGGCCTATATGAAAAATGATAATAATGTATGCACTCACTAACTGTAAGTCGCTCTGGATAAGAGTGTCTGCTAAATGACTTAAAAGTAAATTAACAGTTGTGCCTTCTTAAAGTGAATTTGTGGAATTTATTTCCTTCTTAATGCGTTTGAGCCAATCAGTTGTGATGTGACAAGGTAGGGGGGTATACAGACGACAGCCCTATTTGGTAAAAAAACTAATCCATATTATGACAAGAACAGCTCAAATAAGCAAAGAGAAACAAGCGTCCATCATTACCGTAAGACATGAAGGTCAGTCAATACAGAACATTTCAAGAACTTTAAAAAAAGTTTATTCAAGTGCAGTCGCAAAACCCATCAAGCGCTATGATGAAACTGGCTCTCATGAGGACCGCCACATGAATGGAAGACCCAGAGTTACCGCTGCTGCAGAGGATAAGTTCATTAGAGTTGCCAGCCTCAGAAATTGCAGACCAAATAAACACCAATAACAAGATGAGACTTGTTTGGGCCAAGAAACACGAGCAATGGACATTAGACCGGTGGAAATGTGTCCTTTGGTCTGGAGTCCAAATTGGAGATTTTTGGTTCCAACCGCCGTGGCTTTGTGAGACACGGTGTGGGTGAGCAGATGATCTCCGCATGTGTATTTCCCACCGTAAAGCATGGAGGAGGAGGTGTTAGAGTGTGGTGGTGCTTTGCTGGTGACACTGTCTGTGATTTATTTAGAATTCAAGGCACACTTAACCAGCATGGCTACCATAGCATTCTGCAGTGATACTCCATCCCATCTGGTTTGGGCTTAGTGGGACTATCATTTGTTTTTCAACAGGACAATGACCCAACACACCTCCATGCTGTGTAAGGGCTATTTGACCAAGAAGGAGAGTGATGGAGTGCTGCATCAGATGACCTGGCCTCCACAATCCCCCGACCTCAACCCAATTGAGATGGGTCAGACCGCAGATTGAAGGAAAAGCAGCCAACAAGTGTTCAGCATATGTGGGAACTCCTTCAAGACTGTTGGAAAAGCATTCCAGGTGAAGCTGGTTGAGAGAATGCCAAATGTGTGCAATGCTGTCATCAAGGCAAAGGGTGGATATTTTGATTTGTTTAACACTTTTTTGGTTACTACATGATTCCATACGTGTTATTTCATAGTTTTGATGTCTTCACTATTATTCTACAATGTAGAAAATAGTCAAAATAAAGAAAAACCCTGGATGAATGAGGCCGGCCTCGACCGGGAGACACATGGGCGGCGCACAATTGGTCCAGCGTCGTCCAAGGTAGGGGAGGGTTTGGCCGGCAGGGATGTGGGTTCGTTTCCCACGGGGGGCCAGTATGAAAAAAACAACCCCCCCCAAAAAAAATTATGCATTCACTAACTGTAAGTCGCTCTGGATAAGAGCATCTGCTAAATGACTAAAATGTAAATGTAAAAATGTAAATGAGCAGGTGTGTCCAAACTTTTGACTGGCACTGTAAGTATAATTGAAAGTCTCAAAGGGGTTGATTATTGAAAATTCACTTAATTACTATGACATGAATATAGTCCCTTCTCAGATTACTGAAACCACTGAGCATAATCATTATAACTCCCTAAAAACAGGATTTCTGCCTTTAAAAGTGTGCCAGGTGATTGTTGAGCTACTGCTGACACCTACTGGAGGTTTATTTATTTTTTATTTATTTCACCTTTATTTAACCAGGTAAGCCAGTTGAGAACAAGTTCTCATTTACAACTGCGACCTGGCCAAGATAAAGCAAAGCAGTGCGATAAAAACAACAACAACACAGAGTTACATATGGGATAAACAAAAACGAACAGTCAATAACACAATAGAAAATATATATACAGTGTGTGCAAATGTAGTAAGTTATGGAGGTAAGGCAATAAATAGGCCATAATGCAAAATAATTACAATTTAGTATTAACACTGGAATGATACATGTGCAGAAGATCATGTGCAAATAGAGATACTGGGGTGCAAATGAGCAAAATAAATAACAATATGGGGATGAGGTAGTTGGGTGGGCTAATTACAGATGGGCTGTGTACAGGTGCAGTGATCGGTAAGGTGCTCTGACTACTGATGCTTAAAGTTAGTGAGGGAGATAAGAGTCTCCAGCTTCAGAGATTTTTGCAGTTCGTTCCAGTCAATGGCAGCAGAGAACTGGAAGGAATGGCGGCCAAAGGAGGTGTTGGCTTTGGGGATGACCAGTGAGCTATACCTGCTGGAGCGCATACTATGGGTGGGTGTTGCTATGGTGACCAATGAGCTAAAATAAGGCGGGGATTTGCCTAGCAGTGATTTATAGATGACCTGGAGCTAGTGGGTTTGGCGACGAATATGTAGTGAGGGCCAGCCAACGAGAGCGTACAGGTCACAATGGTGGGTAGTATATGGGGCTTTGGTGAAAACGGATGGCACTGTGATAGACTACATCCAATTTGCTGAGTAGAGTGTTGGAGGCTATTTTGTAAATGACATCGCCGAAGTCAAGGATCGGTAGGATAGTCCGTTTTACGAGGGCATGTTTGGCAGCAAGAGTGAAGGAGGCTTTGTTGCGAAATAGGAAGCCGATTCTAGATTTAACTTTGGATTGGAGATGCTTAATGTGAGTCTGGAAGGAGAGTTTACGGTCTAACCAGACACCTAGGTATTCTAAGACAGACCTAGGTATTCTAAGTCAGACCCGCCGAGAGTAGTGATTCTAGTCGGGCGGGCGGTGCAAGCAGCGTTCGATTGAAGAGCATGCATTTAGTTTTACTAGTGTTTAAGAGCAGTTGGTGGCTACGGAAGGAGTGTTGTATGGCATTGAAGCTCGTTTGGAAGTTTGTTAACACAGTGTCCAATAAAGGGCCAGATGTATACAAAATGGTGTCGTCTGCGTAGAGGTGGATCTGAGAGTCACCAGCAGCAAGAGCGACATCATTGATATACACAGAGAATAGAGTCAGCCCGAGAATTGAACCCTGTGGCACCCCCATAGAGACTGCCAGAGGTCCAGACAACAGGCCCTCCGATTTGACACATTGAACTCTATCTGAGAAGTAGTTGGTGAACCAGGCGAGGCAGTCATTTGAGAAACCAAGGCTATATAGTCTGCCAATAAGAATGCAGTGATTGACAGTCGAAAGCCTTGGCCAGGTCAATGAAGACGGCTGCACAGTCCTGTCTTTTATCGATCGCGGTTATAATATCGTTTAGGACCTTGAGCGTGGCTGAGGTGCACCCATGACCAGCTCGGAAACCAGATTGCATAGCGGAGAAGGTACGGTGGGATTCGAAATGGTCGGTGATCTGTTTGTTAACTTGGCTTTCAAATACTTTCGAAAGGCAGGGCAGGATGGATATAGGTCTGTAACAGTTTGGATCTAGAGTGTCACCCCCTTTGAAGAGGGGGATGACCGCGGCAGCTTTCTAATCTCTGGGGATCTCAGACGATACGAAAGAGAGGTTGAACAGGCTAGTAATAGGGGTTGCGACAATTTCGGCGGCTCATTTTAGAAAGAAAGGGTCCAGATTGTCTAGCCCAGCTGATTTGTAGGGGTCCAGATTTTGCAGCTCTTTCAGAACATCAGCTGTCTGAATTTGGGTGAAGGTGAAGCGGGGGGGGCATGGGCAAGTTGCAGCGGAGGGTGCAGAGCTGGTGGCCGGGGTAGGGGTAGCCAGGTGGAAAGCATGGCCAGCCATAGAAAAATGCTTGTTGAAATTCTCGATTATCGTAGATTTATCGGTGGTGACAGTGTTTCCTAGCCTCAGTGCAGTGGGCAGCTGGGAGGAGGTGCTCTTATTCTCCATGGACTTTACAGTGTCCCAAAACCTTTTGGAGTTAGTGCTACAGGATGCAAATTTCTGTTTGAAAAAGCTAGCCTTTGCTTTCCTAACTGATTGTGTATATTGGTTCCTGACTTCCCTGAAAAGTTGCATATCGCGGGGGCTGTTCGATGCTAATGCAGTACGCCACAGTATGTTTTTGTGCTGGTCAAGGGCAGTCAAGTCTGGGGTGAACCAGGGGCTATATCTGTTCTTAGTTCTGAATTTTTTGAACGGGGCATGCTTATTTAAGATGGAGAGGAAAGCACTTTTAAAGAACAACCAGGCATCCTCTACTAACGGAATGAGGTCAATATCCATCCAGGATACCCGGGCCAGGTCAATTAGAAAGGCCTGCTCGCTAAAGTGTTTTAGGGAGCGTTTGACATTGATGAGGGGTGGTCGTTTGACCGCGGACCCGTTACGGATGCAGGCAATGAGGCAGTGATCGCTGAGATCCTGGTTGAAGACAGCGGAGGTGTATTTAGAGGGTAAATTAGTCAGGGTGATATCTATGAGGGTGCCCATGTTAACGGATTTAGGGTTGTACCTGGCAGGTTCCTTGATAATTTATGTGAGATTGAGGGCATCTAGTTTAGATTGTAGGATGGCCGGGGTGTTAAGCATATCCCAGTTTAGGTCACCAAAGCTGTACGAACTCTGAGGATAGATGGGGGAAAATCAATTCACATATGGTGTCCAGGGCACAGCTGGGGGCTGAGGGTGCTCTGTAGCAAGCAGCAACAGTGAGAGACTTATTTCTGGAAAGGTGGATTTTTTTAAAAGTAGAAGCTCAAACAGTTTGGGCACAGACCTGGATAGTATGATAGAGCTCTGCAGGCTATCTCTACAGTAGATTGCAACTCCGTCCCCTTTGGCAGTTCTATCTAGACAAAAAATGTTGTAGTTGGGGATGGACATTTCAGAGTTTTTGGTGGCCTTCCTAAGCCAGGATTCAGACACTGCTAGAACATCAGGGTTGGCGGAGTGTGCTAACGTAGTGAATAACTCAAACTTAGGGAGGAGGCTTCTGATGTTAACAAGGCTTTTACGGTTACAGAAGTCAACAAATGATAGCGCCTGGGGAGTAGGAGTGATACTGGGGGCTACAGGGCCTGGGTTAACCTCTACATCACCAGAGGAACAGAGGAGGAATAGAATAAGGATACGGCTAAAGGGTTTAAGAACTGGACTGGGGGCTCTACAGTGAAATAGTCAGAGACTGAAGTGAGATCAGATGGAGAGACAATGTGGTAAAATTACTGTACTGCTTCATCTGTTAAGATTTCCAGTCATGTTAACACTAGGGGAAAAAACACCATAATTTAATGCTGAGAAGCAGCCATAAGTTTACTCATCCAAGCCACACTGTCAAATGGCACATAGATCTTTCATTCATTCATCATTACCACCATAGCCCAATTTACCCCAGGTCATCAGGACCTCACAAACTGTACAGCAGATTAGATTAGCTAATGGGGCATGTGTCAGCGGGAGGCTATAAAACAGAGGAGAGATAGTGTACTATAGTTCACACCTTGTTCTTTGAATGCTGCATTGATCTGCTCCATGGCTGTCTGGTAAACCGTGGGATTGGACAAGATGAAGGCTACAGCCCAGAAGGTAATCTAAACAACAAAGACATTTTATATCAAATATAATTATGATATCTCCAATCAAACCAGTTTAAATGCCAATTAACTACCGTATCTGACAGATGAAAAACTCAGGTGATGTACAGTGCATTCGGAAGGTATTCAGACCCCTTCCCATTTTCCACATTTTGTTACGTTACAGACTTATTCTAAAATGGATTAAATAAACATTTTTCCTCATCAATCTACACACAATACCCCATAATGACAAAGTGAAAACAGGTTTTTAGACATTTTTGCAAATGTATAATAAAAATAAAAACAGAAATACCTTATTTACATAAGTATTCAGACCCTTTGCTATGAGACTCGAAACTGAGCTCAGGTGCATCCTGTTTCCATTGATCATCCTTGAGATGTTTCTACAACTTGATTGGAGTCCATCTGTGGTAAATTCAATTGATTGGAAATGAATTGGAAAGGCACACACCTGTCTATATAAGGTCCCACAGTTGACAGTGCATGTCAGAGCAGAAATCAAGCAGTGAGGTCGAAATTATTGTCCATAGAGCTCTGAGATAGGATTGTGTCGAGGCACAGATCTGGGGAAGGGTACCAAAAAATTCTGCAACATTGAAGGTCCCCAAGAACACAGTGGCCTCCATCATTCTTAAATTGAAGAAGTTTGGAACCACCAAGACTCTTCCTAGAGCCGGCCAAACTGAGCAATAGGGGGAGAAGGGCCTTGGTCAGGGAGGTGACCAAGAACCCGATGGTCACTCTGACAGAGCTCCAGAGTTCCTCTGTGTAGATGGGAGAACCTTCCAGAAGCACAACCATCTCTGCAGCACTCCACCAATCAGGCATTTATGGTAGAGTGGACAGACGGAAGCCACACCTCAGTAAAAGGCACATGACAGCCCGCTTGGAGTTTGCCAAAGGCACCTAAAGGACTCTCAGACAATGAGAAACAAGATTCTCTGGTCTGATGAAACCAAGATTGAACTCTTTGGCCTGAATGCTAAGTGTCACGTCTGGAAGAAACCTGGCACCATCCCTACAGTGGAGCATGGTGGTGGCAGCATCATGCTGTGGGGATGTTTTTCAACGGCAGGGACTGGGAGACTAGTCAGGATCGAGGGAAAGATGAACGGAGCAAAGTACAGAGAGATCCTTGATGAAAAACTGCTCCAGAGCACTCAGGACCTCAGACTGGGGCGAAGGTTCACCTTCCAACAGGACAACGACCATAAGCACACAGCCAAGACAACGCAGGAGTGGTTTCGGGACAAGTCTCTGAATGTCCTTGAGTGGCCCAGCCAGAGCCCGGACTTGAACCCGATCAAACATCTCTGGAGAGACCTGAAAATAGCTGCGCAACGACGCTCCCCATCCAACCTGACAGAGATTGAGAGGAACTGCAGAGAAGAATGGGAGAAACTCCCCAAATACAGGTGTGCCACATTTTATCGTCATACCCAAGAACACTTGAGGCTGTAATCGCTGCCAAAGGTGCTTCAACAAAGTACTGAGTAAAGGGTCTGAATACTTACAGTGAGGGAGAAAAGTATTTGATCCCCTGCTGATTTTGTATGTTTGCCCACTGACAAAGAAATGATCAGTCTATAATTTTAATGGTAGGTTTATTTGAACAGTGAGAGACAGAATAACAATAAAAAAATCCAGAAAAGCGCATGTAAAAATGTTTATAAATTGATTTGCATTTTAATGAGGGAAATAAGTATTTGACCCCCTCTCAATCAGAAAGATTTCTGGCTCCCAGGTGTCTTTTATACAGGTAACGAGCTGAGATTAGGAGCACACTCTTAAACGAAGTGCTCCTAATCTCAGCTTGTTACCTGTATAAAAGACACCTGTCCACAGAAGCAATCAATCAATCAGATTCCAAACTCTCCACCATGGCCAAGACCAAAGAGCTCTCCAAGAATGTCAGGGACAAGATTGTAGACCTACACAAGGCTGGAATGGGCTACAAGACCATCGCCAAGCAGCTTGGTGAGAAGGTGACAACAGTTGGTGCGATTATTCGCAAATGGAAGAAACACAAAAGAACTGTCAATCTCCCTTGGCCTGGGGCTCCATGCAAGATCTCACCTCGTGGAGTTGCAATGATCATGAGAACGGTGAGGAATCAGCCCAGAACTACACGGGAGGATATTGTCAATGATCTCAAGGCAGCTGGGACCATAGTCACCAAGAAAACAATTGGTAACACACTACGCCGTGAAGGACTGAAATCCTGCAGCGCCCGCAAGGTCCCCCTGCTCAAGAAAGCACATATACAGGGCCATCTGAAGTTTGCCAATGAACATCTGAATGATTCAGAGGAGAACTGGGTGAAAGTGTTGTGGTCAGATGAGACCAAAATCTAGCTCTTTGGCATCAACTCAATTCGCCGTGTTTGCAGGAGGAGGAATGCTGCCTATGACCCCAAGAACACCATCCCCACCGTCAAACATGGAGGTGGAAACATTATGCTTTTGGGGTGTTTTTCTGCTAAGGGGACAGGACAACTTCAACGCATCAAAGGGACGATGGACGGGGCCATGTACCGTCAAATCTTGGGTGAGAACCTCCTTCCCTCAGCCAGGGCATTGAAAATGGGTCGTGGATGGGTATTCCAGCATGACAATGACCCAAAACACACGGCCAAGGCAACAAAGGAGTGGCTCAAGAAGAAGCACATTAAGGTCCTGGAGTGGCCTAGCCAGTCTCCAGACCTTAATCCCATAGAAAATCTATGGAGGGAGCTGAAGGTTCGAGTTGCCAAACGTCAGCCTCGAAACCTTAATGATTTGGAGAAGATCTGCAAAGACGAGTGGAACAAAATCTGTGCAAACCTGGTGGCCAACTACAAGAAACGTCTGACCTCTGTGATTGCCAACAAGGGTTTTGCCACCAAGTACTAAGTCATGTTTTGCAGAGGGGTCAAATACTTATTTCCCTCATTAAAATGCAAATCAATTTATAACATTTTTGACATGCGTTTTTCTGGATTTTGTTGTTGTTATTCTGTCTCTCACTGTTTAAATAAACCTACCATTAAAATTATAGACTGATCATGTCTTTGTCAGTGGGCAAACGTACAAAATCAGCAGGGGATCAAATACTTTTTTCCCTCACTGTATGTAAATGTGATATTTCCGTGTGTATATTGATGAGGAGTTTTTTAGAATAAGGCTGTGACGTAACAAAATGTAGAAAAAGTCAAGGGGTCTGAATACTTGACATACGTACTTTACACTCTAGGTGTAAAGTAGCTACCATGAATCTAATTCATAAAAATGATGCCCCTGGTTATCATTGATAAGATTTTAAAAGTACTCACTGGAATTGCGTTGGCAAGCGATGCCCATAACATCAGTAATCCATAGTTGGGCAGGAATTTATCTGTGATTAACGTGACAAGGTGTTGCAGTAATGTCTGCAAAAATGCCATACATACAATCATTTACAATGAGGTTAGGCTAAATACAACAGACTTTATACATTAAATCCCATTGGAAGTTTCACTATACGAGTATACAATGGTATCTATCGTCATCGTTACACATTCAAGATATATATTATATATACAGTGGGGAAAAAAAGTATTTAGTCAGCCACCAATTGTGCAAGTTCTCCCACTTAAAAAGATGAGAGAGGCCTGTAATTTTCATCATAGGTACACGTCAACTATGACAGACAAAATGAGAAAAAAAATCCAGAAAATCACATTGTAGGATTTTAATGAGTTTATTTGCAAATTATGGTGGAAAATAAGTATTTGGTCAATAACAAAAGTTTCTCAATACTTTGTTATATACCCTTTGTTGGCAATGACACAGGTCAAACGTTTTCTGTAAGTCTTCACAAGGTTTTCACACACTGTTGCTGGTATTTTGGCCCATTCCTCCATGCAGATCTCCTCTAGAGCAGTGATGTTTTGGGGCTGTCGCTGGGCAACACGGACTTTCAACTCCCTCCAAAGATTTTCTATGGGGTTGAGATCTGGAGACTGGCTAGGCCACTCCAGGACCTTGAAATGCTTCTTACGAAGCCACTCCTTCGTTGCCCGGGCGGTGTGTTTGGGATCATTGTCATGCTGAAAGACCCAGCCACGTTTCATCTTCAATGCCCTTGCTGCTGGAAGGAGGTTTTCACTCAAAATCTCACGATACATGGCCCCATTCATTCTTTCCTTTACACGGATCAGTCGTCCTGGTCCCTTTGCAGAAAAACAGCCCCAAAGCATGATGTTTCCACTCCCATGCTTCACAGTAGGTATGGTGTTCTTTGGATGCAACTCAGCATTCTTTGTCCTCCAAACACGACGAGTTGAGTTTTTACCAAAAAGTTCTATTTTGGTTTCATCGGACCATATGACATTCTCCCAATCCTCTTCTGGATCATCCAAATGCACTCTAGCAAACTTCAGACGGGCCTGGACATGTACTGGCTTAAGCAGGGGGACACGTCTGGCACTGCAGGATTTGAGTCCCTGGCGGCGTAGTGTGTTACTGATGGTAGGCTTTGTTACTTTGGTCCCAGCTCTCTGCAGGTCATTCACTAGGTCCCCCCGTGTGGTTCTGGGATTTTTGCTCACCGTTCTTGTGATCATTTTGACCCCACGGGTGAGATCTTGCGTGGAGCCCCAGATCGAGGGAGATTATCAGTGGTCTTGTATGTCTTCCATTTCCTAATAATTGCTCCCACAGTTGATTTCTTCAAACCAAGCTGCTTACCTATTGCAGATTCAGTCTTCCCAGCCTGGTGCAGGTCTACAATTTTGTTTCTGGTGTCCTTTGACAGCTCTTTGGTCTTGGCCATAGTGGAGTTTGGAGTGTGACTGTTTGAGGAAAGTGGACAGTTGTCTTTTATACTGATAACAAGTTCAAACAGGTGCCATTAATACAGGTAACGAGTGGAGGACAGAGGAGCCTCTTAAAGAAGGTCTGTGAGAGCCAGAAATCTTGCTTGTTTGTAGGTGACCAAATACTTATTTTCCACCATAATTTGCAAATAAATTCATTAAAAATCCTACAATGTGATTTTCTGGATTTCTTTCTCTCAATTTGTCTGTCATAGTTGACGTGTACCTATGATGAAAATTACAGGCCTCTCTCATCTTTTTAAGTGGGAGAACTTGCACAATTGGTGGCTGACTAAATACTTTTTTCCCCCACTGTATACAGTTGAAGTCGGAAGTTTACATACACTTAGGTTGGAGTCATTAAAACTATTTTTTCAACCACTCCACAAATGTCTTGTTAATAAACTATAGTTTTGGCAAGTAGGTTAGGACATCTACTTTGTGCATGACACAAGTAATATTTCCAACAATTGTTTACGGACAGATTATTTCACTTCTAATTCACTGTATCACAATTCCAGTGGGTCAGAAGTTTACATACACTAAGTTGACTGTGCCTTTAAACAGCTTGGAAAATTCCATAAAATGATGTCATGGCTTTAGAAGCTTCTGATAGGCTAATTGACATCATTTGAGTCAATTGGAGGTGTACCTGTGGATGTATTTCAAGGCATACCTTCAAACTCAGTGCCTCTTTGCTTGACATCATGGGAAAATCAAAATAAATCAGCCAAGACCTCAGAAAAAAATTTGTAGACCTCCACAAGTCTGGTTCATCCTTGGGAGCAATTTCCAAACGCCTGAAGGTACCACGTTCATCTGTACAAACAATAGTTTGCAAGTATAAACCCCATGGGACCACGCAGCCATCATACCACTCAGGAAGGAGCCACGTTCTGTCTCCTAGAGATGAACGTACTTTGGTGCGAAAAGTGCAAATCAATCCCAGAACAACAGCAAAGGACCTTGTGAAGATGCTGGGGGAAACAGGTACAAAAGCATCTACATCCACAGTAAAACGAGTCCTATATCGACATAACCTGAAAGGCCGCTCAGCAAGGAAGAAGCCACTGCTCCAAAACTGCCATAAAAAAGCCAGACTACGGTTTGCAACTGCACATGGCGACAAAGATCGTACTTTTTTGAGAAATGTCCTCTGGTCTGATGAAACAAAAATAGAACTGTTTCGCCATAATGACCATCGTTATGTTTGGAGGAAAAAGGGGGTGCTTGCAAGCCGAAGAACACCATCCCAACCGTGAAGCACGTGGGTGGCAGCATCATGCTGTGGGGGTGCTTTGCTTCAGGAGGGACTGGTGCACTTCACAAAATAGATGGCATCAAGAGGAAGGAAAATTATGTGGATATATTGAAGCAACATCTCAAGACATCAGTCAGGAAGTTAAAGCTTGGTCGCAAATGTTCCTTCCAAATGGACAATGACCCCAAGCATACTTCCAAAGTTGTGGCAAAATGGCTGAAGGACAACAAAGTCAAGGTATTGGAGTGGCCATCACAAAGCCCTGACCTCAATCCTATAGAACATTTGTGGGCAGAACTGAAAAAGCGTGTGCGAGCAAGGAAGCCTACAATCCTGACTCAGTTACACCAGCTCTGTCAGGAGGAATGGGCCAAAATTCACCCAACTTATTGTGGTAAGCTTGTGGAAGGCTACCCGAAACGTTTGACCCAAGTTAAACAATTTAAAGGCAATGCTCCCAAATACTAATTGAGTGTATGTAAACTTCTGGCCCACTGGGAACGTGATGAAAGAAATAAAAGCTGAAATAAATCATTATCTCTACTATTATTCTGACATTTCACATTCTTAAAATAAAGTGGTGATCCTAACTGACCTAAGACAGGGAATTTTTACTGGGATTAAATGTTAGGAATTGTGAAAAACTGAGTTTAAATGTATTTGGCTAAGGTGTATGTAAACTTCCGACTTCAACTGTATGTATATATATGATATATACACTGCTTAAAAAAATAAAGGGAACACTTAAACAACACAATGTAACTCCAAGTCAATCACACTTCTGTGAAATCAAACTGTCCACTTAGGAATCAACACTGATTGACAATACATTTCACATGCTGTTGTGCAAATGGAATAGACAACAGGTGGAAATTATAGGCAATTAGCAAGACACCCCCAATAAAGGATGGGTTTTGCAGGTGGTGACCACAGACCACTTCTCAGTTCCTATGCTTCCTGGCTGATGTTTTGGTCACTTTTGAATGCTGGCAGTGCTTTCACTCTAGTGGTAGCATGAGACAGAGACTACAACCCACACAAGTGGCTCAGGTAGTGCAGCTTATCCAGGATGGCACATCAATGCGAGCTGTGGCAAGAAGGTTTGCTGTGTCTGTCAGCGTAGTGTCCAGAGCATGGAGGCGCTACCAGGAGACAGGCCAGTACATCAGGAGACGTGGAGGAGGCCGTAGGAGGGCAACAACCCAGCAGCAGGACCGCTACCTCCGCCTTTGTGCAAGGAGGAGCAGGAGGAGCACTGCCAGAGCCCTACAAAATGACCTCCAGCAGGCCACAAATGTGCATGTGTCTGCTCAAACGGTCAGAAACAGACTCCATGAGGGTGTTATGAGGGCCCGACGTCCACAGGTGGGGGTTGTGCTTACAGCCCAACACCGTGCAGGACGTTTGGCATTTGCCAGAGAACACCAAGATTGGCAAATTCGCCACTGGCGCCCTGTGCTCTTCACAGATGAAAGCAGGTTCACACTGAGCACATGTGACAGACGTGACAGAGTCTGGAGACGCCGTGGAGAACGTTCTGCTGCCTGCAACATCCTCCATCATGACCGGTTTGGCGGTGGGTCAGTCATGGTGTGGGGTGGCATTTCTTTGGGGGGCCGCACAGCCCTCCATGTGCTCGCCAGAGGTAGCCTGACTGCCATTAGGTTCCGAGATGAGATCTTCAGACCCCTTGTGAGACCATATGCTGGTGCGGTTGGCCCTGGGTTCCTCCTAATGCAAGACAATGCTAGACCCAAGTTAAACAATTTAAAGGCAATGCTCCCAAATACTAATTGAGTGTATGTAAACTTCTGACCCACTGGGAACGTGATGAAAGAAATAAAAGCTGAAATAAATCATTATCTCTACTATTATTCTGACATTTCACATTCTTAAAATAAAATGCTAGACCTCATGTGGCTGGAGTGTGTCAGAAGTTCCTGCAAGAGGAAGGCATTGATGCTATGGACTGGCCCGCCCGTTCCCCAGACCTGAATCCAATTGAGCACATCTGGGACATCATGTCTCGCTCCATCCACCAACGCCACGTTGCACCACAGACTGTCCAGGTGTTGGCGGATGCTTTAGTCCAGGTCTGGGAGGAGATCCCTCAGGAGACCATCCGCCACCTCATCAGGAGCATGCCCAGGCGTTGTAGGGAGGTCATACAGGCACGTGGAGGCCACACACAATACTGAGCCTAATTTTGACTTGTTTTAAGGACATTACATCAAAGTTGGATCAGCCTGTAGTGTGGTTTTCCACTTTAATCTTGAGGGTGACTCCAAATCCAGACCTCCATGGGTTGATACATTTGATTTCCATTGATAATTTTTGTGTGATTTTGTTGTCAGCACATTCAACTATGTAAAGAAAAAAGTATTTAATAAGATTATTTCATTCATTCAGATCTAGGATGTGTTATTTTAGTGTTCCCTTTATTTTTTTGAGCAGTGTATATAGACAAATATTGCACTAACTAGAAGTTATAACACCAGTATGCAGGCCAGGAACATCAGTAAGATAAAAAGTGAGCAGCTATCGATCTTAGCTGGCTGGGACAGGTGCTGTTCTGGAATCTGGATGCTCATTTTAAAGGTTTCACATGTTCCAATGACCTTTTATCAATCAGAAGCCTTTATCAAGATGAGATATGGAGAATCTTTATGGCTGACAACGAATGAGTGACAATATGTTTCATATCTTAACTGGGACAACTGTCAAGGTGGGTAAAAAGTGCATCTCGTCCCATAAAGAATTATCATTGCATCCATCTACAGAAGACAACCTTGGCAAAATGATTAAAATAAAATGACTTAATGTTAGACCCCAACTGTTGAGTTATGAGACACGACTCAATGTCAAAATGTCACATTTCCAATATGCAAATGAATCATCCATTCAATAAAATCATAGTACAATCATCCAACATTTAAAACTGTATTGTTCTCTATTCAAAGACAGGACTCACCCTGTTGCCTGTTTCACTGGATGTCTCATCATTCTCTGCTTTGACCACCATGTTCCCCAATAGGGACAGAAGCCAGCGTTTGGAACTGGCCCATTCCCTAACCCCAAAAATACAACTATTTAGAAAACATACAGTGCTGTAGCCTTGTACCTAGTCTCACGTGGCCAGCCTTTCAAAATCCTGTCTCGTTTACTTGACTATTGAAGTCTTGGTTTCCAAGGCTACTTTGTACCTTACCCTCACATGAGTACCACAACCACACTATGTCAATAAAGGTGTCTTTTTACCTAAATCAACAGTCTGGTCAGACTGTGTTGTTTATTCTGAGATAGGCCAACTGTACTGTACATTTCAACACAGAGGTTTTCCCCTCAATTTCCTGGGATTTGCTATGAGCACATAGTCCTTAGTAAATAAACTCTATACTGCTTCCATAACAGTGGGGGTAATTGGGTTCATCTGTTTATTTTTTCATGTGAACAAACTAATATTAGCCAGGGCCGAGGTACAATTTAAATATACAGTATATTGGTCAAATCTATACTGTCTTATATTACAAGCAATTTACACAATGAAATGTATATTCCACCCCATTCACCTGCCTACTACTACAGTAGTTTGAAGACAGGAACTAACTATCAGACTAACCAGACCAGTGCCACACAGACCTGAGGAACATGTCTGGTAGCTGGGAGCCGTACTCAAAGCCCTCGTCGTAGATGGCAAACTTCTCCTTGAACTGCTCCATGGTAAAGGGACTGCCTGGAGAGTTACACTTCCCCAGTAGGTTACTCATCACAGCAGGGTACATTACGGCCCTGTCCAACATGAGGAGAGACGAGCCAATGACTATTATAGAGGCTACTGGTCAGTCTGGTCAGAGGGTTTTAGATACTGCTGTGTAGGGATTAGATTGGAAAAAGATAATACATTTGTTATTTATTTTTCTTTTTTTACATAAAATGGTTCTACAGTTGTCTGAGTGATGATCATCACCAGAGATATACGTGTGTGAAATAGCAGGGTAATAGTGCATAACAGACCATGCTGTTAAATGATGAGCCAATCAAATGTAAGAAGTGCATAACAGTCCTTTATCTCCTAACTTGTTTCATCATTCCTTCTTTCCTGTCATGTCCGTCAGTCCAGAAATTTTGGTTTAGGTAGTTCTTCCACTGAAGGTAATATTATTTCAGCTGTGAAATATGACTCCTGACACCTGAACGATAGGTGTGGTGGACAGGATAAAGGATTGGCACCACCCTACAGTATATTACTCATCAAAGAAGGATACTGTACATAGGACTACACAGTCTCATGCCAGAGGTAGATCAACCTTATGAAAACAACCTCAGCGCACAGCCAGTTACAGTATTCTAATGCTAGTTAACCTAACACTAATCCTAATAAGCCAATTTCAGTGATCCATATTGCACTCCTTCCATTAGTTTTTCTAAATGTTTTCCAGTTTCATACGTACTGAACACTCATACCTCTCCCTCCTCTCCATAAGGGATGAACAAATAAACAGTCAGGGACACTATAGTTTACCTGACCAGCTCATTGAGTCCCCCGGAGCCCTGGTCCCCCAGCGTCTCCAGGTGGTCGTTGAACTCCTCACACAAGTGGTCAGTCAGCTGGGCCACGTTGCCTGGGGTCAGACGGCCCTTGATCAGAGTGTTGCATGCTGGGTGGAACTTATAGAAACTCTCCTTGCTGATGGAAGCTACAGAGAGAGAAACACATTGCTGTATTATGCTGTTGGTTATGTTTCTATTGTGTTGTTGTTGTGTTGTCCGCATTACACTTTTAAACCCATTTGGACATAACTAAATTGAAGTAAAGTGAATTGAATCCATTCAGCTTGAAGCTTCTGTTATTGTAACAGTCAGTGAGCTGGTCAGTATCAGTGTACAACAATAGATAGTCTATTCATAATTTATTATGAGCCTATAGATAGAACATTAATAATGTACAGAGGTTATATATCTTTCAGTACACACTCGCAAGACACTTTCAAGAATCCATCGATCATTAATGTCTCTTGAAATAAGAGAAAAACAGAGAAACATTGTCATCTTTTATTACTACTACAAAACTAATTGAAAAACACTTCCAGTCAGATGTTAAATGTGGCAGCTGAGTAATCTGAACCTATGGGGAGAAAGCTGAAACCACTGGCAGGTGGACCAGCGAAGGCCAAAGTCATGGGAGAACAGTGTCAGCTCCAGAACTAACGTTTCAGCACAGGAAACTCTAACACACACAGTAAAACCCCACCTGTATTATGGACAGGCTCTTGGACTGCCTGCTCAAAATCCACATCTTTGGACATGAAAAATGTGTGGAAGTCTTCATGAAGGGTCACAAAGGTCAATCGCTTGCCAGCCGCGACAACAGTGAAGACAGGTCCATACTGGAAAATACAAATTGTAATATTTTTACATTTTAGTCATTTAGCAGACACTCTTATCCAGAGCGACTTACAGTTAGTGAGTGCATACATTATTTTTATTTATTTTTCATAATCGAACCCACAACCCTGGTGTTGCAAACGCCATGCTCTACCAACTGAGCTACATCCCTGCCGGCCATTCCCTCCTCTACCCTGGACCAATTGTGCGCTGCCCCATGGGTCTCCCGGTCGCGGCCGGCTACGACAGAGCCTGGATTCGAACCAGGATCTCTAGTGGCACAGCTAGCACTGCGATGCAGTGCCACTCGGGAGTTCATTATAATTTTGTCTTGATAAGAAAACAGACCTGGTAGTGTTCTTTTCTGTACAAGATTATGTCAACAAATGGATAAAACTTGATGGCAGCAACAGTCCTAATCAGGGAGTCTGACAGCGTTTGTCAGCATCAACTTTGACATTAGATCAATGAAACAGGTTGAAACAGGTTGAAACATGAGTACAACATAGTAATAACACACAGCTGAACAACAAAACAACCAAACTGCCACTATATCCCGGGAATGCTCATCTGAATAACTATAGTGTGCGACTTCGAATGCCCCATTCATACAACTTGGCCACCCCTCCACAATAACAAAACCCCTGGCACAGCAGTCATTTCCCTGCACAAAGGTTTGCATCAACTGGGTCAGTGCATGCTGCTAACTAGCTCCCCAAGGCCCAGTTACATAAATTACTGTGCTGAGTGGACTCAATAGGCCTAAATCACACAGCCCACTAAATCTGGGGCACAGTGATAAAGTTGAGAAGGCCGTGGGCAGTCTGGTACAACATTCTGCTCCTAGTTTTACAGTGGAACTGAGCTTGGCATGTGGCAGCCTTCCTTGATTGAATGTACTTTTTTGGCAATATCAGCATTTTGCCTTGCCATGTGCGCAGCAAATCTACCATCACACAGAGTGTATAGGGTCAGGGTGTATCACTCATGTGTTATCTTCCATGACTTCTAGGAAGGGGCATCATTGCTTGAAGCTGATGGCTGATATAGGCAGTTAATGAATTAGGGAGATAATGCAACAAGTACACTAGTGGCAATAAAAACCAAGTTCGTTTATTACACATTCATACAGTATCTAACGTTATGTGCCACAGAGTTCAGCAGGTTGAGGTGAGCTCCTGAAGAGACCAGAGACCTTGGACTTTGAAAGAGAGCCCCACGGCCTTGAGATGAGAGGGAGCCACATCCACATGGCATTAATATCTGCTGATGATTCTCTATCTATATATCTATAGACCTATCTGAATTTGGCAAGGCTAAGTTTGATCAATAAAAAGTATTTGTGTGTTTGTGTGTGTGTGTGTGTGTGAGTGAGTGAGTGAGTGAGTGAGTGAGTGAGTGAGTGGGAAAGCGAGAGAGAGAGAGAGAGAGAGAGAGGGGGATGGATGGATGGATGGATAAAGTATAACACAGGGATGCAGAAGCTAGCTTTAATTGTCATCGATATCACAAAGTGAGACACGGTTGATGTTGACACCATTACAACTCAGAGATTATGTGGGCCAAATTTACATCTGTAGCATTCGAACAAATAAACAATTAGGTCATAGGGTCGAAAACGTAATATTCAGAATAACAATCAAATGAGGCTATAATAGCATATAGCCCAACCACCGTTACCTTATCTCTGGCTTGAGAGATGAAAGTCAGAGGAGATTTCCCAAACTCGAATGCCGCACCAAACCAGGGGATCCATCCTTTTATGCATGGTGGAGCATTTGTATAATTTCCCCCAAATAAAATATGCGCTGAAATAGCCACGATAACCAGAGACAGGATCAAAGTTATGACGTCCATAACACTGGTCTGACATCACCCTAAGGCTCATGACTCTCGAGTGAGTTGACCGCACATGTCACTTGAGGCAAAAGCAGATGGTGAAATGACAGGAAGATTAGCCAACCAGGGTGGGCTTCTTTCTCAGTCTGGACCAATCTGCTAAAATGAGGGCAGAGCTTAATTTTGTCAACATTGCGCGAAAAGTTGTTTAGGAAATGTAGTTTGACAGAGCCCCGATGCAGTAGGCTGTGCGATAAATTCTCTTCACATTAACTACATTTCCTGTTCACTGGTTAAAGGTCGTTGTCCTGTAGAAGAGAAAAGTATACGTTTAAGCGAAGCAGCATGTCATCTTTGCACATGTCGCTGTTTAAACGGTGCACAGCGTTCAGCATAAATAAAAATAACTCTAATGATCATTGCATGTCTTTGTTTTATAATGTGTAGGGAGCTACTTTCAAACGGAGTAGCAAAGTAATCGCGAACTGTTAGGCTGACTTGCACAGACTTGCAAAAGGATTTCAAAAATGGGACAAGAAGAGAAGTCAGGGGTCCCGCAGTGGCCTCGGGTTTCAAAGTTCATCTTGTCAGCATGTGCAGCTACTGTTGCTGAAATGGGTAGGCATATACGTGCTCTCCAATATTTTCCAGCTTCTTTTAGGGTACTGGTCATTGTCGAATCAATTCAATGTCAATTCTACAATTTCATTACCATATATTTTGCGGAATGTTTTACATTACACAGAACAGTGTCACTGTGATCAACTCAAAGTTGTCTCAATATCGGTTCCAGTGACATTCCCCCTCGACCTGACCAAGACCAGGCTTCAGATCCAGGGCGAAGCGGCCCTCAGACAGCATGGCCCCGGCAGGGGCCCTCAGACGGCCTACAGAGGGATGCTGGGCACTGCCCTGGGGATTGTACGTGAGGAGGGTCCCCTTAAACTGTGGCAGGGGGCCACACCAGCTGTGTACAGACATATAGGTAGCCTACACCAGACTGATCTCACTACTTACATACATGGGGGTTTGTTGATAAGGGCTAGTTACCCACATCATCTTCCCTGCATTAACCTCCTACTGTACTTCTGCTAGTGTACTCAGGAGTGCGGATGGTGGCCTATGAGCAGCTCCGAGATGTCCTTGGCAGGTCTGAAGATGATAGCTTCCCGCTTTGGTGAGAGAACAGCACAGTGGTGGAGCTGACCACTACTCCTCAATACTATAACTATAACCACAGTAAATTTAAAGTCACATCAGATAAATGCAAACTGTTGAAGAGCATTGCATTTCCCCAGTCTCAACAGAACAAAGACTAGATGTCTATTGCTCTGGAGGTCTCCATGCTTTGCTTAGTGCATGCATTCATAGTAGTCCCAAGCCACTGCATTTATCAGGAGCAGACTGAACTAGGCTCAGAACCCCTACCTATATGTACATAGCTACCTCAACCACCTGGTACCCCTGCACATTGACTCAGTACTGGTTATCCCTGTACATATTCATGTTACTTTTACTCATTGTTGTTATTCACTGTGTATTTATTCCTCATCTTTATGTATAAAAAATCTTAACTCTGCATTGTTGGAAAAGGACCTGTAAGTAAGCATTTCACTGTTAGTTTACAGCTGTTGTTTACGAAGCATATGACAAATACATTTTGATTTGGGCCTCTCTGCCAGTGTCCACCCAGCCAAGCCACTGTTTGCTCTCCTTTTCCCAACAGGAAAGCAGCGATCGGGGGCATGCTGGCTGGGGCTGTGGGTCAGTTCATGGCCAGCCCCACCGACCTGGTCAAGGTGCAGATGCAGATGGAGGGGAGACGCAGGCTGGAGGGCAAGCCACCCCGGTGAGTGTGTTTAGCTAGTTTTCAGTCTTTAGCCATCCTTCAACCTAAACTGTATGTCGGTTTGTACTTCCTATTTTAACTAATGTAATTTAGTTGTAAGCTAATAATCACTCATTAGATACAGTATCATGTGAGAGAGAAGTTTCCCTCTTTAAAAAAATAAAAGTGGACTCATCTGGCCTCTTTTGAGACAGGGTTCAAGGAGTGTACCATGCTTTCCTGAAGATTGTCTCTGAAGGGGGGATCCGGGGCCTGTGGGCAGGGTGGGTCCCCAATGTACAGAGGGCTGCTCTGGTCAATCTAGGAGGTATAGTTGAGTGAATACAGGCAAAAGTGAAAATGTACTGTCTGTAATGTGTATAGGGATTTAATTGCTCTCAAATGTAATTAGATCTCACAACATATGATACTGTCAAGCACTTTCTTCTGAGAAATACCTCGCTACAAGACACCAGCCTTTGCCATGGGTTAGCAAGGTAAAGTATAACACAGAGATTTAATGATAACTCAAAATGTATATCTAACTACTTCAGAGAATATATTTTCAAATTCAAATTCTGAAGTCCTCTCTCCATCCAGCACATGTTCTGGTCTGGTTGCTGCTACCATGGGAACACCAGCAGATGTCATCAAAACCAGAATAATGAACCAGCCCAGAGATCCGAATGGCAGGTGAGGCAGCCAATCAGAGAACAGTATTCATTCCTTGATAGTGTTACTGTGCTATATGCTTAGGATGTCATTTACAGCTTATTGTAACAAGTGATAATCCAAAATGCAACAGATAAATCATTCATATTACAGGTTTTATAATGCTGAAAGACCAATAAACTAAATAAAGGTATCTACCTAATAGGCTACATACATTTTTCCACAGGGGCATATTGTACAAGTCTTCCATTGACTGCCTGATCCAATCTGTCAAGGGGGAAGGGTTCATAGCCCTGTACAAAGGCTTTCTCCCTACTTGGATGAGAATGGTACATTTACTCTGTCTCGTATTATAATGCTTTTGATCTTTGACTGTGGCAATGTACAATACATTCATACTGCCCTTGTTGTCTCTTTGGTACTACAGGCTCCCTGGTCCATGACATTTTGGCTCTCATTCGAACAAATACGAAAGACAATGGGCATCAGCTCATTCTAAAACCTGGACTGTCAGTCAGACAGGTAGCCTAGCGGTGAAGAGCGTTGGGCCTGTAACTGAAAGGTTGCTGGTTCGAATCCCTGAGCCGACTAGATGAAAAATCTGTTGATGTGCCCTTGAGCAAGACACTTAACCCTAATTGCTCCTGTAAGTCGCTATGCATAAGAGTGTCTACTAAATGACGTAAATGTAAGGACTGATCACATTCATAAATCTACTTTTTTGAGGTGCTGCACTTGGTGCTACAGAGCCATGTACACAACATGCATAACTGTGCCATGGTAGTGATGCTTGTTAGTTACGTTGTCCTTTGACAGAGACCAGTCAGTTGACTTATTATGATACAAAGTGTTCTCCACTGTTTCAGGCGTGATTACTGTTTTTACAAGCTGCTAATGGTCAAACGTTATAACAAACTCTTAACATGTTTCATGTCATTAACTGTCTGAACACTAACATTATAAAAGCTATATGCTTAATTGCATAGGGTAAGAAGCATAAAGACATTTACTATATCAAACACAAGGTTTTATGTGGCCACTGCTGACCATAGTGAATTAAATACTGTGAAAATAAATAATCAATTCAAGACATTTACAGAGCTTTCTTATGTTGATTACCAGTAAATAACTAGTAGCTTTATCTTTTTCCTTGTATAGGACTGTCCTGTGTAATGACAAACTGTTAATCTATTATGCATTCCCTATCTAGTGAATATTTCTCAGATGTAATTTACCCCCATGGTCTATGACTTTTTAGTCATTATACAGTGGGGAAAAAAGTATTTAGTCAGCCACCAATTGTGCAAGTTCTCCCACTTAAAAAGATGAGAGAGGCCTGTAATTTTCATCATAGGTACACGTCAACTATGACAGACGAATTGAGAGAAAGAAATCCAGAAAATCACATTGTAGGATTTTTAATGAATTTATTAGCAAATTATGGTGGAAAATAAGTATTTGGTCACCTACAAACAAGCAAGATTTCTGGCTCTCACAGACCTGTAACTTCTTCTTTAAGAGGCTCCTCTGTCCTCCACTCGTTACCTGTATTAATGGCACCTGTTTGAACTTGTTATCAGTATAAAAGACACCTGTCCACAACCTCAAACAGTCACACTCCAAACTCCACTATGGCCAAGACCAAAGAGCTGTCAAACGACACCAGAAACAAAATTGTAGACCTGCACCAGGCTGGGAAGACTGAATCTGCAATAGGTAAGCAGCTTGGTTTGAAGAAATCAACTGTGGGAGCAATTATTAGGAAATGGAAGACATACAAGACCACTGAATCTCCCTCGATCTGGGGCTCCACGCAAGATCTCACCCCGTGGGGTCAAAATGATCACAAGAACGGTGAGAAAAAATCCCAGAACCACACGGGGGGACCTAGTGAATGACCTGCAGAGAGCTGGGACCAAAGTAACAAAGCCTACCATCAGTAACACACTACGCCGCCAGGGACTCAAATCCTGCAGTGCCAGACGTGTCCCCCTGCTTAAGCCAGTACATGTCCAGGCCCGTCTGAAGTTTGCTAGAGTGCATTTGGATGATCCAGAAGAGGATTGGGAGAATGTCATATGGTCAGATGAAACCAAAATAGAACTTTTTGGTAAAAACTCAACTCGTCGTGTTTGGAGGACAAAGAATGCTGAGTTGCATCCAAAGAACACCATACCTACTGTGAAGCATGGGGGTGGAAACATCATGCTTTGGGGCAGTTTTTCTGCAAAGGGACCAGGACGACTGATCCGTGTAAAAGGAAAGAATGAATGGGGCCATGTATCGTGAGATTTTGAGTGAAAACCTCCTTCCATCAGCAAGGGCATTGAAGATGAAACGTGGCTGGGTCTTTCAGCATGACAATGATCCCAAACACACCACCCGGGCAACGAAGGAGTGGCTTCGTAAGAAGCATTTCAAGGTCCTGGAGTGGCCTAGCCAGTCTCCAGATCTCAACCCCATAGAAAATCTTTGGAGGGAGTTGAAAGTCCGTGTTGCCCAGCGACAGCCCCAAAACATCACTGCTCTAGAGATCTGCATGGAGGAATGGGCCAAAATACCAGCAACAGTGTGTGAAAACCTTGTGAAGACTTACAGAAAACGTTTGACCTGTGTCATTGCCAACAAAGGGTATATAACAAAGTATTGAGAAACTTTTGTTATTGACCAAATACTTATTTTCCACCATAATTTGTAAATAAATTCATTAAAAATCCTACAATGTGATTTTCTGGATTTTTTTTCCTCATTTTGTCTTTCATAGTTGACGTGTACCTATGATGAAAATTACAGGCCTCTCTCATCTTTTTAAGTGGGAGAACTTGCACAATTGGTGGCTGACTAAATACTTTTTTCCCCCACTGTACAAGTCTGATAATGTTAATGGAGTTCCAGTAAGGGAAAAAGAATTTGATCCCCTGCTGATTTTGTACATTTGCCCACTGACAAAGACATGATCAGTGTATAATTTTAATGGTAGGTTTATTTGAATAGTGAGAGACAGAATAACAACAAAAAAATCCAGAAAAACGCATGTGAAAATTTTTATAAATTGATTTGCATTTTAATGAGGGAAATAAGTATTTGACCCCTCTGCAAAACATGACTTAGTACTTGGTGACAAAACCCTTGTTGGCAATCACAGAGGTCAGACGTTTCTTGTAGTTGGCCACCAGGTTTGCACACATCTCAGGAGGGATTTTGTTCCACTCCTCTTTGCAGATCTTCTCCAAGTTATTAAAGGTTTCGACGCTGATGTTTGGCAACTCGAACCTTCAGCTCCTTCCACAGATTTTCAATGGGATTAAGGTCTGGAGACTGGCTAGGCCACTCCAGGACCTTAATATGCTTCTTCTTGAGCCACTCCTTTGTTGCCTTGGCCGTGTGTTTTGGGTCATTGTCATGCTGGAATACCCATCCACGACCCATTTTCAATGCCCTGGCTGAGGGAAGGAGGTTCTCACCCAAGATTTGACGGTACATGGCCCCGTCCATCGTCCCTTTGATGCGGTGAAGTTGTCCTGTCCCCTTAGCAGAAAAACACCCCCAAAGCATAATGTTTCCACCTCCATGTTTGACGGTGGGGATGGTGTTCTTGGGGTCATAGGCAGCATTCCTCCTCCTCCAAACACGGCGAGTTGAGTTGATGCCAAAGAGCTCGATTTTGGTCTCATCTGACCACAACACTTTCACCCAGTTCTCCTCTGAATCATTCAGATGTTCATTGGTAAACTTCAGACGGCCCTGTATATGTGCTTTCTTGAGCAGGGGGACCTTGCGGGCGCTGCAGGATTTCAGTCCTTCACGGCGTAGTGTGTTACCAATTGTTTTCTTGGTGACTATGGTCCCAGCTGCCTTGAGATCATTGACAAGATCCTCCCGTGTAGTTCTGGGCTGATTCCTCACCGTTCTCATGATCATTGCAAGCCGAGGGAGATTGACAGTTCTTTTGTGTTTCTTGCATTTGCGAATAATCGCACCAACTGTTGTCACCTTCTCACCAAGCTGCTTGGCGATGGTCTTGTAGCCCATTCCAGCCTTGTGTAGGTCTATAATCTTGTCCCTGACATCCTTGGAGAGCTCTTTGGTCTTGGCCATGGTGGAGAGTTTGGAATCTGATTGATTGATTGCTTCTGTGGACAGGTGTCTTTTATACATGTAACAAAATTAGATTAGGAGCACTCCCTTTAAGAGTGTGCTCCGAATCTCAGCTTGTTACCTGTATAAAAGACACCTGGGAGCCAGAAATCTTTCTGATTGAGAGGGGGTCAAATACTTATTTCCCTCATTAAAATGCAAATCAATTGATAACATTTTTGACATGCGTTTTTCTGGATTTTTTTGTTGTTATTCTGTCTCTCACTGTTCAAATAAACCTACCATTAAAATTATAGACTGATCATTTCTTTGTCAGTGGGCAAACATACAAAATCAGCAGGGGATCAAATACTTTTTTCCCTCACTGTATTTTGGAACTTTGATAGATGCAAAGTTGCGATCAAATGTCTTATAAATCTAACACTTACATACTGTACTTAGTGAACCTGGTGGTGCCTCTTATGTAAAATCAATGAGAAAGTATCCCTGTTGTTGATCAATCACATTTATTTATGCAGTTGTCAAGTACTTTTCAGTAATCCGGCCCAGACCCCAAAGAGCAAAGTAGAAAAGAGAGCACAGTGGCTAGGAAAAACTCCCTAAAAGGAAGAAACCTAGAGAGGAACCTGACTCAGTGGGGTGGCCCATCCTCTTCTGGCTGTACCGGATAGAGATTTTCAAGACCCTGTGGTCAGATAGCTTTTCATAAAGGCATGGTAAGTAAAGAAATACAAGTTTGTGGGTGTAGCGGCTTAAGGGGACAGGCCGATCCAGTGGAGGCAGCACAACCAGGTGGACTTGGTCAGCATGGGGTTCCATAGGACTGGGATCAGCAGCACGACCAAGTGGGTTCAGGCCAGGAATGTCGGTGTATTCAGGCCAGGGTGCCCTCAGCCACATTCATCTGCGTTTTCCCCTTCCACAGGGGAGGGACAGAGAAGGGGAAAACAGAACTTTACACGTAATTTATGACAACATATTTGGTTAAATCAGGGGTGGGTCTTCCATAATGTTTCACTCATAAGTAGTCATTTCATTAAAAAAATTAAAAACATAACTATTCAACTTTTTGTTAGAAATGCAGTCAAAGTGCGCAAAGGAAAAGGTCTCTAATCCCTACCACACATTAACAGTTGATTCAGCTGTGGGGGAAAGTGGTATGTTTACATCTCATACAGGCTACATGTTTTTGTGCAAGTTAGCTGTGTTGTTACCATCCCTGCAGTCTAGTCTACAACGAAAGGAAGGCCTAAGAGTGATACAAAAATTAAAATAGTTTAAAAAATATCCTGTGGTTTTGAATGTCAAATTTCGTGATGATTTAATCGACTGCCGTCCGTGGTGCTGAATCTCAGCTATTGTCTCAATTGTGCTTGACGAGGGCTTATCAATTTCATGTGCTGCTCTCCCAAAACTCGTTTTTTGTGATGGCTCTTCCTGTCACCGACCCATGTGTTAAACAAATGTTAATAAAACATTTCAGTCTAATGCCAAATACCCCTTAAAACAAGCCTATGATGACAGTGGCAAGGGGGAAAAACTGCAGTCACGCTATGGTTAGGAACAGACCTTGGGGGGAAGCATCCTCCTCTTGCGACATCAGGGTGTAGATGGTTGTCTTCCACTGGTTGGCTGAATGGGAATGTTGATCGGCGGTTGTTGACTGTTACAACCACTGGCAGGGGGAGGTCATTTTCTGTAAAATAATGGAGTTGCATATTATTGCTTAGGCGCATTTGCCAAATCATAATTGCACCTAGGAATTGAATGACTAAGACAATATAGGATTACTTCAATACTGAAGATTCCAGTGACAACATAGAACTGTTTTCAGTTTTCCTGGTTATACCTTACCTCGCTCTGATTCTTGCACTTGTTTCTCTGGATACGCACTCTTCAAATTCACGTAAGCAGCGAGGTAAATACCATATTTCTTCATTTCTATCTCCATATTGAAGTCCTGGAATTGGGGCGTTACCGAGTTGTCATACAGCATCCATCGTCCTCCTTCTTGTTTAACGCACAGCACCATGTGTTTCATCTCTGCTGTGCTCAAACCCAGCAAAAGGAACTGAAGCTCATACTTCCTGTTAGGAGTAGAAATGGGCGGCAGGTAGCTTAGTGGTTAAGAGCGTTGTGCCAGTAACCGAAAGGTCGCTGGTTCTAATCCCCGAGCCAACTAGGTGAAAAATCTGTCGATGTGCCCTTGAGCAAGGCACTTAACCCTAATTGCTCCTGTAAGTCGCTCTGGATAAGAGCGTCTGCTAAATGACTCAAATGTAATGTAAATGAAATCAGAATGGACACAATACAAAAACAGAAGCTTTATTGGGGTTGGCATTGGGTTATGTTAAATGTTATGCCTTTCCGTAACCTAACCTCACTGAAACTAACCTTGACCTAACTCTAATTCCTAAACTGGTCAAATATCCACTTCCAAATATTTAACCCCAGTATTGGATTAGAGCCTTCAATATCCTAATTTCCTGCATTCTATATGCACCATACTGGTAGTGACACCAAACATATGCAGTTCAACCTAACAGTACCTTGAAAAGTCATCCGTGATGACATAAGGAAGATTATCTCCGTACCCAAATCGGCCACGCACATTCACCAGGATGAGTTTAGGGTCAAGTATGGTGTCCAGGATGTAAACGTGACCATATAGCTTAAAATTGCTTTCAAAACACACAGAAAGAGAAACACGACAGGATGGACAGAGAAAATAAAATAACAGTTTCAAAAATAAAAATGCCATTGGTATCTTAACAAAATGTGTTTCATGTTTATATTGCACATGGTATTTGCACACACCTATAAGGTAAAATAAATGTAATCCGATAGATTCAATAATTAATAGTTAAATAGAACCTTCTTGTTTATAGCAATGACATAGAAAATGTAGTCAATGATGACTTATTACCTCAGTGTTCCATTGTAAATTCTAGCTGAGGGGCTCATATCGTAATCGTTGTCGTCGTCTTCATATTTGATAAATATCAGGTCATCAAAGTTTGGTAGGAAGTATTCGACATAGCCTCTACAATCTAGATATTCAGTTTGGTCAAAGTATTTTTTCTCTCTAACATCACGCAAATCTAGATTAATAAGCCAAAGACCCATCGCCTCATTATACATTTTGTTATCGAGAAAAGTTATTACTCCACCGACTGTGTTGTCCGTCATCAAATAATCTTTGACTTTGCGAAATCTTGTTGCTGTTATATGTATTCCGGCCAAAAGACTACTCAGAACACAGGTGTTTTGGAAACGGAGTCCAACAAATGTTCCTCCTGGCAGCATGTAAGGGCTCTCCTCTCCTCTGATTAGCTTCCCCATGTCTTGGTCCGACCTGGAAAGACATTCAGGGAAATAAATGATTGTGTCGCCATACAAAAAACACATTTGTTGTGTGGCAATATTGTAGTGTAGTTGAGATTCTTTTCACCAGGCCCTTACCTTGGAGGGAAGTTCCGAGCTGCATCCATAAAGAAGAAAATGAGAAGGTAAATGAGTGTTATACCAAATATTGAAACCGTTATCAAATCTATATATTTTTGACATATTATTCTATTTTCACTTACCCATTGTGACAAGGTCGTTATACATAGTCCTAATGGTGGGTCTGTGGGTGACAGAAACACACAAAACATTCTAAAATTAATTAGAAATATATCTATTTTTAATGTCTTTACATTAAGATATCAGGGGGGATCATAGCTATATTCAATACAATTCATCATGGTTGGTGTCATAAAACATTACTTCCCTGTCCTTGCATTTATGGAAGTGTAAGTTGTCCTTATATCATATATTAAGAATTAATCAGTTAAATTAGACATTCAACTTGAACCCTGTAAGAATTTTATATTATTATTATATATTTCACACATCATCTGATCCAGGAAGGAATTTTTCCGAATGGCAGTCAAGTGAGGAACAGCTGTTGTCATAGCGCATGCGAGGAAACAACATCCCAAGTGCTGGAAAGAAGGTGTTTGCAAGGAATGTCCAGAATAATTTGCCTGGATTCACGTTGGATCTAATACTCCTAGGGAATTGATGTTTATCATCTGTTATTGTCTGTTTGATTTACAGCAGGGCCTCGTTAGATTTAACAGAGAAAGCATCAAGGTAATGAGGTCATGTTTTCATATATTTTTGTGCCTCGGATTGGACACCGACACTACTGTGCTCCGAGTCTACTGTGGGCAAGTGTAGAATAGACTATTGAGCAACACCCAACGCTATTCCTATTAATTATTCTGGATATAATGACAACAAATTGCATAACCTAGTAGGCTTATTCACAATATGATCTGGTAATGAAATAACATGACAAATGCATTTGTTTTCCATGTTAGACCTGCAATTTTAAACAATACAAGGTGCTTGAAGTAGCCTACTTGAACTTGAATTTAGAGCTCAGAATCAGACATTTCCTCAATTTGGTGCTTGAAAAGTTACTGTAATTATTGTAGCCATTTTATAAGTTCACCCGCTCCCTTATAATTATCCGTGATTTCATTTTTGATCCGTTTTTGTGAGAGATGTGGCCACTTTTGTTTGTTTCCTGCGGCTTTAATTGAATGGTGTTCGGCTACTCTGTTGTGGTAAAACCACGTGCGGTTATTACATCTAATGTTGGATTCAATTTGGCTTTCCATACAAATCCTTCCATTAAAAAAGGAACCTGGTTTTTAGTCACTTCATCATTATAAAAATAGCGATGGTGAGATTCAAATGGTGAGATTAATGCTACCGCTATGCATGGCTTTATTATGTGTACCTGCGCCGGCCACATAGGCTACAGACAAATCGCCATGCATGCATCCAATCTATTTAGTCAGGCAATGTCCACATTATTCTCACATATTTTACAATGTAATATTAATTTGAATATTAATACATTGGCAAGGCCTAAAAAATGCATTATTCTTAAAGTGGTAATGGCCTACTTTTATTTTATTTATTTGTACACTTTTTGCATGGTTTTTGGGGGGAGGGGGGATTCTATATTAGGCCTTATATGTATAATTATATACATTATACAATTGTATAACATTGAGGTCCTTGAAAATTACAATTAAGTGCTTGCAAAAGTCCCTGAGAATGCCAAGAGTGTGCAAAGCTGTCATCAAGGCAAAGGGTGGCTACTTGAAGAATCTTAAATATAAAATATATTTTGATTTGTTTAACACTTTTTTGGGTTACTACATGATTCCATGTGTTATTTCATACTTTTTAAGTCTTCACTATTATCCTACAATGTAAAAAATAGTAAAAATAAAGAAAAACCCTTGAATGAGTAGGTGTGTCCTACTTTTGACTGGAAGTGTAGGTGGAGTTATGGTGCAATTTGCATATATTCATTTTTATTCCTAGTAGGCTACACATGTGGAGCTCCATGAAAATCATTTTTAGTTTTGTTTCAAACCATTTTCAAATGTTGATCCCAATGTCACACATTGCCCCCATTTGCTATAGAAAGACCCACTTGTAGAATCTATGCCAAGGTGTATTGAAGCTGTTATGGCGGCTGGTGGTGGCCCAAAGCCCTACTAAGATGCTTTATGTTAGTGTTTCCTTTATTTTGGCAGTTACATGCAGCAGCAGGCTACACGGAAAAGGAAACAGATGGATAGGGGAAATGGCTCGAGTCGCTCAAAAAGGAATATAACATGGCGGATAAAGTTCGGAATGACACAATGTCATGTGTACAACATCCAAAAACTTGCATCACTATACTGAGAGCTTTGCCGTTTCTAAAAGGACGTATTTGGTTGTTTTTGGTGCCGATGTTTTTTTCAGGGCCCCCATACTATACAACGAGGACGAAGAAGTGATTTGCTGTTTGGGTAAGTTTCTAAAAACGTGTGAAATCACAAAAAAAGGTGTCTGGACCATTCTTCAACATGCCATTTACATAAAATATAGAGATTTGGTTGAAAAAAAGGAAACTTCTCATTTGATACTTGGTGAAAGCACTTTTGGCAGCCCTTACAGCTGTGCATCTTTTTTAATAAGATTCTACAACTCTCAGGGCAACATATATCCATTGTTTTTGTCAAATTTGCTCAAGCTCAGTAAATTTGGTTGGGAGTCATTAATGGACAGTAATTAAATGTAATTGTCCCGCTGGAAAATAAAACTGTATCCCATTGTTAGGTTTTCAGAAGACTGAGGTGGGTTTCTGCTCCTTTCGTATTATTTTTTATCCTGATAAAATCCCCAGTCCCTGCTGGTGGCAAGCTTACCCATAACATGATGCTGCCACCATAATACTTGGAGATCCAGAGGGTTTCACTTAGGGGCGTCAATTGGGTATGGCACGGTATGGTAGTCGCCATACCCTAGCTCAACACCAACAATTTAAAATGAGCTACTAAAATCATTCCAAACTCGATTAAAAGGCTTTTTTTTTTTTTTGCACAGGCTTCCTTCTTTTCACTTTCTCATTAAGGCCACTAATGTGGAGTGAATGCAATGTTGTTGATCCTGTGTATTTTCAAGTATTGTGGTGGCAGCATCATGTCATGCGTATGCTTGTCACCTGCAAGGTCAGGATCAAAATCAATATGAAAGGAGAAAAGCCCAGTTAAAAACTTAAGAGGAAAACCTGCAGTGATCTTCTGAAAACCTAATCCTGGGATAGAGGTTTATTTTTCAGCGGGAGAATTACACATTTTAATGCCAAAGACACACCAGAATGGCTTTCCAAGAGGTGTTGAGTGTTTCTGAATGGTCCAGTCCCAGTCCGGATTTAAATCTGCTTGAAAATCAGAGACAAGGCTTGAATATTGCTGTCCATCAATGGTTCCAACCAAATGTACTAAGCTTGAGCAATTTTGACAAAAACAATGGCTATTATGTCGCCCTAGGAGTTGTGCAAGGTTGGTAGAATCTTATTCAAAATTATGTACAGCTGTAATGGCTGCCAAATGTGCTTCCATCAAGTATTAACTCTGGGGTGTGAAGACATATGCAATCAATACATTTTCATGTTTTATTAATTTGGAACATTTTCTATAATTTCTGTTTCACATTGAAAATATGTAGTAGGTTGTATAGATCGGTAGGAAAAAATCTAATGTTATCCCTTTTTAGATTCAATATTAAGGCAGCAAAATGTGAAGACCGCGCAAGGGTGTGTAGACTTTCACTAGCTAGGCACTGTAAAACAGATGTTAAGCTCTCATATAACTTTTGTGGTATACTACAGGAAATGAAAGCGATTGAAGAGAATACTTTAGCTTCTCTGCTATTAACCCCTAACACGGATTACTCCAACTCATCTTCAAAAGGAAATGAATCAAGGCGTCTAGTACTTTCTAGAACTTTCCAGCTTCTTCAACTGGTCGGTCTTCCAATGAGTTGGAGTTGCTTAATATAGCCAGAGGCGAAAAGCAGATTATAGTTTTCCCATGTTTAAACTTGGTTTAATAACAATTGAGTAAATAGCAGAGAGGCTAAAGTATTGTCTTCAATCGCTTTCATTTCCTGTAGTTTACCACCATTCACACTGATAATAGCTTGATGCCAAAACGTTGTGGTTTATTTTTTTTTCTTTTCTGCACAATCAATAAACATTTGGGCTTCATTATATCCCGATAAACCATCTCTATTTTTGCATTTAAGCCTCAGTTTTGGATCATTTCCTTGTTTTCAACAGTGTGCGGCTCTCAATCTCTTCCTGTATTATACCACAAAATATGTATAATAACTTAACTCCCTGTAATGTGGTGTCTGTCTACTGTATGATGGACAGACATAAACAACTTATTTTATAGGACTAGCATAATCTAGACAACATTATAAAGGATAATTTAGTTTAAAAGAGCTATAAAGTACCTTGGTTTAGATAAAGCCATCTTCTCTTCATGTGTTCCAAAATTGAGTTGTGTTACACCCCTGAAAAAGGGGAAAAATAATCACGAGAGTGATGCAGTTATGTTTCCTCCCTGAAAACTTTTGTATAATGAGAAAAAAGACCGCGATTTCCCCAGAAAGTTGGGTGGAGACCAGAGCAATCGATCTCAGGCTCATAGATTAAGAGCATTTAGTAGATCACAGATTAACACTTTTACCCTTAAATTAGGCACCACAAAATAAAGTAGTCAATATAACGTTTACACATTCCTCTTACAATATTTACCCTTTGTACACTTGACGGATTTTAACACAATTATGAATTTTATCAATCTCTATGAACTAGTACTGAATGCATGATCTTTTTAACCTTAGATATTTTAAGATCCTTACATACCATGAACTTACTAATACTTTTTAGTGTATAACAGGCTATGAATATGTCCTTTAACCTGTCACACTCTCCCCGACAAAATAAATGTTGTCCCAACATTACCAACATTGTCTTCTTAAACAGTCTATAAGCACTGGACGTAGAAAATCCTCTTCTGTAAGCTAGTCCTTGAGCAGAGGTCAAAGTTCACAGTTCAAATAGAACCAAGAAGTTATATTCACAGTCCATATCTGTTGACCAGCTGTATAAACAGTCCATAAGCAGTCTTTTCTCATACTATTGTCAACAGTCCATCAGTTTTAATGATCTATATGCATAGTCTGCTAATTGTCTCGTGAAAGTCTGTGAAATCAGTCAGTAGTCCATGGTCAAACATGTCAACTCTGTAGCCTCAAGTTTGCTGAAGTCCATACATGTAGGGTGGCTGAAGGTAATATCGCTGTAGTGATGGCAGCCATGGAACCAGTCCTGGTGCAGGGTAGACAGGGAACAACTGTGGCTGTGGCTGGATACTGTAGCAGGAAGGGATACCAAGCTGATCATAGGTGATACGTCTTGGAGGGTGTCTCTCTCTTTGTGGCAGCTGGTAAGCTGGTTCCTCAGGTTCAGCAGCAGCAGTTAATGAAGGAAAGGCACTTAGTGGACGATCATCAGGCACATTTTCAGCAGGCAAGTTCATCTCCTCAGCAGGCAGTTCTTTAACTGTTGTTTTCTCCTCCAGCTGATTTTCAACAAGAGGCTGTGCTGGTAGCGTATCAGGAACTGGCACCGCAACTGTCTGTTTCACTGGTGGGGGCCTGTTTTCCGACTCTCTCGCTGGTTCAGCATACCTCTCAGGTACTGTAGGAGATGTGGGGACCTGTAGCAGCTCATGATGAAGGTCATATTCATCCCCGCTGTCTTCATCAGAATCTAGAGGCTGTGATCCAGGCTGATGTCTCTTTTTCTTACTTTTGTCATCTTTAGTCATTTCTGATTGTCTCTCAAAAGGTAAGTGGTCACAGGACATGAGCAGGTTTCTGTGCAGGACCCGGGAGCGTCCCCTACCCTTTTCTGGTCTCAACTCATAAATCGGCAGGTCTGAACCCATTTGTCTCACTACTGTGTGAATTTGATCTTCCCAATAGTTACGGAGTTTGCCTGGTCCTCCTCTTGGTGTCAGGTTTTTAATCAGAACTCGCTCGCCAGGCTGTAGCACTGAACTCCTAACTTTAGTGTCATAGTACTTCTTACTTCTTTCAGCAGCTTTCTGAGCATTTTCATTTGCAATGGCGTATGCTTCTTCCATTCCTCGTTTCCAGTTCTCCACGTAGTCTCGCTGGTTACTGGAACCTGCCTCTGTGCACAATCCAAAGAACATATCAACTGGAAGCCAGGGTGATCTCCCAAACAGAAGATAAATGGTGAATAGCCAGTCACTTCGCAACGGGTGCAGTTATAGGCATAAACCAGTTTGTTTAGAGACTCCTTCCAGTTTGACTTTTGTGTCTCAGTTAGTGTCTTTAGCATTTGCAACAATGTTCTGTTCATTCGTTCCACTTGACCGTTCCCCATCGGGTGGTAGGGTGTTGTTCTGGACCCCGCCATGCCACTGAGTTTCTTTAACTGATGGAACAACTGATTTTCGAATACTCCCCCTTGTTCATGGTGGATGCGGGAGGGGAACCCAAACTTCAGGGCAAAGTCATTGAAGATGAGATTTGCAGCAGTTTTTCCTGACTTTGATGTGGTGGCGTAGGCTTGAGTGAAACGTGTAAAATGATTAACAATCACGAGGATGTACTCATATCCCCCTTTGCATCTGTCGAGATGGAGGAAATCTATACATACCAGTTCAAATGGCTGTGCTGTCACAATGTTTGTCAGAGGAGCTCTTGTTTCATGGCCTGGCTTTTTCTGCTTGACACAGCTACAAGTTTTAGTCACATAGTGCTCAATGTCAGATTGCATATATGGCCAGAAGAAGCGGTCACGTACTAGTGATACAGTGCGGTCAGTACCTTGGTGTCCCATGTTATTGTGCAACTCTTCCATCACTTTACCTTTGTACTGCTCTGGTAGAACTAACTGCTTGCGGCCTGTAGTGATTCTGTACAGAATACCATCACTGTCGATTGTCAATTTGTCCCATTCTCTGAATAGGCATTTTGTCTTTGGACTGAATTCCTTTTGCTCTTTAACTGGCGGTTTGGAACCAGACAGCTTGAAATCGAGCACGGGACGGATGACCGGATCAGACTCTTGTGCCTCTCTTATCCCCTCTTTTGGGATCGAGCTGATTGTTGCTGTAGTTGTCTCACCTTCAGCTGATACTGACATAGATGCAGCTGAAATTGACCAAGGTACAAAAGGCTCTTTCTGTACCTCTACTGCTTGTATCGTGGCGGCAATGGTGTCTGGTGGAATCTCCTCAGAACATTCTCTCATCGGTGACTCTACATCCAGTGGCATCCTCGACAAAGCATCTGCATCACTGTTCTCTCTGCCTGGCCTGTACTTTATTGTAAAGTGGAAATCAGCCAATTCTGCAACCCACCTGGAAGTGGTTGCGTTCAGTTTGGCAGTAGACAGAATGTAGCTGAGCGGGTTGTTATCGCTGTATACAGTGAAGGTCGGAGCATAGTACAAATAATCATGGAACTTATCAGTGATTGCCCATTTTAGAGCTAGAAATTCTAGCTTGCCAGAGTGGTAGTGATAGTTATTCTCAGCTGCTGTTAAGGTTCGAGAGCCATAAGCAATGACCCTAAGCTTCCCATTTTGCTCTTGATAAAGAACTGCTCCCAAGCCTTGGTGTGACGCATCAGTGTGTACAACAAATGGCTGAGTGAAGTCAGGGAAACCTAAGACTGGTGGGTGAAGCAGACACTCAATCAGCTGTTCAAGTGCCTGTTGATGCTGGTCAGTCCACAGGATTGGCTTGTTTGAGGGCACCACATGACTTACTTTCTTTGTTTTTGCTTTCCGTGGGTGGTCAGGTAATTTCTCTGAATCTGCTTTCAGGAGGTCATACAGACAGCTGGCCCTCCTAGAAAAGTCTTTGATGTACTGTCTGTAGTAAGTGAGTAAACCAAGCATTTTTCTGAGCTGACCCACAGTCTGTGGTCTGATCTCTTTCAATGCTCTTACTGCTTCAAAATCGGCTGGGTCAACTCTGCTGCCGTCTGCAGACACTATTCTGCCCAAATAACGGACCTGGGGTTTAAAGAGATCACACTTACTTGGCTTGAGTTTGATGCCATACTCTCTGAGACGCTGCAAAACCTTTTGCACATCATTCACATGGCTGTCGAAAGTTTTACTGAAAACTAGCGTGTCGTCCAGATAAGGAATGCAGATGTTGTCCCGGAGCCCTTCCAAACATTCCTCCATACAACGCTGAAAAGCTGCAGGAGCGTTCATGAGGCCGAATGGCATACGTATCCACTCATAGAGTCCCTATGGGGTCACAAATGCTGTCAGTGATCTGCTTTCTTCAGAGATGAACCCTTGGTGATATGCTTTTCCCTGATCTAAAAGGGAGAACCAGGAATTACCACCTAAACTGTCCATGATGTCCTGGACCCGAGGGATGGGCTGGCGGTCGGGATGTGTCTTTCTGTTCAGGTCTCTGTAATCTATACACAACCGGAGGGTCCCGTCCTTCTTCCTAACGCAAACGACAGGTGAAGAATATACTTCCTAACCCAACCCTGGGCTATGAGGTCATGAAGGTAACCCTTCATCTCCTGATACAGTGGCCTGGGCACTGGCATGTATGTGCGCTTGACTGGTTCAGAGTCCTTTAGAGAAATAGTCATTTTCAATCGTTCAATGCAGCCAATGTCATTGTCTGATCTGGAGAAGGAGTGACACTCTTCTCTAAGCATTTTCCTAACAACCTCTCTCTGTTCTTCGGTTAGGTGACTTAAACCTACTGGTGGATCCCACTGTTCAGTAGCAGTACATGGGGTTTGAACACTAGTGTGATTCACTGTGGCTGGGGTGACAGCTTTTTCAAAGACTTGGGCAGGTAACACAGTCATAATGGTTTGTACTGTACCGATTATGGTGCGTCCTAGCAGGGCAATGTCGTGGTCAGTGGGGTTAGAGACATCAAGCATGATAACTGGAAAAACACCTTTCCTAACTCTGACTAGTGTGTCAAAGAACTCAAGTTCATCTGGCCACTGCGGGTTCAGGTCTGGCTGGAAAAGCATTGTCATGTCATCTTTGAAAGGCTGGGAAGCTACCCGGCACTCAATCTGAATGCTACTGTGTTTTGGTACAGCAACCTTCTCTTTCTTGGTTTTCACTGCGTATTCATCTGTCTGTTCTGCGCTAACAGCCTGTATAAAAGCCCTCACCATATTTCTTTTGAGGCTTGGGAAAGCTTTTTTCACTGTACTGTACCGTTTAGTCTTTTCGGTCATTGTCAGGATGTGCTCAATAACATTGAAACCTATGATGGGATGAGATAGGTGACAGCCTTTCATTACCAGCACTGGGATGATCAGTTCCTTCGTTTGGTCAGTTTCAGAGGCTAGCCGAAAAGTTGTTTCAATCCATCCCAGGTACGGCATTTCAGTCCCATTTGCTGCCGTCAATCTTAGATCATCAGGTGAGTCCAGAATTTCTGAAACATCCCTCAGCCTTGCGTTTGGGAGAGATTCCGCTTTCCATCGTTCATCAATGACCGATACCTGAGAGCCTGTGTCCCATAGAGCTTGGAGGTGGTGGCGATTCAGGTGACACTCAACAAGGCACTGTCTACCGACTAGCGAGGTGACCTTATGGGGGTGGCAACCTTGAGCTAGGGATGGTAAAGAGTGGGCATTTTCTTCTGTACAGGAAAGCTTTTCACAGGTAGAGTCAATTTTCAGGTGAGTGCATTTTTCCTTATGTTTAGTCCAATGTTGGTTTTGACATCCTTTGGAACAGTACAGTGTCTCTTTACATGATGAACATTGTTTCAGGTTCTCAAATGAATCTTCTCTGGCACAATTTGCACATTTCTGGGACTTTTTGGTAGCTACGGTTAACACTTGTCCCTCAGCGGTAACCCTTCCCCGTTTAAAGGGGCCTCTTTGGATGGTCTGACTCCCCGGATTTTACATCCAGCTTGAAAATGTTCTCCACTCCCACATCGGAAGCAGTGTGTGCAGCGTGCATCTGTTCTGGCCTGCTGGCAGACAAAACACCTCCTTGGAGCTTGAGCAGAGCGGTTGGTATACAGGTTAGGTGCATATTGATACTGCGCAGGGTCAGGTGCTTGGGGCTGACTGTAGTTGCTGTAATACTGCTGCTGGGAAACAGGTGGCTGGGGGTCCCTATCTGGCCTCCTAACTGGAAGTGGGGCATGGGCATAAGGCGATGACTGAAACATAGGCTGCTGTAATGTCTCCTTAATCTGAGCAATCTCTGCACTGAGACCTTTTAGGGAAGCTACACCTGTCTTAAGTTCAGCTAACTCTGTTAACAGTTCTGCGGGTATCTTAGCTTTGGCTTCCTTCACAGCACACTTTGCAGATGGCGTATCTTCTAACTGGACTACACTTACAGTTGTAGCAGGCTGTGGGGCATTAAAACGCTTTTTGTTTCGTCTTTCTATCTCATTAGCACAAGCAATGTTAAGCTTCTCTAGCAAAACCTCATCTGATGTTTCGCTATCAAGCAGGAGAGGCTGCATGTCTATCCTGATACTGTCACTCTGGAGACCTGTAAGGACTGTGTGTAAACACATGCGCTGGACTAGAGCAGGGTCATACTTAAACCCTGATTCTGACTCCTGGGACGCAAATAGTACTTTCTGCCTCAAATCTAAGATGCGCATCAGGAAGCTTTGAGGGGTCTCCTTGCTCTGCTGTGCTTCTGAAACTAGCTGTTTGTAAAGCTCTGTTGCACTCTTCTCTTGGAAGTGGGAACGCAGGATGCATCTAAGTGTGGGAAGAGTTAGCTGGGGTTTACCTTCCAAGTAGCTGCGTAGCTGTGAGCCTGGAGAAATAGCCCTGATTACTGCGTCTACTATTTCTACCTCAGGATAGCCTCTGTTAAGTCCATTCTCAATCTGATGGGCAAGGCTGGAAAAAGTCAGTTTATCTTTCTGGCCCGGTTCACCTATCTGACCAGAAATTTTAAACTCTTTGCGCCAGTATGAGCCGGGCTGTGCACTGGGTGAGAGCTGCATGCTTCTCTGAAGATGGGCAGGGGGTTGGGGCTGGCGCAAAGAATCACTGGCTTTGTCTGCAGTACTCTGCTCAGTTCCCACCCCTTGTTGTGGGGTTACAGTTCTCAGTCCCTCTATTCTGTGATGTGTTCTGGCTGTTTCAATATCATGGTCAGTTTGCCCTGTCTTGCTATCTATGCCACTGATCATCTCTGTCATTTTGTCTTTAAGTAGCAATAATTCTGACATGCCGCCATCTTCTAACTCTGCAACTTCCTCTCTTTCAAGGAACATCATAATGTGAGTCATCAATGATATGCGGGATTTGTCTTGAACATCTCTTCTCTGTTCGCCTGATATGTCAAGGAAATCACATACGTCTAGTAACTTGTCTTTAGTCAGGGTGTGCAATTCTCCTACTACCTCTTCCTGTAGTTCTTCCAAGGCGGTTGTCATGTTGACAGGACAGGAGGAACCTTTACTGTGCAGGAGTTGACTCTGAATTAGATGGTCCTTACTGTCTCTGATGGTCTCTCAACGGCCTCAGTTGACACGTACTTAACCACCAACTTCCAGCTCCCCTCGAACAGCAACACTTTCCTCACTGCAGCCTGCCTGGGTTGTTATGTAGGGATTTAGCTGGCTCGGAATTTAGCGACCAGGATGTGGAAGCCGGACATCTGAGCAGCAATCTCAGCGGAGCCTCCAAAATGTTACGCCCCTGAAAAAGGGGAGAAATAATTACGAGAGTGATGCAGTTATGTTTCCTCCCTGAAAATGTTAGTATAATGAGAAAAAAGACCGCGATTTCCCCAGAAAGTTGGGTGGAGACCAGAGCAATCGATCTCAGGCTCATAGATTAAGAGCATTTAGTAGATCACAGATTAACACTTTTACCCTTAAATTAGGCACCACAAAATAAAGTAGTCAATATAACGTTTACACATTCCTCTTACAATATTTACCCTTTGTACACTTGACGGATTTTAACACAATTATGAATTTTATCAATCTCTATGAACTAGTACTGAATGCATGATCTTTTTAACCTTAGATATTTTAAGATCCTTACATACCATGATCTTACTAATACTTTTTAGTGTATAACAGGCTATGAATATGTCCTTTAACCGGTCACAGTTGCAAGTCACTTAAATAACTTCCTGTATGTTTTGCAAGATATCAACTGAGTGGTTGACTTCTCATGATGTCACCGTTACAGTTGCTCCTTGCCTATATGTTTCAATGAATATTCACTTTATAGTGCATATCATAAACATTTCCAAAAAGTAATGGTAATGTTGAATAATTACATAATTAAGCAATACGGCCCAAGGGGGTGTGGTATATGGCCAATATACCATGGCTAAGGGCTGTTCTTACACACGACGCAATGCGGAGTGCCTGGATACAGCCCTTAGCTGTGGTATATTACCCATATGACTCTCAGATCCACCTCTACGCAGACGACACCATTTTGTTTACATCCGGCCCTTCATTGGACACTGTGTTAACAAACCTCCAAACGAGCTTCAATGCCATACAACACTCCTTCCGTAGCCTCCAACTGCTCTTAAACACTAGTAAAACTAAATGCATGCTCTTCAATCAAACGCTGCTGGCACCCGCCCACCCGACTAGAATCACTACTCTCGACGGGTCTGACCTAGAGTATGTGGACAACTACAAATACCTAGGTGTCTGGTTAGACTGTAAACTCTCCTTCCAGACTCACATTAAGCATCTCCAATCCAAAGTTAGATCTAGAATCTGCTTCCTATTTCGCAACAAAGCCTCCTTCACTCATGCTGCCAAACATGCCCTCGTAAAACTGACTATTCTACCGATCCTTGACTTCGGCGATGTCATTTACAAAATAGCCTCCAACACTCTACTCAGCAAATTGGATGTAGTCTATCACAGTGCCATCCGTTTTGTCACCAAAGCCCCATATACTACCCACCACTGTGACCTGTACGCTCTTGTTGGCTGGTCCTCACTACATATTCGTCGCCAAACCCACTGGCTCCAGGACATCTATAAATCACTGCTAGGCAAATCTCCACCTTATCTTAGCTCATTGGTCACCATAGCAACACCCACCCGTAGTATGCGCTCCAGCAGGTATATCTCACTGGTCATCCCCAAAGCCAACACCTCCTTTGGCCGCCATTCCTTCCAGTTCTCTGCTGCCAAAGACTGGAACGAACTGCAAAAATCTTTGAAGCTGGAGACTTATCTCCCTCACTAACTTTAAGCATCAGTTGTCAGAGCACCTTACCGATCACTGCACCTGTACACAGCCCTTCTGAAATTAGCTCACTCAACTACTTCATCCCCATATTGTTATTTATTTTGCTCATTTGCACCCCAGCATCTCTATTTGCACATCATCTCTTGCACATCTATCGCTCCAGTGTTAATACTAATTGTAATTATTTTGCACTATGGCCCATTTATTGCCTTACCTCCATAACTTGCTACATTTGCACACACTGTATATACATTTTCTGTGGTATTTTTTACTTTGTTTTGTTTTACCCCATATGTAACTCTGTGTTGTTGTTTTTATCGCACTGCTTTGCTTTATCTTGGCCATGTTGCAGTTGTAAATGAGAACTTGTTCTCAACTGGCTTACCTGGTTAAATAAAGGTGAAATAAAATAAAAATAAAAAATATATACCACAAACCCCCGAGGTGCCTTATTGCTATTATAAACTGTTTACCAACATAATTAGAACAGTAAAAATACATGTTTTGTCATACCCGTGGTATACAGGTAGGGCTTAAACTACCCAGTTTATAATAGTGCATAGGCTATTCTGATTATGTATACATCTTCTTGGCACTAACACTAGCAAGAAATGGAGGAGAATAAGGTCCCAGATCTCTTTGTGCTTTAGAAGTTGCCAAAAGAGCGCAAAGAGATCTGGTACAAGGACTATAGTGGACTTACCTGTAGCCTGATTCATACAAGAGCTGAGCTGAGACTGAGATTTGGACAACAGCCTATCCTCCAGGTTCTCTTCCACAGTATAACCTGTCCATGGGTCTACACATTGTGGCTCTAGAAGTAAAAAATGACATGATTGGCACATTTCTTCTTTCAAAAATTAAACAGTGGGTTGGGTTATATGTGGTATCATATCCCTATTAGTTAAGGACCCCAACTGGATCCATGAAGATGCATTAACACAGTCGGCTCCAGTACCTACTCCTGAGACAAGCAAAGCACACTGATCATTGTGAGTAACACCAGTTTGCCTTAAGTTTCCATTTCCAGTGTTTCTGAATGGTCCAGTCTCAGTCCTGATTGAAAATCAGGCATTGTTACTGAGTGTAAATTAATCTGAGAAGTAACTAAAATGGAATCACAAGAGAGATGGAACCAATGATGTTGGATGGAACCAATAACAAATCTGGATCAAAAGCACACCATCTGAAATACTTTGTAGCCTATTTCAACAAACATCTGCCGTCCAGCCACCAAGAACCTTAGCCAAAGATTTTTATAATTAAACCAAGATAGACCACAGCCTGTCGTTTCAAACGGGAACAAACTAGTCATTGTAGGCAGAACAAGCTAAAAGGGTGGGCAGAGCGAAGCACGAGCTAGCTTCTTCTTCTTCTGTGGGTTGTATGGCGGACTACAACCCAAAAAGGTGCTTGCCGCCACCAACTGGATGGGTTGAAAAACCAAAACAAGGTACAAAATAAAAAACATTGTGATAGGGAAACTAACTTAATCTACCTAATTAAAAATAGTACATTGACAAAAACAAAACTCCCACTTCTTCCTTCTTTCAAGCTTGTAACAATATTCCATGTAACTCCTCTGCTGAGAATTCTTTCAGTCCCAGTAACCGCTCCGCCGCATCCACAATGGTATCTGTCTTCCTGGACCTTCTCTCCACCTTGGCAGTGCCATTAATCACCATAGCTATAAAGGCCACAAAGTCCACAAAGTCCACCTTCTTAACCTTTAAAATGTCAGGGTCCTGCTAGTGAAAGGCAACCCCTGCAGCCTGCAGTGAAGGCCTTTCCACCATCATGGACTCTTCAGGAGCACCATTCAAACCCTCAACCCTTTTGACAGCTGCTGCATATGAAATGTTCTGGACAGCCCTGACTTTGGCCACCTCATTCTCTTTCACCCTTGTCGGGCAATCGAAAGATGTAGCTCCATGGTTCCCACCACAATTGCAACATGTCACATTTTCCGCACTTTTATAACACATTATATGAACTTTTCCACAATTTGGACATCTCGGCTTCTCCCTTCTGCAAACACTTGAAACATGACCAAAAGCTTTACAATGATCACACTGCATTGATTGGTCTTGGGATAAATGCTCTGACTCTGTAGTTTATATAACCCAACTGCACTTGAGTAGGGAGAGACTCCATATCAATAAACAAAAGAACAGATACTCTTCACTTTTTCACCATTCACCACACGATTCATCCGACGTACATCAATCACTCGAGGAATATTTTTAATCTCTTCAAAATCGATTTCCCACGAGACGCCAGATTATAACCCCCTTGAGGGGTGCCCTGTTCCGAAGAGACACACACGACACTTCAAATGTATCAAAACGGGCGGATTGCAACGCACGTTCCTTCTGATCCGCAGAAGCACAATACATCAAAACAAGCCCGCCTCTCGTGACGGTGCACCCACCCTCACAGTCTTCACTTTACCCAGCACTCTCTCCACCAGTTTGGATATCTCAAACGGTTTCTTCAATATTGGTAATCTGCTCAGCTGCTCCTCATTAACAAACCGTACTCCTACTAGATACGAATGGACATTCTCATCACTGTACACTACCTTGCTCCGTTTTCCATTCTTTTGAACAACACTCCAATTCTCCTTGACTCTACCGCCATTTGATTCAGAATCAACTTCATCGTCCACGTCCGCCATCTTTCCACGATCTAGCGAGATCCTATTGGCGTGTTCTAGTATCATTTGCATATTTCTGTTAGGGAACGCCTACTCTGAAGTGGGCGTGTGCAATAACTCAATTCGCCTCTGCACTCCTAAACAACGCACTGTTTTGAAACTTTAGCAAAGGGTAACATCTACAAAACTTAGTCCACTCAGTTCGTAACAGATTCTAGTTTTGGGAACAGAAAACTGTATTGAGATAAAACATTTAATCGATGAGAAAATGTGCAGAATGTCGGCCAAAATCCATCTTGTTCAATCTTCTCCCACTGCCGGCCACTAGGCTTCCTCTCGCTACCATATTTGGTAGTCAGTGGAAACGCCAAGCGGATGCTTCACATTTATACATCCGGTGAAATATCTGTCTCATTGTTCTCATCTGTGCCTTAGCTGCCTCCGGTCCTCTACCATTACCAACTGAAGATGGCGGCGTCAGGAACCACAGCCCCCCGTCGCCTTGTCCAGTATGTTGTGGTCCGGTCAGATCTGGTCCATACGTTGGCCTGGCCATTAGGTGCGGTTATAACGCAAGCCTGCCATGCTGCCACCGCCGCCATTCATCTAAACTACAACGACCCAGACACGCAGGAGTACCTGGCAGAACTGGACAGCATGCACAAAGTGGTGCTTCAGGTAGCTGGGACTGGGGTACTATTATTAGCTTGGAAGTTAATACATTTTATACTGCTAATAGTGAACTAAATCTATATGCCTGTGTTTTGCGCAAACGTTTGCAAAACAAGCTTCCTACTGACTTTGGCCATGCGCACAGTGGTCTCATCAAGCTGCATCAATATAACCTCTCAATACAAAATCATTTTTATGTAAAGTCAATATTTTTACGTAAAGTTTCTTATGTAAAGTGAATACAGTAGGATGGAATAATTATGCAGTGAATGATATAAGATGTGATTGTTGAGAAAATAAACTAATGCTTGTGATCTCCCTCTTCTCCGTCATCTGTTGGTCAGGCTCTGGACCAGGCCTCCCTCTCCATCCTGTCTGAGACGCTGACAGAGAATGGGTTGGCCCACAAGCTGTGGATTGAGCAGCCAGAGAACATCCCCACCTGCCTGGCCCTGAAGCCTTACCCCAAAGAGACTGTACATCCTCTGCTGCACAAGTTCAAACTGTTCAAATGACACAGAGGGACAAAGAGAGACCCCTGTAACATGCATTTGGTGAATGGAGTCTGTACCATGGCTTCATACCAGTTAATATGATGGTCTTCTTTTTGGTTGACCTGTGCATCTTGGTGATGCTGAAGGGGGTTAGAACCAGCATTCAGTGTCTGTGCTTCAAATTCACAAGGAAGAATCTCACTCTGATAAGCACAGTGTCAGTGTTTGTCATCCTACAGTAACAAGGAGACATCAATCACTGAACGCTGCCATTAAATGGCCATTTAAAGAGTAGATGTCTGTCCACCTAATTTGATGTGGCCACGTGTCTTGTGATTCAATTAAATGGTGAACAGGTTATGTAAGGTCTTTTTCTAGCTGCTGGTGAGTGGAATCTGTTTACAAACATACAAGATGCATTAAACATTATAAATTAATTTGTGTCTTGTATTATTAGTTACTTTACAATACACAGAATATGCCCCTTATATTCTCTTTCAACCTCAGTTTATTGTAACTAGTGTCAATGTAGTGTGCCAGTAATGAAAAGGAGAAATTGGAGTCTATGTCCGAATACAGTGCAGTAAAAAAAAAAAGACAATCAACCAACATTACATATCCTGTTTTAAATGGTGCTTTTATTGCAAATGTGTTGCATTCTCACATTCATGGATGTTATAGATTTGTTAGTCAAAGCATCATTTCCTTCAAGGTCAGCATCTTCACCTTGGAAAAGCAATAGAGGGAACGTTCGCACGAGGTGTGTGTGTTGTGTGTGTGTGTAAACTTTGAACTAATCCTAGTCTGACCAGCCACATACCTCCAAAAAATTGACAGACAAATAAGACTGTTTCAGTATATGCAAAAACAGTTTGCTTTCAGTCTACAGGGACCACCTGTAGGTACTGGACCCAGCCGGAGACTGATTGTCTATGACGTCCTAAGAAAAGGTAGGATTTATCCCAGGTATTCCACTGGGACACAGAAATAAAAACATGCATAATTCTCCCAGATACTTCATTCATATTGTCCCACCCACACAGATGCTCCGATGCCTCTTTAAAAACAAGTTTACACAAGTATAATAAACAAAACTGGACAAAATTAGTAAAATGTATAATATATATATATATTTATTTATATTAATTTTACAGGGGAAAAAGTGGAACCTCATTTCAATGAGAGAGCATTGGCCTTATAAGTGGCGAGACACAATCTTTTGACTTCTCCAACTTCATTCTCAATAATGCAGCACTTACAATACTTGACAAACATCATCAGCAAACAGTTGCTCCAATACTCGAACAGTTGATAGGTAATACCTGTAGAAGGTAGAGTGCGGTAATCTTAAGAAGGATGTTAGTTGCTTCTGCATTAGGCATATGTTCCAAGGTGGTGACAAAATGACAGACGCATGGGATTACAGTACACGTATGTAGGGCTGTTACGGCTTGGTAGGAATTACTAAGCCTAGAAATATATTGAATAGAACCTATGCTGGTCCCATGCAGCTCAGTTGGTAGAGCATGGCGCTTGCAACGCCAGGTTTGTGGGTTCGATTCCCACAGGGGACCAGTACACTACTGTAAGTCGCTCTGGATAAGAGCATCTGCTAAATTACTAAAATGTAAAATGCTACGGTATAGATCAGAGCACAATGATTGCAGGTAGCTAAGAGCAGAGATGAAGAGGAATGTTTTGAACAGTTAAAGCTGCTGCAGGACAGGACGTATGAGTGTAAGCGCGTTAGTTATCTAATGGCCGAGGGGAGAGGGGCAGTGGATCACCTGAAGAAGGCATCATTTAGATTGAGGATCTGTGGCAGAGAGAACGATCATAATGTGAAACTACAGAGTTGTAGTAGAGAATATACACTTCTCTTTTGTCATCATATTGATAGGCTATGCTACCAAGTTCTTAAGAACCTGAGAAATCAATATTTTACTTTCTATTACATTTAGGGCACAGGAGACTGCTGAGGGGAGGACGGCTCATAATAATGTCTGGAACGGCGCAAATGGAATGGCATCAAACACATGGAAATCACGTTTGATGTATTTGATACCATTACACCTATTCCGCCTCGGTCATTACCACGAGCCCGTCCTCCCAATTAAGGTGCCAGCAACATCCTTATTAAATAGTAATCTGATTTGAACATGAGTAGTATTCAGGATGGCCTGTTTCCTCTGAATAATTCTGAGATAAAGTGCAAAAGTAGATTGTATTTCTTGCAAATTCCTGGAATATTTAGATTCTTTATACAAAAGTCATGTAAAATGCAGCAAACTTGTTTTATAAAGGTAAAGATAAGAAAATCCTCAGTAACATTATCATCAAACAGCGAGGAGCAGCCTATGCAGAAAATATATACAAGAGGCACCTGAAATTTGGTATAAAGTATTCAGCTAAATAAATTGAAATATTTGATAGAATATTCAGTTGATAGAACAGACTCACAAGTTCAGACAACTATCGTCAATACTAGTTTGAGTAAAAAAACAAAACAAAGTAGTTTCACTAGGTTGTTTTTATCTTCTCTTCAATAAACTAAAATACCTCGATTTAAATAATTGATTCAAATTCTAGTGTGGCTTTGAATACCTAAATCAGTGTTTAAAAAAAGCTTTTTGTTAAGGTGCATAGCTAGCTGTTGCAACGTTCTCTCTTCCTGTAAACAGTGACACCACGTCAGGTCCTACAAGCCTTTTTGCATCTTTGCCAGGAGTCAACGGCAACAAGGAGAGGAAGTTTCTAACTGATCATACTTTGGGATATTCCAAAGAATAGAAGTTAGATACAAATACTAAATCTGATAGGTCACTTGTCAGTATCATAGGACAAATTGTGTGGAAAAGGAAATAAAAGGCAAACATGCAAAGCACAAACTACCACAAATTAGTAGTGTGGTCTAGGAGTAGCTAGTATGTATAGACTATTTCCTTTTAGAAAAGTGAACAAACGCTACATTTTGTCTCATCCAATTGCATGAGCCTTGCATATGATATGAATTAAACATCTTGAAGCTTTGGTCATTACTTTTTGAAAATGCAAAACTACATCAGGCGATCTACAAAAGCCCACTTAACTACCGAAGCAATGCTTCTCAGAATACAAGGTTCCACTTTCTCAGATCTGTTTAAACTTTTTGACAACAGAGAAATTAAATAATATGGCCTTTTTTAAATTAACCCGTACAAAAGCCAGTCCACACTGCTTCTCTCTCAGTAAAATCACATTCAGCAGTCGCTAAACCATTCTCTCACATAAAGAGCAATCTGAACAACACCCACAGGAAAACCTGCAGGGATCTAAAAAGAATAAGAAATCAAATCAGGACATATTCAGTTTCCATCTTAAACACCAGATATACAGTATTAATCACATACATACTCTCAGACAGTCATATACGTAAAAATGAAAAATAAAAAAATAAAATGGAAGTGAGTAGTTAATACCACAAACTTGGAGCACTACATGTTGTCGATTCTGAACAAATACATATTCACATTGTCTGTTATATACATGTTAACATGTTGAAGAACCAGTTCAAATATTTACCTTGTACCTGTACTGAATGGACTGTCTTTGCCATTGAGCGGCTCTTGCATATAAGAATGTCTGTTTGTTAATGACCGTTGTCTAATGGTGCTTTGTATTTGGCACATTATATCCCAAATGATAAACAGTTAATATTAACAGATCAGATTAACTTCTGCATTTGATGTAGTTCTATTAACACTATCTATACAGTAATGCCTGTTTCTAAATGAGGAGCGAAGTCTGGAGACTGCGTGAAGAAGATATTCATGAAAAGTTTATAACACTTCTGGGAGTGTGAAACCGTTAGCTGGTACCCTATATAGTACAATGTATACTGAAAACAAATGTAATCCTTCCACATACATTCTTTTAATTTTGTCTTGCTTCTGTGTGTTTTGTAAAGTGTATGTTTATTTACATAAACCAAACAGTGGCTCAGGAATGACTTTAACATTGATAAGTACTAATTGTTAATCCACGTCCCTTTCAAATAGAAAATAAAAACAATTACATTATCAGAAGAAAAATAAACTTAAATAGCTCTATTAATCGTACATAGATTGTTTTGAATTAAATGCAAAAGGCTAAAAGCAACATTTTAAGTGTCTTAGAATATACAAGAACAATTGTTATTACAAATCAAGGTTTATCTGTTTCACAAATGATTTATTTTCTGTCTCCGAATTGGAACTGCTACCAGCTTTCATGTCAACTTGAATCAACATAACACAAAATGATGCCATTTCCAGGTTGAATTTGAGTTGTATGGTGAGGACACCTGAGCCACTGTTTGGGTATAAAGCACAGGCACACAGACGCCATTGAAACTGTACACAATGTGATTCACAAATCATAGAACATTATAGGAGTTGACGTTCAGTTTGAGGTCTCAGAAAGAGGATGGTGATCATGCATGCTATTTCAACTGATCATCCCTAACCCTCCTCGGTTATTAGCTGTGCTTGGGTAATATTGCACACTTTGTGAAATACCTTGTATATACACAGTGAGATATCTAGTTGGACCATAATATCCTTTAGAAAGCCTTCTCTTAGTCAGAAATACACATACTTGGGATAGAGCAGAGAAGCCAAAAGCCAAATTAGACTTGATTTTTCATTATCATTACAACGTCGCCGAACTTTACTCTTTTTGTTGTTGCGTTCTCTTCATTTAGAGTTTATTGCTTGTTAATAGGTTATTGTTTACCCACATCAAACATGGTGTTTGGCCGGACTTTCTATGTGAATGAATGTGTATAGTAAAATATCAGAGGTTAGCGCTGATAGACAGTGTCTGACTGGGCAACAGTAGTCACATGAGCAGTCAAAAAGAGCTGTAGTGTGCGGCCAGTGGAGTGACATCATCACGGGCAGAGTTGGAGGAGAGAGAGCACTGTGTTTCCAAGACAACAGCCCATTCAACTTCCATCACTTCTTAGTGAGGAAATTATACGGTTATGAGTTACAACCTATTCATGTCATTGTGTAATATTGATAACCCATTATTGTTTGTTTTTAGGTTAATTTAAGGGGATTAAAACATTCAATGGGATGCCAAGAGTAGAGCTAGCAATTTCTAAAATCAATCAAATTCTTATACCGAGTTTTTGTTTTTTCACATTACAGAACACAGAGCACATTTAGCAGAGTTACTTTTTCATAATGCCAAACATCACCTTAAAAATTATAATAACTGACATATTACTCTCAAATTTAAAAAAAGAAAAAGTAACTGCATTGAATCACAATGTATAGTTTGAGCTAAAAACGACTGTTGCATTTTAGAGTAATTCAATTACGCTTTTGAAAGGAAAGTAGAAAGTGTGAACTCATCCCAATTTTTGTCCATCTGTGCTGTACAATACTACCCACCTGCACGGTTACACATGGCAAACAACACTGATAGGCCAAGGAGAGCCCAACATGGCTCATATTCACAGCTGCTGGGGAGAAAAATGTGTAAGACAGACAGTTAGTTTAACAGTCTGGTCGTTTGAAAACGTGAAAGACTGTGTTGCCAACTGAGCAGAGCAGCGCAATCTCCCATCCTGGCCGTGCTGCTTGTTGTCCTGACGGCGCAGACGACGAGAACAGAGAAACAAAAACATAAAACGAGAGCTGGGAATTTCCTCCCATCAGGCACTGCAGTGGAGAGAGCCAGTCAGTCACAGATCCAGCTGAAACTGAGCTTCCCATTGCAGAGGTTAAAAACCTAACATTCCCAAAACATTGTCCTCCCCGCGCGAGAGCAAAAGTTGAGACGACGGGTTAACCACCCAAAGCTGAGCTCAGCTGCATGCTGATCGTGCTCCCAAGACGCACTGCTGCGATGGCCTGACGGAACAGACAATTAGGAACCAGGTCCTCTTTTGACAACCACGACGACATGGCCAAAACCGGAACCTGATTCCTTTCTCAGAACAGAAAGCAGACTTTGTGTTGAAAGTAGGTAACCAGGAATGAGTGTTGAACGATCGCTGCTGCCTTACGGTACGAGCTGAGGCTGGCAGGCAGGTAGACAGACACACTCTAACCTGGACCTCAGTCTCCTTCCCAGTCCGGCAGGTAGGTGTCTAAAACCAAAGGTGAGAAAGAGAAGAGGTTGGTGGTCTGTGGAGCACCTTTCTCCTGGCAGGCGACTGAGCTCAGAAGTCACTCTGTGAGGAGCTGCTGGAGGAGGCTCTTCTGCTGGGACTGACTGCTCTGAGGCCCCTGGGGGCCTTTCTGGGGGCCTATGGACCCCGACTGGTTCAGGTAGGAGTCGCTGCCCACCAGGTTCACCGTACACTGGACGTCGGCAAACACTTGAACCTGCTGTACCTGATGAGGAGAGGGAGAGAGGACATCAGTGAAGGAATGAGGGAAGAGGATAGAAGGAAATGAAAGCGATAGGAGGGCTTTAGTGAAATGGTTCACCACGTCAGTTAAGGGCAGCTTGTATGGTCTGTTATTGCTTTTGTACTCGACTTCTAAGTTGAAGCGGCTGACATCAGGTGTGGCACCCTCACCTGATCGTTACACATGGAGTTGATGTCGCCAAGGTTACTGTTGCCCATGCCAACAGGTGGTCCTATGGAAGGTAGCGAGCCCACCCCCCCTGAGCCTCCTGCCATTGACACGGTGATACTCATGTTGTTGTAGACCCCCTGTTGCCCAAAGGCCTGGGGCGTCGTCTGACCAGACTGGCTGAACAAGCTGACACAGACAGAACAGTCATGATACCAGTGGCTTTATGTACACTCTTCTTTCAGTTGCTATATCTGGTCATTATAATTACTATGAAATTATATAGAAGCAGCTGCTTAATTTTAGTACCTTCTTCACTTCAAATAATTGAACACATCTGGTATAATGTTACACAAGTGATTGTTAGAAAGAATCCTCTAAGAAACAAACAAGTAATTATGTAATAACCATCTGACCGTGTAATTTCTATGTAAATAACAAGTCAATAACAGACTATGCAATTTACACATTTACACAGGCATGGCTCTGGCCACCTCACCTGTTGCTGCCCATGCCAGCTTGCTGCCAACTCTTCATGTCAGGTGTTTGGTACCCAGGAGGAGGCTGGGTCTGCTGGAGCAGAGGACTCTGGGAGGTGGAGTTCTGAGGGGACAGCAGGGGACTGGTGGGGCTGAGCTCTGGAGGGAATGAGGGGTCTCCTTGCTGGACCATACCTTTGAGGAGACGGACAAAGAGATAGTGTTAGAACATTTTCATATTGATCCTGTCTGCACACTACTGTAAATTACATTTTAATATTGACTATGTCAGCACATGATATGCTATTTTGATATCGATATTAACAGCACATTGTAATGACAATTTCAGATGTTATAGAGACAGTGATTATGGTGGATACCCAGGTAGCCTAGTCACTCACCCGGTCCTCCAAACTGCTGGAAGAGCACAAGCTGCACCGCCGAGTTCACCGCCCCCCCAAACTGTCCCTGCATCCCCCCCATCATAGTTGCCTGGCTGCCCATAGGGCCCTGGCCCGACAGCTTAGGATCCTGGGTCCCTCCCATGGGGTTGAAGAGGCTGGGGGAGCTGGGTGGGTTCCCTGGCATGGGGCTGTAGCTTGGAGGGTAGCCAAACTGTTGTTGCTGTGGCTGGGGTCCTTTTTGTCCCCTGGTGGCCCCCATAGGCCCCCCGCCCCCCATGCCCTGCCTCATCAACATGACCTTCTGCTGCAGGAGCTGCCTCTGGCGGTGCTGGAAGCTATAGAGCTCCCGCTGCCTCTGGGCCAGCATCTGGGCGTTTAGAGGTGGCTGCAGGGACAGAGAGAAAACAGGGGACTTATTGGATATGCTTTCTGTCTGCAAAACAGCCCTCATAGTTTCCCAAATTAACTAGACCATCTGAAATAGACTGGAAGGCACCTCAGTCAGAGAGAGGGAGAGGGATTGGGGGTTGGAGAAGAGAACAGGCACTTAGTTTTCATACTAATCATTCAGTATAATTAGCTACGATGCTTAGGACTTACTCAATACACGCCATGCCGAAAGAGAGAGAGAGAAAAAAGGAGAACAAGAGAGAAGGAAGCGTGAGCACATGATTGTGGTCCTCTGTAGCTCAGCTGGTAGAGCACGGCGCTTGTAACGCCAGGGTAGTGGGTTCGATCCCCGGGACCACCCATACACAAAAATGTATGCACGCATGACTGTAAGTCGCTTTGGATAAAAGCGTCTGCTAAATGGCATATTATTATTATTATTATTATTATTGTGAGTTCCCCAGAAACACTCACCTGAGATGGCATCTGAGGCTGCTGCACGCCCTGACGCATCCCCATGGCAACGTGAGCTTCCCCTGGGAACTGGCTCATGGCAGCCAGCCTGTTCTGCAGCTGAGAGAGGGGGAGAGAGGGGGAGAGGGGGAGAGAGGGAGAGGGAGGGGGAGTGAGTCACACGACTGATAGAGGAGGGAGGGAGCGGACTCAAGAGTTTAAATGATAGAGAGATGAGAGAGAAAAGGGACTGTTGAGAAGAGAACTGATTGAGAGGAAAAGGGAGATGGGATCTCAATACCCGATAGAGATATTTAGTTCCCCTGTGTTTGTTCTGCTGTACCATAATGGAGCGTAGGAGGCTCTCCACAACACAATGGCACATTAACACAATGCAGGGCTGCCTGGCCGGCCAGGTGGGAGATTTACTATTGCTAAGCCAGGGTTTAACGAGCACTGGCTCTGACTGGGATTAAAAGGCAACGCTGCGTGACACAGGCTTCATTAACATCAACAAGGCCCATTAAAGCTCACCCCCTCCTGTATAGAGGAGAGGAATCAACTACGCCCACATTAGAAAGGTGGACCAGGGGAGTGGGCCAGCCTGGGTAGGTAACCGTGGTCCTCTTGAGCAGCAGTGTCTGTTGGATTTCTGAGTTCTACCTCTGGCACTTAACTGATCCATTTACTGCTCAGAGAGTGCACACACCTGGTTTAATTTAGCTTAATCTGGTGTGTTAGGGCTGTGTTGGAACAAAAGCTTGCCACCCCTGATGTACCCGCTTTGCCCAGCCCATCCTACCTGCTGTGGGCCCTGCAGCCTCTGTTGCAGCTGTAACCTCAGCTGGTTGGGTGGCAGCCGGAGCTGGTTGGCCATGCCAGGCGCTCTGCCCATGCCAGGCCTCAGTATCATGCCCCCAGCGAAGGCCCCCCTGGGTGCCCCGAAGCCCCCCATACTCTGCACCCCTGGTATCTCTGGAGGGAACTGGGCAGGGGGGCCGGTGCTGAACTGAGAGCGGTAGCTGGGCAGCTTGGGGTCCATGGAGATGGGGGTGGTTGCAGGGGGCTGGGAGGGGAACCGTTGAGGGATGGGGTCGAAGCAGCCGCCCTGGGGAGAGGAATGGACAGGGTCAATACTGGGTTAATTACAGTCCAACAAACACCCCAGGACCAAGCAAATCATTACGATAAGCATGCATCGATGATTGCACTACTGTACTGATGGAAATAAACTATTCTGTGGTGCTTTGGACATGAATTTCAATTCACTCTCTATATTTAACACCCATTCAGCTCTGTAGTGTAGTAGAATCAGGTTGCATGCCAGTGCCTGTCCTTTTCCTTATATAGATAACACTTGCAACACTTAAAAAAGACAAATGCAATCTATTATTATTCTCCTCCTCCGGTACCCTCACCTGCACCAGCTTGTCGATCCCAAGGGCTCTGTCTAGCTCTGCCAGCTCGCTCTCGTCTGTGCCACTCAGGAAGGACACCAGCTGGTCTAGGAGGGCCTTCTCGTCGTTACGCCCCTCGGAGGTGGTGGGGGGACACAGCAGCTCATCCAGCGGGCACGGGACACACTGCCTGCTCCACACACAGGGGGAAAGGGGGCAGAGTCAGGAACATGGGAGTGTGTCTATGCAATATAAATATGTGCAAGGTTTGTTTCTGTGTGCCTGTGCATTGGAATGTGAGCAATGAGGAATGTACGTGTCTGTGTGTTTCTACATAGAAGTACACTGCTCAAAAAAATTAAGGGAACACTAAAATAACACATCCTAGATCTGAATGAATGAAATAATCTTATTAAATACTTTTTTCTTTACATAGTTGAATGTGCTGACAACAAAATCACACAAATTATCAATGGAAATCAAATTTATCAACCCATGGAGGTCTGGATTTGGAGTCACACTCAAAATTAAAGTGGAAAACCACACTACAGGCTGATCCAACTTTGATGTAATGTCCTTAAAACAAGTCAAAATGAGGCTCAGTAGTGTGTGTGGCCTCCACGTGCCTGTATGACCTCCCTACAACGCCTGGGCATGCTCCTGATGAGGTGGCGGATGGTCTCCTGAGGGATCTCCTCCCAGACCTGGACTAAAGCATCCGCCAACTCCTGGACAGTCTGTGGTGCAACGTGGCGTTGGTGGATGGAGCGAGACATGATGTCCCAGATGTGCTCAATTGGATTCAGGTCTGGGGAACGGGCGGGCCAGTCCATAGCATCAATGCCTTCCTCTTGCAGGAACTGCTGACACACTCCAGCCACATGAGGTCTAGCATTGTCTTGCATTAGGAGGAACCCAGGGCCAACCGCACCAGCATATGGTCTCACAAGGGGTCTGATGATCTCATCTCGGTACCTAATGGCAGTCAGGCTACCTCTGGCGAGCACATGGAGGGCTGTGCGGCCCCCCAAAGAAATGCCACCCCACACCATGACTGACCCACCGCCAAACCGGTCATTCTGGAGGATGTTGCAGGCAGCAGAACGTTCTCCACGGCGTCTCCAGACTCTGTCACATGTGCTCAGTGTGAACCTGCTTTCATCTGTGAAGAGCACAGGGCGCCAGTGGCGAATTTGCCAATCTGGGTGTTCTCTGGCAAATGCCAAACGTCCTGCACGGTGTTGGGCTGTAAGCACAACCCCCACCTGTGGACGTCGGGCCCTCATACCACCCTCATGGAGTCTGTTTCTGACCGTTTGAGCAGACACATGCACATTTGTGGCCTGCTGGAGGTCATTTTGCAGGGCTCTGGCAGTGCTCCTCCTGCTCCTCCTTGCACAAAGGCGGAGGTAGCAGTCTGCTGGGTTGTTGCCCTCCTACAGCCTCCTCCACGTCTCCTGATGTACTGGCCTGTCTCCTGGTAGCGCCTCCATGCTCTGGACACTACGCTGACAGACACAGCAAACCTTCTTGCCACAGCTCGCATTGATGTGCCATCCTGGATGAGCTGCACTACCTGAGCCACTTGTGTGGGTTGTAGACTCCGTCTCATGCTACCACTAGAGTGAAAGCACCGCCAGCATTCAAAAGTGACCAAAACATCAGCCAGGAAGCATAGGAACTGAGAAGTGGTCTGTGGTCACCACCTGCATAACCAGTCCTTTATTGGGGGTGTCTTGCTAATTGCCTATAATTTCCACCTGCTGTCTATTCCATTTGCACAACAGCATGTGAAATTGATTGTCAATCAGTGTTGCTTCCTAAGTGGACAGTTTGATTTCACAGAAGTGTGATTGACTTGGAGTTACATTGTGTTGTTTAAGTGTTCCCTTTATTTTTTTGAGCAGTGTACTATACTCACTCCTGAGGGGAGGCCAGAAGGGCTTGCACAGTGTTTCCCATGCCTCCATCAAAGGACACAGTCTCAGTCAGGGCCAGGGTCTGGAACTGCTGAGAGTCTGTCTCCATCTTAGACATCACTGGAGGACAGCACAACACAAACAACTAAACCTTAGATCCCATTTTATTATGTAATAATGATAGAATTCCAGATATTGATATAGGCTTATTTGATAGAAGCGTATTCTGGTTCATACCGGTGTTGGAGTTGAATGAGTTCATGAGTCCAGACTCTGTAAAGGGGCTGCTGCTGTCTTTGGCTGTCTGGAAGAGCTCCGCTTGTCCCGGTCTCTGGCTGGGGCTGAAGAAGTCAAAGTGTGACTGGTTCTGCAGGCTGGAGCCATCAGTGAGCCCTGCACAGTCACAAATAGACACACGGTCAGGACCAGTCCTTTCCTGGGGGGCCACACTAAAAACGAAAACAGGCAGCATACAGTGGTGTGTGGAGTCAGGGGCCTCTCACCCTCTGACCCTTATCGTGACCCCTCACCCCTGACCCTTGATCCCCTTTATTCCTGCTGTACCTCGGCTTGGTGTTCCGGGAGGCTCCCTCTTCACAGTCACGGCCCTGGGAATGTTGGCCTCACCGGGCTGGAGTTGGGTAGGGGACTGAAGCTGTGTAGGGGACTGAAGCTGGGTAGGGGACTGAAGCTGGGTAGGGGACTGAAGCTGGGTAGGGGACTGAAGCTGGTTCTGGGCCTGGAGCTGGAGCTGAGTAGGGGATTGGAGCTGGAGATGGTTCTGAGGTTTGGGTTGAAGAGGTGATTGGAGTCTGGGGCTGTGGAGCCGTTGTTGAGGTTGGGTTTGGCTATGGGACGACAGGGCCTGGGTTTGGGGACCACCCTGCTCCTCGCTGCCCTGCTTGGCCCCTGCGGGGCCCCTGAGGGTGGGCAGCAGCTGGCTGAGAGGGTCCAGGTCAGCAGGTCCACTGAGGAACTGAGAGAGAGAGGGAAATAATGAAAGGGAGGGGGGGGGAGAGCAAGAGAGAGGGACAGGGAAAGAGAGTAAAGGTCAAAGAACTTCAAAGGCTGCTGCTAGAAGCTCTGTGCTGGAGAGAGACAAAGTTGAAGAGCAGGGGCCACAAATCATCACAACTAGCTCCTGATTTAAGAGGGCAATGAGGGAGTGTTACTATGGGCTCAACGTAAATAGAACAAATACAGCAGCGAATCACATGCTCCCTTTAGAAGGCAGCAGCAGCATCCACTCAGCCAGCCAGCCACTCTCACGTTCCAGACACTGTGACCACCACAGCAACAGAAGTCCTAGAAGTCCCTAATCCTAACTCCCGGCCCTAACCCTAAAATCTTAACACTAACCTTAACCATAACCCCAAACTTAAACTGTCTGAGAGGTCTGCATGTCTGGGACGTGATCTTGCTGCATCTGGATACTACAAAGACTGTGTATGAGGTGTGAGCTGTAGACCGCAGAGGTAGGGGGAGGAGTAGGGCTGCAGACAGTACCGGGTCTCTGGACGGTCTGCTGTCTGCAGGGCTGGGTTTGGGGCTGGGTTTGGGGCAGGCTGCAGCGCAGGGCGTAGTGTCCCCGCTGGCCCTCTTCTCAGTCTTGACCCTGACCGTCTGCAGACTGAGAGCGGCCGGAGGGGGCAGGTCTCCCAGGTCCTTCTCATCCGTGTCCAGGAGGAAGCGCAGCAGCTGGTGGTCCTGAGGGGTGGTGGAGGGTCCGTTGGGGTTGGCGGTGACAGGGCTGGCAGGGGGCTCCTTCTTGATCTCAGACTCCTTGCTGTTGCCGCCCTCGGCCGGGCTGCTGTCCTGCAGGAGGCGGTGGAGGATCTTGTGGCGCTCCGTCAGCGTGCTGTGTGAGGCCGGGCACTGAGGGGTGGAGGTGGGTTTGGTGGGATGGGTGTTAGGGTGGGGAGAAGTGTTTTTGGGGTCCCTAGGCGGCCCCACTCCACCGTTGTCCAGGAGCTGGTTGAGTTTGGCGTTCCACCCTAGTTTTCCTTTAGCCAGGTCATCTACTCCCCCACCTCCTCCTCCTCCCTCGGGGGGCTTGGCGGGGGGAGGGCACGCTGGGGAGCTGGTGGGTGTGCTGGCCTGCCTCTGAGGTAAAGGGGAGGGCAGGGAGAAACCCAGAGGGGTCCTTGCTCCACTGTCCCCACCAGAGTGCTGCCTGCTGAGGATTCCACCACCCCCGCCACCACCTCCACCTCCCAGGGACCCTGCCGGAGAGTGCAGGCCAGAGGTGGAAGGGGAAAAGGGGTTCCCTGGGACACGCGGGCTGCCGCCCAGCCCCGGACTGCCCCTGGGGGGCCTGCCCAGGGGCGAGGGGCTGTTGACCTGCTGAGGATACATCCGGTTGGGCGTCAGGTACCCTGCTGAATGGCTGGTGGGTGTGGTGGGGTCGGTGGTGCCGGAGCTGTTGCCGTTGTTGAGATGGAGGCTCGAGGTGGGGCCTGGGGCTTGGCTGGCCTCGCTGCCCGGGGGGAGGTCAGGGGAGTGGGAGGGCTGGGAGGGAGCAGGGCTCCTATGGGTCAGTAGAAGGCTGGAGTTAGTGTTTTCCTGAGAGCTAGCAGTGTTGTGTTCCCTACAAGAGAAGGAAAACAAGAGCAAAACATCAGCTGAGTGAGAGAAATATTCTGGATATGTATTGTCTGTTTACATTGTTGGCACAAAAACACATTCCTATCAGCCATACTATCCTGTCAATTCCTACCATTCCAACCAGTGTTGATTGGCAATAAAGACATATATTCTACATGTTCCACATTACTTGCCAGTGTGTGTGTTCATGCGTGTGTGTGCGGTTGTGTGTACGTCACCTGTCAATAGTGTGAATGCCCATGATGAAGGGCTGAACGTCGTGGTTGGGGGGGCAGCAGAACTTGCAGCGTGTCTGAGCGCTGAGGGGGGTCCCATCGCTCAGGTTGAACCGGTAAAGAGGACTGATGGCCGTGCCATGGGTCATCACTGTCAACACACACATGCACAAACAACAATTGAGCTACTTATCATTGTGGCATTCTTTACCAAATAAAAGAAGGCGAAAAAAAACAACGTTTTTTTGCAATGGTACCACTGTAGTTTGTTGTTACAGCCTAATTATTGAGAAAGTTTATCTTTCCCCTCTCTCTTCCCCATATTCGCTTCCTCCCACCTTCTCTTCTTCATCCTTGCCTTCTCTCCCCACTCCCCACTCCCCCTCTCCTCACCCTCGTGGAGCAGCTTCTTGGCGTGGGAGGGTTCTTTGCCCTGTGGCTGGAAGAAGGCGTAGATGCACTTCCTGACAAGATCCTCCCAGCCCGGTCGCCCTGTCGCCCGCAGAGCACTGGTCTCTATGGAGATGATCTTTCCTGGAGACACAGACACAGACACAGACACACACACACACACACACATCAGTAACAAGAGATGCCGAGGCTCGATGTTAAAACCCAGGTGGCGGTCCATTATGAGGTTAGATGTAAAGTACAGTAGTAGTGAGAGCTGAAACCCCGTCCTTGCCTGTCCTCTCTAGGTAGGTTTACCAACAAGCCTGTTTATCGTGTACCACTCTCCACTTAGTCCACCTTCTGGCGCAACACGAAAGCTCTCTAATCCACACATTGGAGAGTGTGTGTGTGTATGGAGTGTTTGTGTGAGAGGGTAGAGTTGAGAGGTAAAAGGTGAGCGGTCAGGGGTTAATACCTGTGGGGTCCTGTTTGGTGATGAAGGACTCAGTGCTGATGGTGGGGAGCTGCTGGGGGCGGGGCATCGGGCAGGCTATGCAGATCAGGCAGCTCTGCAGGTCTGAGCACAACACCGATCAACGTTCAGGAGAGGTCAGAGTTAAGCCTCTAACATGTGTGCGTGTGTGACTGTGTGTGTGTGACTGTGTGTGTGTGTGTGACTGTGTGTGTGTGACTGTGTGTGTGTGTGTGTGACTGTGTGTGTGTGTGTGTGACTGTGCGTGTTAGCTGTAATACGCAGGGCGTCAAAGTGTCTAACTCTATACGGCTCTAGTTAGGAGGACAAGGTAAAGACTAGCGTGATGTCATGTTGCTGCCACACCTTTTTGAATGTGTATGGCATGAGTGTGTATGTAAACATCTGTGTGCATACCTGGCATGTATCTGTGTATGTACAGTAAGCTGTATGTATACGTGTGTGTGTGCTCACCATCTCCCTCCTCCTGCATGGCTTTGGGCTGGGAGACAGTGAAACACTGCATGATGTCGTACTGCTGTCGTGCCTCCTGGTTCTCCGAGTCCACCTCATCAGGAGGCCTCTTTAGCATCCGGCAGTTAAACGTGTGACTGTTCCTCCGACTCTGCTCCTGGGGCCACGGCACCCCGTTTACTACACACGCACGCGCACATGCGCACACACACACACGCACACAACATCAGTAACGGTAGAGACAGACACACGTCATTAGGAACGGGGACACAAACCATCACACAGGACATACAGAAGAGCGTGTGAGAAGAGAGCGAGAAAAGAAAGGATGTGGGAGACAGAGGATGACAGAGGCAGGTAAAACCAATGTGTGTGATGTAATAATGATGGTTTGAACAGAGACAGGGATGACATATCTGGGGTAGAGAGAGAGATAGAAAATATATACAATTTAGACAAAGAGAGAAGGGGGATAAAGACAGAATAAACGAGAAAGACAGATTGTGAGTGGGTAGTAGTGAGGGTCTAGTGAGTTTGAACTGAAGACAGGCAGGCAGGTAGGTAGTTGACCTGTTAACCTCTGCTGGTATTAACCCATCCTGCCTTGCCTAGTCTATATAGAGAGGGTTTACTGGGGGCTTCATGGGACACTGACCCTCTGTTGACTCCTGGTTACTATGCTCTTATAGCTGTCACATGATCTGTGACAGCTATGATACTGTACCTATAGCAGAGATTCCTCTCCTCTTTTACCTCCTCTCCTTCCTTAATGGCCATGTACTCTTATAATCTCCACCCGGCACAGCCAGAAGAGGACTGGCCGCCCCTCAGAGCCTGGTTCCTCTCTAGGTTTCTTCCTAGGTTCCTGCCTTTCTAGGGAGTTGTTCCTAGCCACCGTGCTTCTACATTCGCATCGCATGTTCTTTGGGGTTTTAGGCTGGGTTTCTGTATAGCACTTTGTGACAACTGCTGATGTAAAAAGGGCTTTATAAAATACATTTGATTGATCCCCTTCTCTCTTACCTGTCTTTCATCTCCCCTTTATCATGTTTTTCTTCTCCTTTCTTCCTCATCTCCTTCCTCATCTCCATCCTCATCTCCTTCCTCATCTCCTAGTCATTTCCGCCTACTCGACTTCCACCCCTCTTTCTTTGTCCTTCTCTCTATTCCTCTGATCCCTCGCCTCTCATCCTCTCCTTCCACCTCTCCTACCCTCCCCTCCTCCCCTTCCTTCACCATCCTCTCCTTCCACCTCTCCTCCCCTCCCCTCCCTTCACCATCCTCTCCTTCCACCTCTCCTACCCTCCCCTCCTCCCCTTCCTTCACCATCCTCTCCTTCCACCTCTCCTACCCTCCCCTCCTCCCCTTCCTTCACCATCCTCTCCTTCCACCTCTCCTACCCTCCCCTCCTCCCCTTCCTTCACCATCCTCTCCTTCCACCTCTCCTCCCCTCCCCTCCTCCCCTTCCTTCACCATCCTCTCCTTCCACCTCTCCTCCCCTCCCCTCCTCCCCTTCCTTCACCATCCTCTCCTTCCACCTCTCCTCCCCTCCCCTCCTCCCCTTCCTTCACCATCCTCTCCTCCCTCATCTCATCCCCTCTCCTCTCATCCACTCTACTGTCATCCTCACCGAGGCTCTTGGGCAGCAAGTTGCGGACAAACTCGCCGTGGTCTCCCACATGGAGGATGCTGTAGACACTGGAGTTCATCAGCTCTTCCTGGGTGTAGCCTAGGTAACCCGTCACATTCTCCGACACAAACACGATCCCACCCTCGCGGTTCACCACAAAGAAGAAGCCGTCCAGAGCCTGGCCCGAAACAGAGGGAGGGACAAAGAGGAGTGAAACGGACACCTCCGGAGGAAGGGGAACACAAAAAGGGAGAAGGGGGGACCTTAGCCTCTCTCTCTCCCAGCCCCAGCCAGGGGGAAAGTGGGCCAGGAACTGATGTGGCATGCATACTGACACTAGGCCTCACTGGGAAACTACCTCCTGAGAACCATACATACTGTCACTGAATCACTCTGGACAATACAGAGAAAATGCTGAAGACAGAGAGATTCTAACTAAATTGCCGTCGTCCGGATTATTGCAGTTTTACTTTTACCCAAAAACATACACAATACTTTATCTAATTTTGTATAAATCTACTGTGAGCAGGTGCAATCGAATTACTACCCATGTATTTACTAATGAGCAACCAATAAGATGAGTATCTTCTCAATAAGAAGTACCTGTGCTTTAGAAAGCGGCATTACTGAATTATCCAATCAATGGATAAGTGGGTACTTTCTGTGTCTCTCACTGAAATTCAAATTCCACCAAGCTTTATTGTTTTACTCACCTCAAGCAGCAGTGGCCCCAGAGCCTCCTTCTCCACCATGCCCTGACTACTGGACGAGATGTCACTCTTCTGCACCTCGTCTTCCGGTGACATCAGAGCTGCTTTCTCTGCATGGGTCAAACACACACACAGATCTTAGGAACAGTTTCAATACGGGGGGACTGAACGTGGGGTGATCAGCCATTGCTTTATTTTACTGACATCAAACGTTACATAGGCATTATGAAATGACTTAGTAATTCCAAGTAATAAATCCTAAGTAGCTTGTTATATACGTTATTCCCCTCATAATGACTCTGGTATTATTCAATAGAGAATAATGAACTGTGTGCTGATGACATCAGCCCCGCTCAAAGGGTTAGCGGGACTCAACACAGCACATGACTACAGCATACTGTACTGTACAGCAGCTAAAGCCAACAACTGGAAATAAGCAGGAAACGGCCTGTTTATTCTGCTTGGAGGAGGTTTTATAATTAAACCATACCCCATGTAGATGCATATCTCATAATGTCAAAAACTCTTAAAAAGCCATTCAACAATGACCCAAATCTCTTCTTGGACCTGGTTTAAGGTTCTACTTTGGAGAAAAAGGGCCAAAGAGAGTGATGAGGAGAGGCAGCCAGGGAGGCAGCCAGGGAGAGAGCCAGGGAGGGGGATGGTGGATCTGTGTATTGTCAAGTGATTGTTTTTTCTCTTCCTGATCAACGACCTGATGATAGGCTGCTGAGGCCCTGGCCAGGCCCTGGCGAGGACAGAGAGAAAGACGCTGATCTGAGAGATGATGATTGGTGCCTGAGGCCAGCAGGGTGAAATACAGTACAGATACATAGAACTGGACTGAGCTGGATCGAAGAGAGAGAGAGAGGGGCCGGACCTGCCATCACATGTCATTCCTGTAATGTAGGACTGACAGAGAGAGAGAGAGAGAGAGAGAGAGAGAGAGAGAGAGAGAGAGAGAGAGAGACAGAGAGAGAGAGAGAGAGAGAGACTACTATATGACTAAGAGAGAGAGAGAGAGACTACTGTATGACTAAGAGAGAGAGAGAGAGAGAGAGAGAGACTACTATATGACTAAGAGAGAGAGAGAGAGAGAGAGAGAGAGACTACTGTATGACTAAGAGAGAGAGAGAGACTATTGTATGACTAAGAAAGAGAGAGAGAGAGAGAGACTACTGTATGACTAAGAGAGAGAGAGAGAGAGAGACAGAGAGAGAGACAGAGAGAGACAGAGAGAGAGACAGAGAGAGAGAGAGAGAGAGAGAGAGAGAGAGAGGGTAGGAAGAAAAATACAGTAGGCCTAAATATAGAGAAAAAAGTGAGCAAAATGAAGGAGAAGAATGAGAGATACATGAGAAAGAGGAAGGGCTTAAGGAAGGGAGGACAATAGAGAAGTCTCTGGGGCTAGCTCTAAATCTACAGTCTGATGTCAGAGAGGCTGTATTATTAATATCCAGTACCTATCCCCCCCCCACACCCACACTGTCCTCAACTGTCCCACTGCAGCTCCTCACAGGGCAGGACTACCCTCCAACCATAATGAGGAGAGCACCACCCTCGCCCCCCTCATTCCTCACTCACTGGGCCCAGTCTTGGCCGGTGACACCTGATCCAGTCACACAGAACTTCAGGCTCAAACTCTACACCCCACCTCGAGTCCTCCGTTCTGCCCCCTCTGGTCTCTTGGCCCTCCCACCCCTTCTGGAGGGCAGCTCCCGCTCAGCCCAGTCAAAGCTCTTCTCTGTCCTGGCAACCCAATGGGGAACAAGCTTCCCCTTAACGTCAGGACAGGGGAGTCTCTGCCCATCTTCCGAAAACGTCTGAAACCCTACCTCTTTAAAGACTATCTTAAATAAATCCCAATGACGGCCCCCACCCCCTTCATATATTTTATTTTTAAATAACTAAATGCACTTGTCTTTTACTACTACCACTGACTTTGCTGAGAACTACTTTATTGAGGGAAAAAGGCCTTGCTACGATTGTGATATGTTGTCTCACCTAGTTATCATAAGATGAATGCACTAATTGTCGCTCTGGATAAGAGCGTCTGCTAAATTACTAAAATGTAAATGTAAAATGTAGGTCACGACAAGCGTGACGTCAGCACGCAGAGCTCACTGTACTGACCTGTGCCCACCAAGTAACCAACCAACAGCTGGAGGAGAGGCCGGGGAACAGATGAGAGGAGAGAGAGAGAGGAAGAGGAAAAGAGAAACAGAGGTACTTTTCTCCGTACTCCCGACCACACTAGTCGGTCTCCTCCGTATCCTCTCCAGGGAGAAACAAACAGAGAGGAGTGTATATTTATGAAGCGGAGGTTGGCCGGTGCCCAGGTCTTCAAATAAGGGTGGCGAGTGAGCACATCACTGTGAATCACATGTTTTATTCCAGGAGGCCAAGAACTGAAACCAAAAACAAAACACAACAAAGTCCCGCCGTAATTAGGTTATTGACAAATCAACCAGGGCTGGGTGAGGACTTTATGGCACAGAGACATTAATATCCTGCAGCAGGCCTGCCGGTTGGGACGTGTGCTGCACGACTCCTCAGATACACTACTGTTCCACTAGAACACTACTGTACCACTTTCTGGATTTAACCAGAGCAGTGTTTAACTTCACTAAATAAGATGTTCATCAATTGTATTGATTGTGTTTATCAACTGCACATCCCAAGTGTGCAAATGCATGGGCAATTCCAGTTGTTTGGAATTGGTGGAGCTAACAGGATACTGAGTATTTTTCTCCTGTTGAGGGTGTGATTTCCTTCCAAAAATAGTTAAGTAACACATCTGGAGTCTTCTGAGAAGCCAGAGTCTGTCCTTGTCTATCTCAGAATCAGATAGGAGAGGGGTGAGAGGGGGAATGGGTGGAGGGGGACACAGAGGGGGCAAGAGGTGAAAGAGGGGAGAGTTGCAAGGGAGGGAGGGAGAGAGAGAGAGCGCGAGAGAGAGAGAGCGGGGCACAAAGGAAGGGAGTGCGGGCCTAGGGAGAGGAGGAGGAGGGGTGAGCGGAGTGGTGTGTGTTCCTGTTTTTCCCTGCGTAGGGGAAAGGGAAGCTGAGCTTTGCGAGAGGCCCTCTTGCACAAGGTCAGGGGGCAGGGAGCTCAGCCATTGGCTGCTCCCCCCCAAGCTTGCGAAACAAAAACAGAAGAGGACCCTGAAAACCTCATGTCATGGTTATGTCAGTTCTAAGTAGGCTTTAAATCACCTCTGCCACTTCCTCTACCCCAGCTAGGCTCTTTCCTCATGCGGGGGGGCAGAAAATAAACAGAGGATCTCATCTCGTTCAAGAACCCCCTAAGCCTTACAAGGAGGAAAACACACACACCCTGACCCTAATGTTTCCCCTCATTTCACTGAGGCTGAAACAGAGAAAATGGCACCTTCTACACAGCACCACAGAGAGGCTTTTGGAGAGCCACTGTTGCGTGTGCTAATTCTGGTGCAGGCAAGTGAGCGTCACTGTTTACTCTTACACTTCTACTCCACTGCGTCTCCCTGCCTGCCTGCTCAAGGCCAACGCCTGCTCAAGGCCAACTCCAGCCCTCTCTTAGTCCGTTGGGCCTCTGGTACTGCCCTATCCCAGATAGGAAACCAGGGCTGGAAGGAATATTCTAATTTACGCCCACATTCTGAGTCACCAAGCCTGTTTGTGATGATGGGAATCAGGACCAGGAATTAAAAGACGTTTGAGCAACTATGCCTTTCTGTTAGGCAGCCATCTTAAGGGCTGTGGTGTGTGTCTAATGTATATACACTACAGTGCTGCTTAGAAACGCCTGCTGGTTATGTCCATACTAACAGGATGCTTGATGGGATCTCTGACGGCAGGGGGAAAGCAGGGAAATACATACTGAACCATGTAGTCCCTTAGACACAGATCTTGGATCAGCTTTCCCTCCCCAAAACCTAACCTTAAACATCAGAGTGAAAAATAAAAATCTGACCTTAGATCAGAGTCGAGGGGACAACGTCATCATCCTACTCTAACTGCTTTAGTTTCCATCCAGGCTATGAGGGTTCTAGCGCGATCCTCATTATTCCAATGGTGTGGTCGTAACATAATGAGTGTCATGCTCAGAGGGGTCTCAAGTGAAATAAAAATGTTAAGGCACTGACCTAAATCGGACAAGGTTGTTCGCAACAGAGGGATTTAAAGGCTTGTAAAATAATCTCCTGCATCACTTCGGTCAAGCCCATCATTTCAAAGCCTATAGGTTCCCACTCCTAGTAGCGAAATACAATTACATTACTACTACATTGGTTTTGATTTATGACCTACACTCTTAGAAAAAAGGTACTGAATTGTACTTAAAGGGGCACAAACGCTTCACTGTAGTGGTACCTGGTAAGGTACGTCCATTGTATCATTAGTTATAGATACATAATTGTACCCTTTTAGTTCATACCTTTAGGGGACAAGACAGTATCTTTTTTACATATAGTCCACGAGTACAAAAGCGTACCTTTAGAAAAGGCACAAATGTGCCTTTTTGGGGTACCACCACAGTGACAAAGCCGTTGGTTCCTTTGAAGAGGCTAAAATGTACCTCTTCTTGAAACCAAGTCCCTCACATGTACACGCCTCTCTGCCATCCCACTTCTGACACCAATGTAGCAAATTCAGGAGGTAGCCCCACTTGGGACTCAAACCTGGGTTCTGCGACAAGCCAACACCTTAACCATTACGCCAAGAGGCCGTGTTGGGTTAAGGTCAGCAAAATATTAATTACAGCTATTTATTGTCACATGTTATCTTAGCCTTTATAACTGGCAGTGGGCATGCTCAAACTTCAATTAAAAAAACCATAAACCACTTAAGATGGTACAACACTTCTACTCAAGTGTGGCCAAAAATAACTAACTGAAAGCCACGGCCCCCACCAAGCAACGCCTCCAATATAATGAGGCCTCACTGTTATAATACAGTATTTAAATTCTGTAAATAAAATGGCCAATTCTTATTCATCATTGTACCTTATGGTGGGTACAAATATATGCCTTTCTTCAATACATTGTCAATTTGTAGCTTTTCTGCTTAGCAAAGGTTAAGATCAGTACCATCAAGAATCATTAGTGTACACAAAGGGTACACAAAATATGTTTGTACCTTGGGAAACAGAAATGTACCTTCACCATACCGCTTTTCTTTTTGAGTGTGTGATGATTATACCTTTAGATTCAAAATATTGGTTACAAAAATGTACCATTATACTAGATTATCCGCACATGTTGGAGCTAGGAACACAAGCATTTCACTACACCCGCAATAACATCTGCTAAATATGTGTATGTGAACAATACAATTTTATTTGATAAGTACCCTAAAAGGTCATGAACAGTACAGTGAGATCACATGTGTACCTCTGAAGGTTAACTATCTGTATTTTGATATTTTTGTACCCCAGGGAACAATACTTTACCCTAACTTAACCTTTTTCTAAGAGTGTGTTAACCCCCAAACACATAAAGCTGAGAATATTAACAAGATGGGTTGGGACCACTAGAAGAATATTACTCCCCTCAAGGGCATGTCAGGTTGTTCACTGAGAATGGGTTAACCCTGAGACAACACTGGCTAGATGTCAGGGGCTGGAGGAAGGCTGCCTTGTGAGAAGCTCTGTTAAAACGGGTGAGAGGCCATGTCCAAACAGTGTTAACTCTTCTGCCGAGGTCAAGTTCAGAACCCAAAATGTTTTCAGGGCTCTGGTTAGGCCTAGAAACCCTTCAGAGTGGCTCAGGCCCTGGGGATGTAGAGGTCTGGGGGTGCTATGGGGCCTTTCGTTCTACCTCCAGACATCATGCTTCAGCATCTAGTGAATCTAGTTCAGATGGAATTCCCAACGTCAAAGTGTACAGTTTTACAGTTGATTTTCCAAACCTACCCAACAGTCAAACACTTAGCTAATAGCTAGTGAAAGTCAATGTTACTTATAACGATCACCTCATATCACTCTGAAGAATCTGTTCGACCACAGCTGACATCATAACTGCTGGCTAAAAAGAAGCTGTCATGTCACTAGCAGTTTGCACGCACGTGCACACACACACACACACACACACACAGTTCAATCTCTTACTAACTATCCTCTGTTGGCCAAGTATCCTAATGATGTTAATCCGAGTGGTGCAGTGGTCTAAGGCACTGCATCTCAGTGCTTGAGGCGTCACTACAGATCCCCTGGTTCGATTCCAGGCTGTATCACAACCGGCCGTGACTGGGAGTCCCATAGGGCGGCGCACAATTGGCCCAGCGTCATCTGGGTTTGGCCGGTGTAGGCCGTCATTGTAAATAAGAATTTGTTCTTAACTGACTTGCCTAGTTAAATAAAGGTAAAATAAAAATAAAAATAAATACTTCAGTATACTATACCATATACTGACAAAAATATCTAAAAACACTGAAGCAGCAAACTTTGTGAACACCAATACTTGTGTCATTCTCAAAACTTTTGACCACGACTGTATATACAGTGGGGAAAAAAAGTATTTAGTCAGCCACCAATTGTGCAAGTTCTCCCACTTAAAAAGATGAGAGAGGCCTGTAATTTTCATCATAGGTACACGTCAACTATGACAGACAAATTGAGATTTTTTTTCTCCAGAAAATCACATTGTAGGATTTTTAATGAATTTATTTGCAAATTATGGTGGAAAATAAGTATTTGGTCACCTACAAACAAGCAAGATTTCTGGCTCTCACAGACCTGTAACTTCTTCTTTAAGAGGCTCTTCTGTCCTCCACTCGTTAACTGTATTAATGGCACCTGTTTGAACTTGTTATCAGTATAAAAGACACCTGTCCACAACCTCAAACAGTCACACTCCAAACTCCACTATGGCCAAGACCAAAAGAGCTGTCAAAGGACTCCAGAAACAAAATTGTAGACCTGCACCAGGCTGGGAAGACTGAATCTGCAATAGGTAAGCAGCTTGGTTTGAAGAAATCAACTGTGGGAGCAATTATTAGGAAATGGAAGACATACAAGACCACTGATAATCTCCCTCGATCTGGGGCTCCACGCAAGATCTCACCCCGTGGGGTCAAAATGATCACAAGAACGGTGAGCAAAAATCCCAGAACCACACGGGGGGACCTAGTGAATGACCTGCAGAGAGCTGGGACCAAAGTAACAAAGCCTACCATCAGTAACACACTACGCCGCCAGGGACTCAAATCCTGCAGTACCAGACGTGTCCCCCTGCTTAAGCCAGTACATGTCCAGGCCCGTCTGAAGTTTGCTAGAGTGCATTTGGATGATCCAGAAGAGGATTGGGAGAATGTCATATGGTCAGATGAAACCAAAATATAACTTTTTGGTAAAAACTCAACTCGTCGTGTTTGGAGGACAAAGAATGCTGAGTTGCATCCAAAGAACACCATACCTACTGTGAAGCATGGGGGTGGAAACATCATGCTTTGGGGCTGTTTTTCTGCAAAGGGACCAGGACGACTGATCCGTGTAAAGGAAAAAATGAATGGGGCCATGTATCGTGAGATTTTGAGTGAAAACCTCCTTCCATCAGCAAGGGTATTGAAGATGAAACGTGGCTGGGTCTTTCAGCATGACAATGATCCCAAACACACTGCCCGGGCAACGAAGGAGTGGCTTCGTAAGAAGCATTTCAAGGTCCTGGAGTGGCCTAGCCAGTCTCCAGATCTCAACGTCATAGAAAATCTTTGGAGGGAGTTGAAAGTCTGTGTTGCCCAGCGACAGCCCCAAAACATCACTGCTCTAGAGGAGATCTGCATGGAGGAATGGGCCAAAATATCAGCAACAGTGTGTGAAAACCTTGTGAAGACTTACAGAAAACGTTTGACCTGTGTCATTGCCAACAAAGGGTATATAACAAAGTATTGAGAAACTTTTGTTATTGACCAAATACTTATTTTCCACCATAATTTGCAAATAAAATCATAAAAAATCCTACAATGTGATTTTCTGGATTTTTTTTTCTAATTTTGTCTGTCATAGTTGACATGTACCTATGATGAAAATTACAGGCCTCTCTCATCTTTTTAAGTGGGAGAACTTGCACAATTGGTGGCTGACTAAATACTTTTTTCCCCCACTGTAAATACTAGGAAGAGCAATGTCGGAGTGGCATTGACTAAATACAGTAGAATAGAATACAGTATATACAGATGAGATGAGTAAAGCAGTATGTAAACACTATTAAAGTGACTAGTGTTCCATTATTAAAGTGGCCAGTGATTCCATGTCTATGTATATAGGGCAGCAGCCTCTAAGGTACAGGGTTGAGTAGCCGGGTGGTACCCGGCTAGTGATGGCTATTTAACAGTTTGATGGCCTTGAGATAGAAGCTGTTTTTTTGTCTCTCGGTTCCAGCTTTGATGCAACTGTACTGACCTCACCTTCTGGATGATAGCTGGGTGAACAGGCCGTGGCTCGGGTGGTTGATGTCCTCAATGATCTTTTTGGCCTTCCTGTTGAAGCATTTTTGGCAGAGATTACATTCTCAAGTCTTATTGGGTATGACGCTACAAGATTGGCACACCTGTATTTGGGGAATTTCACACATTCTTCTCTGCAGATCCTCTCAAGCTCTGTCAGGTTGGATGGGGTGCGTTGGTGCACAGCTATTTTCAGCTCTCTCCAGAGATGTTCGATCGGGTTCAAGTCTGGATTCTGGCGGGCCACTCAAGAACATTCAGAGACTTGTCCCGAAGCCACTCCTGCATTGTCTTGGCTGTGTGCTTTGGGTCTTTGTTCTGATGGAAGGTGAACCTTCGCCCCAGTCTGAGGTCCTGAGCACTCTGGATCAGGTTTTCATCAATGATCTCTTTGTACTTTGCTCCGTTCATCTTTCCCTTGATCGTGACTAGTCTCCCAGTTCCTGCCACTGAAAAACATCCCCACAGCATGATGATGTCACAACCATGCTTCACTGTAGGGATGGTGCCAGGTTTCCTTCAGACGTGACACTTGGCATTCAGGCCAAAGAGTTCAATCTTGGTTTCATCAGACCAGAGAATCTTGTCTCATGGTCTGAGTCCTTTAGGTGCCTTTTGACAAACTCCAAGCGAGCTGTCATGTGCCTTTTACTGAGGAGTGGTTTCCGTCTGGCCACTCTACCTTAAAGGCTTGATTGGTGGAGTGCTGCAGAGATGGTTGTTCTTCTGGAAGATTTTCCCATTTTCACAGAGGAACTCTGGAGCTCTATCAGAGTGACCACCGGGTTCTTGGTCACCTCCCTGACCAAGGCCCTTCTCCCTGGATTGCTCAGTTTGGCCAGGCAGCCAGCTCTAGGAAGAGTCTTGGTGGTTCCAAAATTCTTCCATTTAAGAATGATGGAGGCCACTGTGTTCTTCGGGACCTTTAATGCTGCAGACATTTTTTGGTACCCTTCCCCAGATCTGTGCCTCGACACAATCCTTCCTTCGGCCTCATGGCTTGGTGTCTGCTCTGACATGCACTGTCAACTGTGGGACCTTATACAGGTGTGTGCCTTTCTAAATCATGTCCAATCAATTGAATTTACCACAGGTGGACTCCAATCAAGTTGTAGAAACATCTCAAGGATGATCAATGGAAACAGGATGCACCTGAGCCCAATTTCGAGTCTCAGGGTTTTTATTTTTAGCAAATTTGCAAAAATTTCTAAAAACCTGTTTTCGCATTGTCATTATGGGGTATTGTGTGTAGATTGATGAGGGACATTTTTTTTGGATCAATTTTAGAATAAGGCTGTAACATAACAAAATGTGGATAAAGGGAAGGGGTCTGAATACTTTTCGAATGCAATGTATACACTACCGGTCAAAAGCTTTAGAACACCTACTCATTCAAGGGTTTTCTTTTATTTTCTTACTATTTTCTACATTGTAGAATAATAGTGAAGACATCAAAACTATGAAATAACACATATGGAATCATGTAGTAACCAAAAAATCAAAATATATTTTCAAAGTAGCCACCCTTTGCCTTGATGACAGCTTTGCACACTCTTGGCATTCTCTCAACCAGCTTCACCTGGAATGCTTTTCCAACAGTCTTGAAGGAGTTCCCACATATGCTGAGCACTTGTTGGCTGCTTTTCCTTCACTCTGCAGTCCGACTCATCCCAAACCATCTCAATTTGGTTGAGGTCGGGGGATTGTGGAGGCCAGGTCATCTAATGCAGCACTCCATCACTCTGCTTCTTGGTAAAATAGCTCTTACACAGCCTGGAGGTGTGTTGGGTCATTGTCCTGTCGAAAAACAAATGAAAGTCCCACTAAGCCCAAACCAGATGGGATGGCATATCGCTGCAGAATGCTGTGGTAGCCATGCTGGTTAAGTGTGCCTTGAATTCTAAATAAATCACTGACAGTGTCACCAGCAAAGCACCCCCACACCATTACACCTCCTCCTCCATGTTTTACTTTGGGAAATACACATGCGGAGATCATCCGTTTACCCAGACCGTGTTTCACAAAGACACGGCGGTTGGAACCAGACCGTCTGGGTCTTCCATTCCTGTGGCGGTCCTCATGAGAGCCAGTTTGATCATAGCACTTGAAGAAACTTTCAAAGTTCTTGAAATGTTCCATATTGACTGACCTTCATGTCTGAAAGTAATGATGGACTGTCGTTTCTCTTTTCTTATTTGAGCTGTTGTTGCCATAATATGGACTTGGGTCTTTTACCAAATAGGGCTATCTTCTGTATACTCCCCCTACCTTGTCACAACACAACTGATTGGCTCAAACGCATTAAGAAGGAAAGAAATTCCACAAATTCACTTTTAAGAAGGCACACCTGTTAATATAAATGCTTTCTAGGTGACTACGTCATGAAGCTGGTTGAGAGAATGCCAAGAGTGTGCAAAGCTGTCATCAAGGCAAAGGGTGGCTATTTGAAGAATCTCAAATACACTGCTCAAAAAAAAAAAGGGAACACTTAAACAACACAATGTAACTCCAAGTCAATCACACTTCTGTGAAATCAAACTGTCCACTTAGGAAGCAACACTGATTGACAATACATTTCACATGCTGTTGTGCAAATGGAATAGAAAACAGGTGGAAATTATAGGCAATTAGCAAGACACCCCCAATAAAGAAGTGATTCTGCAGGGGGTGACCAGAGACCACTTCTCAGTTCCTATGCTTCCTGGCTGATGTTTTGGTCACTTTTGAATGCTGGCGGTGCTTTCACTCAGGTTTGCTGTGTCTGTCAGCGTAGTGTCCAGAGCATGGAGGCGCTACCAGGAGACAGGCCAGTACATCAGGAGACATGGAGGAGGCCGTAGGAGGGCAACAACCCAGCAGCAGGACCGCTACCTCCGCCTTTGTGCAAGGAGGAGCAGGAGGAGCACTGCCAGAGTCCTGCAAAATGACCTCCAGCAGGCCACAAATGTGCAAGTGTCTGCTCAAACGGTCAGAAACAGACTCCATGAGGGTGGTATGAGGGCCCGACGTCCGCAGGTGGGGGTTGTGCTTACAGCCCAACACCGTGCAGGACGTTTGGCATTTGCCAGAGAACACCAAGATTGGCAAATTCGCCACTGGCGCCCTGTGCTCTTCACAGATGAAAGCAGGTTCACACTGAGCACATGTGACAGACGTGACAGAGTCTGGAGACGCCGTGGAGAACGTTCTGCTGCCTGCAACATCCTCCAGCATGACCGGTTTGGCGGTGGGTCAGTCATGGTGTGGGGTGGCATTTCTTTGGGGGGCCGCACAGCCCTCCATGTGCTCGCCAGAGGTAGCCTGACTGCCATTAGGTACCGAGATGAGATCCTCAGACCCCTTGTGAGACCATATGCTGGTGCGGTTGGCCCTGGGTTCCTCCTAATGCAAGACAATGCTAGACCTCATGTGGCTGGAGTGTGTCAGCAGTTCCTGCAAGAGGAAGGCATTGATGCTATGGACTGGCCCGCCCGTTCCCCAGACCTGAATCCAATTGAGCACATCTGGGACATCATGTCTCGCTCCATCCACCAACGCCACGTTGCACCACAGACTGTCCAGGAGTTGGCGGATGCTTTAGTCCAGGTCTGGCAGGAGATCCCTCAGGAGACCATTCGCCACCTCATCAGGAGCATGCCCAGGCGTTGTAGGGAGGTCATACAGGCACGTGGAGGCCACACACACTACTGAGCCTCATTTTGACTTGTTTTAAGGACATTACATCAAAGTTGGATCAGCCTGTAGTGTGGTTTTCCACTTTAATTTTGAGGGTGACTCCAAATCCAGACCTCCATGGGTTGATACATTTGATTTCCATTGATACTTTTTGTGTGATTTTGTTGTCAGCACATTCAACTATGTAATAGTCTTTAATAAGATTATTTCATTCATTCAGATCTAGGATGTGTTGTTTAAGTGTTCCCTTTATTTTTTTGAGCAGTGTATAAAATATATTTTGATTTGTTTAACACTTTTTGGGTTACTACATTATTCCATATGTGTTATTTCATAGTTTTGATGTCTTCACTATTATTCTACAATGTAGAAAATAGTAAAAAAATTAAGAAAACCCTTGAATGAGTAGGTGTTCTAAAACTTTTGACCGGTAGTGTATATATGTCACTAATCACTATGCAAATGATATGATATGCATGCACTGCTTTATTATAAAGGTGATTTTTAAAAAAATCCTTTCCGGTACCTCAGAGCCCCCCAGGTCATCCCGCTCACGCACTCACTTTCTGTTCTGGGACCTACCCATTTACAACTTAAGCACTACCCTTCGGACAAATCAAGTATTTTTTGGTTACAATGTCAATTAGTTATTTATACACAGAAGTGCCATATACTGCCTGCCTTTCTCCTACACCTAGGGGAGGAATCAGAAAGATCAGTCCTGGAATTCTTTGTACTTTGGTTGTTATCAGTAAAAAAAAATCTCAGAGCAGGCTCAACTTGCTCAACTTGCCTGACTGCCACAAATTGTCTGTCTTTCACTTAAATAATTGGTAGGAATCAGAAAGATCAGTTTTATATAAAAAATTAAACAAATTCAGCTGCCCAGTGGGGCAACCTCAGAGCAGGCTCAACTTCTGCGACTGCTCAGTTCACTTTCCCCAGGCAATAGGCAACCCTTAATGTCAATCCCTGGTGTGTGTCTGAGCATGTGTGTGTGTGCACTGAATGTGCATGCATGATGTGTGTGTGTGTGTGTGTGTGTGGTTAGTGCGACCTGGAATAAACACCAATGCTCTGGCTTTTATCTTTTTATGGCTTTTCCATAGAACACTGACCAGTTACTGATTAAGAGACGATCTGGGAGCACAAGCGCCGCCACTGAGACCACTTCAGTAGAACTAACTGGGAGTACAGCCCTACCAGATGCATAGAACTAAGGATATGTAAGGTTACAAAAGATGCATGCAATGATACGTACGCACCAGAGCAATATGGGCCTATAGAGAATAGAGATATGGCTCTGGTAAACATTAAGTATACTAACATAAGGTGCATGTGGACTGATATGTAAGGATCCATAAGATGCAGCAGAATGGCGTCACAGCGAGCTTTCAGTGACTTAAAGGTGGGATTAGTCTGGTTTGTCATTCAGCCCTGAAGACTAAGAAGCATGATTTCCCAGGGGTCCCTACGGCTGGGCAGAATTCACCTAGTGACCTAGACGTCTTTAGAGGGAGTAGGAGTGGTGGGGTGAAAGAAAGAGCAAACCAGTAGAGAAGTGAGGAAGTGGGGGGGTGAAGTAACCATGTTGGTCAGTAAAGTGACTGAGGGGAATGAGAGTGAGAATGGGTGTAATTGTGTGTTTTTTGTTTTACTAAAACAAGGAATATTCTGACAAGTGGGAACATTTCGCCGGTCCCCACAAGGAAAATGGCTATTTTAGGCTTAGGGGTTAGGGTTTGAATTAGGGTTAGGAGTTAAGGTTAGGGTTAGGTTAAGGGTTAGGGAAAATAGTCATTTGAAAGGGAATCAATTGTTTGGTCCCCACAAGGATAGTAAAACAAATGTGTGTGTTTGTGTCCAAGGAGAGAGCAAGAGAGTGCATGTGTGTATGCATGTGCGTGCAAATTAGTGGTTAATTAGTGAGTGAGAGAGAAAGTGTGTCTAATGTGTTGTTGCTCACCCTGCTCGCGGCGTTTGATCTGCTGGATCTGGTCCACAGTGCTCTTGAGGATGTGACACTTGTCTGGCTTGACGTTGAGGCTGGCGATGTCGCCCATGTTGGCAGACAGTAGCTCGGCCAGCTCGTCTATGTAACGACACTCCAGCTCCCTCCGCCGCTTCTCCACACTGCAGGGACACACACACACACAGTTTAGGTTTATTTTTGAGAAATATTCATAACTTTGCTAAAAGTGATTTTATGGCATGTTAACTGCAACCAAATGAATCACCCTTTGCAACATAAAGGATAACTTGACCTGACACATAGTCCATGAAACACACAAACAGAGTTCTAGTTCTAGAGTACAACAAACACACTCAGGAGCTGAAGGATTTCCTGAAGGACAGGAGACAAAGAAGTGAATGAGATGAGATTATTATTAAACATGTATTTTACCTTTATTTAACTACGCAAGTCAGTTAAGAACAAATTCTTATTTACAATGACGGACTACACCGGCCAAACCCGGACGAAGCTGGGCCAATTGTGCGCCGCCCTGTGGGACTCCGAATCACGGCCGGTTGTGATACAGCCTGGAATCGAACCAGGGGGTCTGCAGTGACGCCTCAAGCACTGAGATACAGTGCCTTAGACCGCTGCACCACTCGGGAGCCCTGGAGATTGTAGAGTATTGGAACGCAATCCTGGGCTCATCAGAGAGTATCCAGGCAGACTGTCTGTCAGCTGCTGCAGCTGGGGTTGGTACCAACGAGTACAGGGAAGGATGGAGGGGAGAGGAGGACCAGGGCTGGGGGGAGATCTACAGGGACAGCGGGCCTCTCAATAATTCATGGCCCTAATGAGGCCAGCACATAGAGAGAGAGGGGGGTGGTGGTGGTGAGGCCAGAGCAAAGAGCTGCAGGAGAGAACAGCGCTGACAGAGCAGAGAGAGAGAGAGAGAGTGAGAGAACAGCAGAGGAGAGGGGCATTAACCCTGCTGCCAGTGTGTTATTGTTTCACCTAGCGGGGCATCAGGTCCCGTGTAGCTCAGTTGGTAGAGCATGGCGCTTGCAACGGGGGACCAGTATGAAAATGTATGCACTCACTAACTGTAAGTCGCTCTGGATAAGAGCGTCTGCTAAATGACTAAAATGTAAAAAAAAATACTGAAAAGGAGGATGACAGGAACCCTGCTGAGATGCTATCCATCCTCTCTCTTTTTTCCCCCTCAATCGCATTCTCATACCTACACTCTCTCCCTCCGCTCTGCAATTCTCTCTCTCGCTCTCTCTCCCTCCGCAGTTCTCTCTCTCTCTCTCTCGCTCTCTCTCCCTCCACTCTGCAGTTCTCTCTCTCTCACTCCGCTCTGCAATTTTCTCTCTCTCTCTCTGGTATTCTGCCACTGTGTACTCTCTGTTTAGGGCCAAATAGCATTCTAGTTTGCTCTGTTTTTTTGTTAATTCTTTCCAATGTGTCAAGCAATTCTCTTTTTGTTTTCTCATGATTTGGTTGGGTGTAATTGTGTTGCTGTCCTGGGGCTCTGTGGGGTCTGTGGGGTGAACAGAGCCCCAGGACCAGCTTGCTTAGGGGACTCTTCTCCAGGTTCATTTCTCTGTAGGTGATGGCTTTGTTGTGGAAGGTTTGGGAATCGCTTCCTTTTAGGTGGTTGTAGAATTTAACGGCTCTTTTCTGCATTTTGATAATTAGCGGGTATTGGCCTAATTCAGCTCTGCATGCATTATTTGGTGTTTTACGTTGTACACAGAGGATATTTTTGCAGAATTCTGCATGAAGAGTCTCAATTTGGTGTTTTCCCATTTTGTGAATTCTTGGTTGGTGAGCGGACCCCAGACCTCACAACCATAAACGGCAATGGGTTCTATAACTGATTCAAGTATTTTTTTAGTCAGATCCTAATTGGTATGTCGAATTGGTATATTCCTTTTGTTGGCATAGAAGGCCCTTCTTGCCTTGTCTCTCAGATTGTTCACACCTTTGTGGAAGTTACCTGTGGCGCTGATGTTTAGTCCGAGGTATGTATCATTTTTTGTGTGCTCTAGGGCAACGGTGTCTAGATGGAATTTGCATTTGTGGTCCAGGCAACTGGACCTTTTTTGGAACACCATTATTTTTGTCTTACTAAGATTTACTGTCAGGGCCCAGGTCTGACAGAATATGTGCAGAAGATTTAGGTGCTGCTGTAGGCCCTCATTGGTTGGGGACAGAAGCACCAGATCATCAGCAAACAGTAGACATTTGACTTCAGATTCTAGTAGGGTGAGGCCGGGTGCTGCAGACTGTTCTAGTGCCCTCGCCAATTAGTTGATATATATGTTGAAGAGGGTGGGGCTTAAGCTGCATACCTGTCTCACCCTACGGCCCTGTGGAAAGAAATGTGTGTTTTTTTGTCCGTTTTTATCGCACACTTGTTGTTTGTGTACATGGATTTTATAGTGTCGCATGTTTTTCCCCCAAAACCACTTTCCATCAATTTGTATAGCAGACCCTCATGCCAAATTGAGTAAAAGTCTTTTTTGAAATCAACAAAGCATGAGAAGACTTTGCCTTTGTTTTGGTTTGTCAATTAGGGTGTGCAGTGTGAATACGTGGTCTGTCGTACGGTAATTTGGTAAAAAGCCAATTTGATATTTGCTCAGTACATTGTTTTCACTGAGGAAATGTACGAGTCTGCTGTTAATGATAATGCAGAGGATTTTCCCAAGGTTGCTGTTTACACATATCCCATGGTCGTTATTGGGATCAAATTTGTCTCCACTTTTGTGGATTGGGGTGATCAGTCCTTGGTTCCAAATATTGGGGAAGATGCCAGAGCTAAGGATGATGTTAAAGAGTTTAAATATAGCCAACTGGAATTTGTGGTCTGTATATTTTATCATTTCATAGAGGATACCATCAACACCACAGGCCTTTTTGGGTTGGAGGGTTTGTATTTTGTCCTGTAGTTCATTCAATGTAATTGGAGAATCCAGTGGGTTCTGGTAGTCTTTAATAGTTGATTCTAAGATTTGTATTTGATCATGTATATGTTTTTGCTGTTTGTTCTTTGTTATAGGGCCAAAAAGAGTGGAGAAGTGGTTTACCCATACATCTCAGTTTTGGATAGATAACTCTTTGTGTTGTTGTTTGTTTAGTGTTTTCCAATTTTCCCAGAAGTGGTTAGAGTCTATGGATTCTTCAATTACATTGAGCTGATTTCTGACGTGCTGTTCCTTCTTTTTCTGTAGTGTGTTTCTGTATTGTTTTAGTGATTAACCATAGTGAAGGCTGAGGTTTTCTGGGTCTCTATGTTTTTGGTTGGATACGTCTCTCAATTTCCTTCTTCGGTTTTTGTATTCTTCATCAAACCATTTGTCATTGTTGTTAATTTTCTTTGGTTTTCTGTTTGAAATGTTTAGATTTGATAGGGAAGCTGAGGGGTGAAATATACTGTTTAGGTTTTCTACTGTCAAGTTTACACCTTCACTATTACAGTGAAACGTTTTGTCCAGGAAGTTGTCTAAAAGGGATTTAATTTGTTGTTGTCTAATTGTTTTTTGGTAGGTTTCCACACTACTTTCCTTCCATCTATAGCATATCTTAATATTATTCAGTTGCTTTGGCTTTGATGCCTCATGATTGAGTATTACTCTGGTCAAGTAGACTGTGATTTTGCTGTGATCTGATAGGGGTGTCAGTGGGCTGACTGTGAACGCTCTGAGAGACTCTGTGTTGAGGTCAGTGATAAAGTAGTCTACAGTACTACTGCCAAGAGATGAGCTATAGGTGTACCTACCATAGGAGTCCCCTCGAAGCCTACCATTGACTATGTACATGCCCAGCGTGCGACAGAGCTGCAGGAGTTGTGACCCGTTTTTGTTGGTTACGTTGTCGTAGTTGTGCCTAGGGGGGCATATGGGGGAGGGAATGCTGTCACCTCTAGGTATGTGTGTGTGCTGATGGTGTCAGGTTCTTGTCCAGTTCTGGCATTTAGGTCAGAGTACATGTCCCTGGGCTGGAAATAACTGAGACACAGGGGGTGTCTCGTTACCTTGGGGGCCGATCAGAGCTCCCAGGGCTGCTTGGTGGGTGGGCTGGAACCAGGCCCCAGGGCAGGCACTCCACAGAGACAGGGGAAGCGCACACATTTACACTCAGTTGCACACGTACACACAGTGGATGCACTCACATCCACATCCGCACTCTAGCAGCAGCCCAGCAGCTACGAGCTGAGAGCAGCCCTAGCTAAGAGCTGAGAGTGACTACTAGCTCTGCACTGACCATGTGTGAGATATTAGAGGAATGCAGGGACTGACTAAGGCTCGGCTTGACCTTGTTCTCTCAAATTCCACCAAGGAAAAATTACAGTTTTAGGCCGCTGAAGCTGAAAGTAAGTTACAGAAGAAATGTGGTAAACATGATCAAATGAGTGATAAAATGGTTGGATACTTGAGGAGGTATTGGCCTACAAACAGGATAGAATGGGATTGATCGCATTTGCAGACTTATGTAAGATAGGCTTCTATTTGTAATGTGATGATCAGATTGGATAGACATAATTCAGGCTAATAATATAACTCAATCACTGTTTGCAAAAAAGGCTGTTCAATGCATGGCTGAGCGCGTATAGCATACAGGCCTAGGCTATATCAGATACGTTTATTCTCTCCGACTGTAGGCAATGCAATGTAACTTATTTTTTTGCTAGGGGAAGCTAATGATCCTCTGTGGCCAAATCATGCTCTAGTAGCCCATTTTGAATGATTTTATTTATTTATGTATAGACATGAGTAGGCGAATTAGGCTATATAATTTTGGCAATTTAATTCAAAGCTTAACTTCCCCTAGCCTTATGGACACGCCCAATCTACTATCCCCCATAATTGAAAACTTTACCTACTCTATTGGTCAGCTTGTCGAGAAAGAAATAGCCCAAACAGACTCTGGGACAGTTGTGGGACGATAGATCCCAAATTCATACAACCAGTAGGCCTAGGCTACATAAGAAACTAGAAAAAGCAATGAATCTGATGCAACAGATCAGAAGGTTTAGCTTAAAATGTTGATCAACTATTATCTCTTAACAGCACCAATGTGCACAAGATAGTAGGCTACCAGAAAATGAAAGATGAGAGAAATAGGCTTCTGGTTTCAATAGCATATGGAACACTTTACTTGGTTAATAAGGAAGTGGTCAGATGAAGCAGATGTTAAGCTACAGGACTGTTTTGCTAGCACAGACTGAAATATGTTCCGGGATTCTTCCGATGGCATTGAGGAGTACACCACATCAGTCACTGGCTTCATCAATAAGTGCATTGATGACGTTGCCCCCACAGTGACCGTACGTACATACCCCAACCAGAAGCCATGGATTACAGGCAACATCCGCACTGAGCTAAAGGGTAGAGCTGCCGCTTTCAAGGAGCCGGACGCTTATAAGAAATCCCGCTATGCCCTCAGAAGAACCATCAAACAGGCAAAGAGTCAATACAGGACTAAGATTGAATTGTACTACACCGGCTCCAACGCGCGTCAGATGTGGCAGGGCTTGAAAACTATTACAGACTTCTGTAGCCATGAAGTGCTTTGAAAGGCTGGTAATGGCTCACATCAACATCATTATCCCAGAAATCCTAGACCCACTCCAATTTGCATACCGCCCCAACAGATCCACAGATGATGCAATCTCTATTGCACTCCACACTGCCCTTTCCCACCTGGACAAGAGGAACACCTACGTGAGAATGCTATTCATTGACTACAGCGCAGCGTTAAACACCATAGTGCCCTCAAAGCTCATCACTAAGCTAAGGACCCTGGGACTAAACACCTCCCTCTTCAACTGGATCCTGGACTTCCTGACGGGCTGCCCCCAGGTGGTAAGGGTAGGTAATCTGCCACGCTGATCCTCAACATGGGGGCCCCTCAGGGGTGCGTGCTCAGTCCCCTCCTGTACTCCCTGTTCACCCATGACTGCATGGCCAGGCACGACTCCAACACCATCATTAAGTTTGCAGATGACACAACAGTGGTAGGCCTGATCACCGACAACGATGAGACAGCCTATAGGGAGGAGGTCAGAGACCTGGCTGTGTGGTGCCAGGATAACAACCTCTCCCTCAACGTGATCAAGACAAAGGAGATTATTGTGGACTACAGGGAAAAAAAGAGGACTTTGAGCACGCCCCCATTCTCATCGACGGGGCTGTAGAGAGCTTCAAGTTCCTTGGTGTCCACATCACCAACAAACTATCATAGTCCAAACACACCAAGACAGTCGTGAAGAGGGCACGACAAAGCCTATTCCCACTCAGGAGACTGAAAAGATTTGGCATGGGTCCTCAGATCCTCAAAAGGTTATATAGCTGCACCATCGAGAGCATCATGACTGGTTGCATCACCGCCTGGTATGGCAACTGCTCGGCCTCCGACCGCAAGGCACTACATAGGGTAGTGCGTACGGCCCAGTACATCACTGGGGCCAAGCTTCCTGCCATCCAGGACCTCTATACCAGGCGGTGTCAGAGGAAGGCCCTAAAAATTGTCAAAGACTCCAGCCACCCTAGTCATTGACTGTTCTCTCTGCTACCGCACGGCAAGTGGTATCGGAGCGCCAAGTCTAGGTCCAAAAGGATTCTTAACAGCTTCTACCCCCAAGCCATAAGACTCCTGAACAGCTAATCATGACTACCCAGACTATTTTACGCTGCTGCTACTCTGTTTATTATCTATGTATAGTCACGTTAACTCTACCCACATGTACATATTACCTCAATATAAAATAATTCCCTCCACGGATATTGTCGGATTTTGCCTAGGCTACTTTGAAGCAAGGTAAAACATGCCTCATAGTATGGAGTAAAATGTTCAGGTTTTCAAAATGCATACTGTCTCCAGCTCATTGCAGAGTAGTGTGTGACGCGCTGATGAAGCCTGCCTTCCGTTGCCTATGCATTTGAATGGCGAATGGGAAGCGCGCTTTAATTACCAGTTGAGAAATAAAAATAGTAGCTATTTTTAATTGTTGGCCAAAAACTATTTTTAACACACAATTGCATTTAGAATTGTTGCGCAATGATTGGGCTTATAAAAGCACGGTCTGACAAATGTTCAGCTCAAAGGCTCTGTAGCCTTTCTGTATACTAATTCCACTACATTATGCAAATTAACCCACAGACTGATAAGCATGACCGGTCAAATCTATTTATATAAACTGGTATTTCCATCAATTAATAGGCTAAAAAGCATTATTTCGCAACAGGATTTTTCTTCTTCTCCCAGACAATTGGCTGGTGGCAATTTTATTTATCGGCTTTTCTACAAAAATGTACGGACAAAAGCCGGCTATTAACGGCTAACAGAAACCCTGGTGTGTGTGTGTGTGTGTGTGTGTCAGAGTGACTATATTTTACTAATGCATGTGTGAGGGTGAATGAGTGAAAGAGAGTTCACATATGACTAACTGCTTCTGTGTGTTTAGCAGAGTGCGTACACTAACTATATTGTATATGTGTGTGTGTTTGTGTGCATGTATGCATTGTATGTAGGGCTGGGCGATAATTCCATGCATTCGAAATTATGTTTTTGCGCGATATTCCAAATGCCTGTATCGCAAGGATCAAGTTATTTTAATTTTTAATTTTTAAATATGAGCGTTTATGTCCGCTTGTTCTCATGTTGTCATCTATTTTTGGTACCTTCCCATTTACAGCAGAGATCTGTATATAATGATGAGATGTACGTCTCCACCCTAACAATTGGAGTCGTTGTCCCAAAGGCGGGAAGGCAGGCGACAAGCTTAGGTCTAAAATAAGCCCACAGAAACGCATTAGCCTTATTTTGGACAGAATTTTGCTTTGCTTCTTCCTCTATGGTTTACACACACACCAAGCCCCTCCCCCTGCCTCTCACGCCAACAAAGTTGAGAGATCACATCTTCCTCTCTGACACTTGGTTTCAACTCGCTATTTGCATTTGAGGTTTGGTCCCACAGAATCGGTCATATGGACCGTTAACTTTTCTAACAATACACTTTTTATCAGTGCAGAGCAGACACTACTAAAATGAGAGTGTCAATGAACATTGATTCTGGAAAACGAACACCCAGTTTATCACGCGTAGCATTGGGGTATCGCTAGCAGCATTTTAGCCAGACTGTTATACTAGCTGTCTAGTCTGTGTTTTATAAATGTGCAATAAGCATTAAAACACAATTATATAAGGAAATGGAAATTTGTTCTCATTCTGAGAAATAAGGTAGGCCACTTGATTTCAACATCTGAACAAAGTGGACATGGCTAACATACTTTTCAAACAGTTGGAGACAGACAGAAGGGTGTGTTCATAACAATTCAACTGTTCAACCCTGTTAGTTTGCAAATAGATCCAAGTTGGCTAAACTTCAAATATAAAGATTAGCTGGCTAATCACTAGCATGTGGGCTTGAGATTGTTGATGAGACCTGTGTTCATTTTCTATAGCCTAATGCCTGCTACAAGAAGTTAGTCATTATTATTGAATGTGCATTATGCATGGTTCTAGTTACAGTTGTAACAAAAAAGGGCATTTTCATAGACAGACTTGAAAGCCAGATCAGTGATTATTGCAAAAAAAAGCAGGTTCAACTAGTTTGGTAAAATAATTAAAATATTTGTGGGTCTTATGGTTGTTTAAGGCTTATATTTAGCCTAGGTATAACTTCACAAGCCCTGAATTCATTAGGTTATTGCTGACTGTTTAAAATGCAGTATATTTGACCTTTATTATACAACAATGCTTATTTAGAGAAAACATTTAAAACATTTTTAGATATACAGTACCAGTCAAAAGTTTGGACACATCTACTCATTCCAGGGTTCTTCTTTATTTTTACTATTTTCTACATTGTAGAATACTAGTGAAGACATCCTTCTTAATGCGTTTGAGACAATCAGTTGTGTTGTGACAAAGTAGGGATGGCATACAGAAGATAGCCCTATTTGGTAAAAGACCAAATCCATATTATGGCAAGAACAGCTCAAATAAGCAAAGAGGAACGACAGTCCATCATTACTTTAAGACAGTAAATCCAGAACATTTCAAGAACTTTGAAAGTTTCTTCAAGAGCAGTCGTAAAAACCAACAAGCGCTATGATGAAACTGGCTCCCATGAGGACCGCCACAGGAATGGAAGACCCAGAGTTACCTCTGCTGCAGAGGATAAAGTCATTAGAGTTAACTGCACCTCAGATTACAGCCCAAAAAAATGCTTCACAGAGTTCAATTAACAGACACATCTCAACATCAACTGTTCAGAGGAGACTGCGTGAATCAGGCCTTCATGGTTGAATTGCGGCAAAGAAACCACTACCAAAGGAAGAAGAGACTTGCTTGTGCCAATAAACACGAGCAATGGACATTCGACCGGTGGAAATCTGTCCTTTGGTCTGAGTCCGAATTGGAGATTTTTGGTTCCAACCGCCGTGTCTTTGTGAGATGCAGAGTAGGTGAACGGATGAACTCCGCATGTGTGGTTCCCACCGTGAAGCATGGAGGAGGAGGTGTGATGGTGTGGGGGTGCTTTGTTGGTGACACTGTCAGTGATTTATTTAGAGTTCAAGGCACACTTAACCAGCATGGCTACCACAGCATTCTGCAGCGAAACCCCATCCCATCTGGTTTGCACTTAGTGGGACTATCATTTGTTTTCAACAGGACAATGACCCAACACACCTCCAGGCTGTGTAAGGGTTATTTGACCAAGAAGGAGAGTGATGGAGTGCTGCATCAGATGACCTGGCTTCCACAATCACCTGACCTCAACCCAATTGAGATGGTTTGGGATGAGTTGGACCACAGAGTGAAGGAAAAGCAGCCAACAAGTGCTCAGCATATGTGGGAACTCCTTCAAGACTGTTGGAAAAGCATTCCAGGTGAAGCTGATTGAGAGAATGCCAAGAGTATGAAAAACTGTCATCAAGGCAAAGGGTGGCTACTTTGAAGAATCTCAAATATAAAATAGATTGATTTGTTTAACACTTTATTGGTTACTACATGATTCCATATGTGTTATTTCATAGTTTTGATGTCTTCACTATTATTCTACAATGTAGAAAATAGTACAAATAAAGAAAAACCCTTGAATGAGTAGGTGTGTCCAAACTTTTGACTGGTACTGTATATCGTGAGTCACCTATAAGTATGAAAAAAATGGAGATATGATTTTTAGGCCACATCGCCCAGCCCTTATTGTATGTATATGCGAGTGAGTGAGTGAGTGAGTAAGTGTGTGTGTGGGAGACGACAGCAGTGAAAGTAGGTCAGTGCATTGCCAAGGCTGCTCGTGCACAGGCACATTGTGAGTGGTGTGTGTGCGCAGGTCAGGCGCTGCGTGGGGTTGGTGTAGAAACGGACAGGCGGTGGATCAAGCTGCAGTTACATCAGCCTACTGAGGCCTTGTAGAGGAGACCCTAGCTATCACTCAGCCAGACCAGTCTGCTCCAGCCCAACAACACACACACACACACACACACCTCCTCAGCAACCTTCAGCCACTAACACAGCAACTATAGGGCCAAATCCCCATATACAGTGCATTCGGAAAGTATTCAGACCCATTGACTTTTTCCACATTTTGTTACGTTACAGCCTTATTCTAAAATGGATTAAATAATTTTTTCCCCTCATCAATCTACACACAATACCCCATAATGACAAAGCGAAAACAGGTTTTTAGACATTTTTGCTATGAGACTCAAAATTGAGCTCAGGTGCATCCTGTTTCCATTGATCATCCTTGAGATGTTTCTACAACTTGATTGGAGTCCACCTGTGGTAAATTCAATTGATTGGACATGATTTGGAAAGGCATACACCTGTGTATATAAGGTCCCACAGTTGACAGTGCACGTCAGAGCAAAAACCAAGCCATGAGGTTGAAGGAATTGTCCGTAGAGCTCAGAGACAGGATTGTGTCGAGGCACAGATCTGGGGAAGGGTACCAAAACATTTCTGCAGCATTGAAGGTCCCCAAGAACACAGTGGCCTCCATCATTCTTAAATGGAAGAAGTTTGGAACCACCAAGACTCTTCCTAGAGCTGGCCGCCCGGCCAAACTAAGCAATCGGGGGAGAAGGGCCTCGGTCAGGGAGGTGACCAAGAACCCGATGGTCACTCTGACAGAGCTCCAGAGTTCCTCTGTGGAGATGGGAGAACCTTCCAGAAGGACAACCATCTCTGCAGCACTCCATCAATCAGGCCTTTATGGTAGAGTGGCCAGACGGAAGCCGCGATACACCATCCCATCTGGTTTGGGCTTAGTGGGACTATTATTAGTTTTTCAACAGGAAAATGACCCAACGCACCTCCAGCCTGTGTAAGGGCTATTTTACCAAGAAGGAGAGTGATGGAGTGCTGCATCAGATGACCTGGCCTCCACAATCCCCTGAACTCAACCCAATTGAGATGGTTTGGGATGAGTCGGACCGCAGAGTGAAGGAAAAGCAGCCAACAAGTGCTCAGCATATGTGGGAACTCCTTCAAGACTGTTGGAAAAGCATTCCAGGTGAAGCTGGTTGAGAGAATGCCAAGAGTGTGCAAAGCTGTCATCAAGGCAAAGGGTGGCTATTTGAAGAATCTCAAAATATATTTTGATTTGTTACTACATTTTTGGTTACTACATGATTCCATATGTGTTATTTCATAGTTTTGATGTCTTCACTATTATTCTACAATGAAAAAAATTGTAAAAATAAAGAAAAACCCTTGAATGAGTAGGTGTGTCCAAACTTTTGACGGTAGTGTATGTAAATGTTATATTTCGGAGGTTTTATTTTTAATAAACTTGCTAAAATTTCTACAAACCTGTTTTTGCTTTGTCATTATGGGGTATTGTGTGTAGATGGATTAAATACTTTTTTTCCTCATACATTTTTGAATAAGGCTGTAACGTAACAAAATGCACTGTATACTCTCAAAATCTCTCAAATTCTCACACAAATCTCCCATTGACATAACTGCATGATAACACAATAATTCAAGTTAAGTGTGCGCAGGCAGTGTGCATGTCAGTTTAAGATTCTGCCCTTACTGTGCTTGGCTCAAACTCCTATTCCTCAACACCAACAGGGCCGAAGAAGCGGGTAGTTTCTGGGGTTACTATGCAAACACAGATGACCATGAGAGACCAAATCTGAAGGGTAGTAGCAAGGTTATATTGTACTTCTGAGGGGATGAGGGAATGCTTCTTGTTGAGTATGTGTAGTGGTGGAAAGAATTTACTCTTGAAAGGCAATGAAGATCATCGCCGTCATCATCACCTTGTCAATCGTCTGCTAAGTGATTAAAAGGTAAATGCACTGTGTTCTTACCTCTGCTCTGAGGTGTCGCATGGTGAGCCCTTCCTCTTGCGGGACTCTGGCGTGGCAGGGTCCAGGGCCCTTTCCCCTACAGCACTCATTCTGAGCTTCAGAGAAGAGAAGAGGACAGGGTTAGCCTGGGTAAGAATCCACAATCACAGCTGATTCAAAATCAGACATAACACCACTCATCATGGAGGAGACAAAGAAGTTAACAACACAGCCTAACGCAGGAAGAACCATCTTGGCCTCTGGTCAGCATAACCTGAATCAGGATTGGTTTTAGAGCTGGGACACAAAGGGGTGAATCTGATTGGTCCATTTGACGGGAAATCACATCTTCATTTCCCTTCTAATTGCAGATCCATGTTAGGCATCTGAAGCGAAAGGGACCCCGCTGACCACACACAAAATATTGCATCAAATCAGCCTCTAAAGTCCATTGCGCGTGAGATGCCGCTGTCGAGCAAGATGAAACATAATTGAGCAAGCAAACACTGAGTCGAGAGCGCATAGGATGGATCCCGTGAGAGCACACGCCAGTCGATAGCGCAGAAATTTGGTCGAGAGAGCAAAGGATGTGTCCTGCGAGCGGACAGGTCAAACTTGAGAGCTTGGGCGAACAGAACATCACTGCCGCAGATCAAAAATAAAAATGTCTGAATCAAAAAATATAGAACCGTAAGCAACATTGTTCAAACTTGTAACAATTTTTTGGGAAAGCATCAAATTGTCCACCAACAATACTAGTCACATGTCTTTGTCAAGTTTTCACTCTCAATTTATCAAGATGCTCTCTCTCAAGACTTGGCACCTTTGGGTTTCAATTTCCCTTTTTTCTCTCAAATGAATTTCAGGCTGGTGGGTTAGAGGCGGGTGCATGTCTAGAAACATTAGATTGGTCACTTTCACTAGAGTGATGGACGAACTAACAAATGCTTGAGTCTAGTGTTGTCATTCCAGTGTTGAGTCGTGTGATTGGTTGAGTTTCCTTGGGTGCATGATGTAAAACAGATGCACTTCAGAGCTTCAGAGCCATCTGTTAAGCTTGCTAGCCGGCTTGAACAGTAAGCGCCGAACAACTTGAGTAACCCAGCTTCAAAGTAATTGGGAAATACATTTAATCGCTATACTATACCTTGAGTTGAGTGGAATCTACTTGCTAAAGTTAGCTAACTAGCCAGATAGTTAATTACTTATTAGCCAGCAAAGTTAAGCTGTAAGACAAAAAGCAGATGGTCAGCTCTAGCTAAGTAACGCCATAGTCCACCACTAGCTAATTGTTCGTCTTCACCTTTCCACAAAGTGTCTGGTATGTGTTTGCTTGATATGAGGGAGGTAACAATACAATAATGTATCAAATAATAGGTGGAATATGGGCATAATGTGGCTGTGATCTAAAAAGTTCATTCATTATACACTATGTCCTGGCCATCATTTAATATACAGTAGCTAAATACACTGCTCAAAAAAATAAAGGGAACACTAAAATAACACATCCTAGATCTGAATGAATGAAATAATCTTATTAAATACTTTTTTCTTTACATAGTTGAATGTGCTGACAACAAAATCACACAAAAATTATCAATGGAAATCAAATGTATCAACCCATGGAGGTCTGGATTTGGAGTGACACTCAAAATTAAAGTGGAAAACCACACTACAGGCTGATCCAACTTTGATGTAATGTCCTTAAAACAAGTCAAAATGAGGCTCAGTAGTGTGTGTGGCCTCCACGTGCCTGTATGACCTCCCTACAACGCCTGGGCAAGCTCCTGATGAGGTGGCGGATGGTCTCCTGAGGGATCTCCTCCCAGACCTGGACTAAAGCATCCGCCAACTCCAGGACAGTCTGTGGTGCAACGTGGCGTTGGTGGATGGAGCGAGACATGATGTCCCTGATGTGCTCAATTGGATTCAGGTCTGGGGAACGGGCGGGCCAGTCCATAGCATCAATGCCTTCCTCTTGCAGGAACTGCTGACATACTCCAGCCACATGAGGTCTAGCATTGTCTTGCATTAGGAGGAACCCAGGGCCAACCGCACCAGCATATGGTCTCACAAGGGGTCTGAGGATCTCATCTCGGTACCTAATGGCAGTCAGGCTACCTCTGGCGAGCACATGGAGGGCTGTACGGCCTCCCAAAGAAATGCCACCCCACACCATGACTGACCCACCGCCAAACCGGTCATGCTGGAGGATGTTGCAGGCAGCAGAACGTTCTCCACGGCGTCTCCAGACTCTATCACGTCTGTCACATGTGCTCAGTGTGAACCTGCTTTCATCTGTGAAGAGCACAGGGCGCCAGTGGCGAATTTGCCAATCTTGGTGTTCTCTGGCAAATGCCAAACGTCCTGCACGGTGTTGGGCTGTAAGCACAACCCCCACATGTGGACGTCGGGCCCTCATACCACCCTCATGGAGTCTGTTTCTGACCATTTGAGCAGACACATGCACATTTGTGGCCTGCTGGAGGTCATTTTGCAGGGCTCTGGCAGTGCTCCTCCTGCTCCTCCTTGCACAAAGGCGGAGGTAGCGGTCCTGCTGCTGGGTTGTTGGCCTCCTCCACGTCTCCTGATGTACTGGCCTGTCTCCTGGTAGCGCCTCCATGCTCTGGACACTACGCTGACAGACACAGCAAACCTTTTTGCCACAGCTCGCATTGATGTGCCATCCTGGATGAGCTGCACTACCTGAGCCACTCATGCTCCCACTAGAGTGAAAGCACTGCCAGCATTCAAAAGTGACCAAAACATCAGCCAGGAAGCATAGGAACTGAGAAGTGGTGTGTGGTCACCACCTGCATAACCAGTCCTTTATTGGGGGTGTCTTGCTAATTGCCTATAATTTCCACCTGTTGTCTATTCCAATTGCACAACAGCATGTGAAATTTATTGTAATCAGTGTTGATTCCTAAGTGGACAGTTTGATTTCACAGAAGTGTGATTGACTTGGAGTTACATTGTGTTGTTTAAGTGTTCCCTTTATTTTTTAGCATTGTCTTGTATAATGACTCCACTGTTGGGAATGACATGTGGGTACACACATAATAAGGGACAGTTAGAAATGTACTGGGGTGGGGTAGTTGTCCAAAATAGGGGAAGGTTGTCCAACTTTTTATTTTGCTTTGGGGAGGGTTGTGTGTTTTTTCCCTGGTTTACATTCGCTCTTTTGCAGGTTTTACTATATGTCTTCCATCCTAGCCAAATTTCCTCATCTGCTTGTAGGTGCCTCCCCTATCAACGTGTTTTGGTACTTCCCTTACGCACTACGCTTTTCCTTGCGCTAACTTTTACTATACAATACGTCAACAAAGTCTACCAGTCTGTCTATCCCGCCCTCTATCCACCATTCAATGTGACAATAGTGGTAGGTGGATCGTTTGTCCAGATCTGCAATAGGCTAACTAGCAATCATACCACACATAAAATCATTCAAAGCTGGATCGATTTTCAATATGAATCCACAAGAACAAATAAGAATAGCCAATAGGTGCATCAATGCGCATGAAAGAACTGTGAAGACATGAGGCACGCAGATCAAAAAGCTCCCGTATTGATCTTGTTTAGGGACAATACAATTATCCTACCTAGACTAGCCTACAACACCACAATGCAATGCATGATTGCATTATTGTTTTCAAGTGAGTAAACAACATTTTACTCTAGACTGCAGTGAAAATGTCATTTGAATAATGGCGCAAAAGCCCAATTGTGCAAGTTCTCCCACTTAAAAAGATGAGAGGCCTGTAATTTTCATCATAGGTACACGTCAACTATGACAGACAAATTGAGAAGAAAAAAAATCCAGAAAATCACATTGTAGGATTTTTAATGAATTTATTTGCAAATTATGGTGGAAAATAAGTATTTGGTCACCTACAAACAAGCAAGATTTCTGGCTCTCACAGACCTGTAACTTCTTCTTTAAGAGGCTCCTCTGTCCTCCACTCGTTACCTGTATTAATGGCACCTGTTTGAACTTGTTATCAGTATAAAAGACACCTGTCCACAACCTCAAACAGTCACACTCCAAACTCCACTATGGCCAAGACCAAAGAGCTGTCAAAGGACACCAGAAACAAAATTGTAGACCTGCACCAGGCTGGGAAGACTGAATCTGCAATAGCTAAGCAGCTTGGTTTGAAGAAATCAACTGTGGGAGCAATTATTAGGAAATGGAAGACATACAAGACCACTGATAATCTCCCTCGATCTGGGGCTCCACGCAAGATCTCACCCCGTGGGGTCAAAATGATCACAAGAACGGTGAGCAAAAATCCCAGAACCACACGGGGGGACCTAGTGAATGACCTGCAGAGAGCTGGGACCAAAGTAACAAAGCCTACCATCAGTAACACACTACGCCGCCAGGGACTCAAATCCTGCAGTGCCAGACGTGTCCCCCTGCTTAAGCCAGTACATGTCCAGGCCCGTCTGAAGTTTGCTAGAGTGCATTTGGATGATCCAGAAGAGGATTGGGAGAATGTCATATGGTCAGATGAAACCAAAATAGAACTTTTTGGTAAAAACTCAACTCGTCGTGTTTGGAGGACAAAGAATGCTGAGTTGCATCCAAAGAACACCATACCTACTGTGAAGCATGGGGGTAGAAACATCATGCTTTGGGGCTGTTTTTCTGCAAAGGGACCAGGACGACTGATCCGTGTAAAGGAAAGAATGAATGGGGCCATGTATCGTGAGATTTTGAGTGAAAACCTCCTTCCATCAGCAAGGGCATTAAAGATGAAACGTGACTGGGTCTTTCAGCATGACAATGATCCCAAACACACCGCCCGGGCAACGAAGGAGTGGCTTCGTAAGAAGCATTTCAAGGTCCTGGAGTGGCCTAGCCAGTCTCCAGATCTCAACCCCATAGAAAATCTTTGGAGGGAGTTGAAAGTCCGTGTTGCCCAGCGACAGCCCCAAAACATCACTGCTCTAGAGGAGATCTGCATGGAGGAATGGGCCAAAACAGCAGCAACAGTGTGTGAAAACCTTGTGAAGACTTACAGAAAACGTTTGACCTGTGTCATTGCCAACAAAGTGTATATAACAAAGTATTGAGAAACTTTTGTTATTGACCAAATACTTATTTTCCACCATAATTTGCAAATAAATTCATTAAAAATCCTACAATGTGATTTTCTGGAAAAAAAATTCTCATTTTGTCTGTCATAGTTGACGTGTACCTATGATGAAAATTACAGGCCTCTCTCATCTTTTTAAGTGGGAGAACTTGCACAATTGGTGGCTGACTAAATACTTTTTTCCCCCACTGTATGTATTTATATAAAAAATAGGGACCAGAATGGAAATAAGTCCATGACTTTATTGTCCAATCCCGGTCACTTTGAAAAATCTTCGTACTGTATGTGCATTTGAAAAGTATTCAGACCCTTGACTTTTTCCACATTTTATTACGTTACAGCCTTATTCTAAAATGGATTGAATTATTTTTTCCCGCCTCATCAATCTACACACAATACCCCATAATGACAAAGCAAAAACCGGATAAGACATTTTTGCAAATGTATATATAAAAAAAGAATTTCCCCTAGACTTCCCAACAGCTTCTACCCCCAAGCCATAAGACTCCTGAACAGCTAATCATGGCTACCCGGACTATTTGCACTGCCCCACCACCCCATCTTTTTACGCTGCTGCTACTCTGTTAATTATTTATGCATAGTCACTTTAACTCTACCCACATGTACATATTACTTCAACTACCTCAACTAGCCGGTGCCCCCGCACATTGACTCTGCACCGGTACCCCCCTGTATATATAGCCTCCCTACTGTTATTTTACTTCTGCTCTTTTTTTCTCAACACTTTTTTTGTTGTTTTATTTTACTTTTTTATTAAAAATAAATGCACACTGTTGGTTAAGGGCTGTAAGTAAGCATTTCACTGTAATGTCTGCACCTATTGTATTCGGCGCATGTGGCCAATAAAATTTGATTAGATTAGCTGATCATTGTCTGCAGCTGGTTATGATGGTAGTGTAGGCCTAATGAAACAGTCAGGGAGAGTGAGCTCGTTCTTGGTGGTCAGTAAACACTCAACCTTCTGGCCCGTAGCCCTGCGTGGCTGAAGAGGCAAAGTCGATATCCACATTTATGAACACAGGGTCGCTACAGTTATTATTTGTGGTCATAAACAATAGAGTTAATTCAACAAAACAAATTACAGTACAAGGGGAGGGTCTTGAAAATATTTTTAACGTTGGGGAGGGGGATACATTTTTATTAATATGATTAAACAGCTAAACTCAGGTTAACATGTCATCATGGTATACACCAGAGGAGGCTGGTGGGAGGAGCTATAGGAGGATGGGCTCATTGTAATGGCTGGAATGGAATCAATGGAACGGAGTCAAACAAGTTGTTTCTATTGCTTGACGTGTTTTGTACCATTCCATTTATTCTATTCCAGCCTTTACAATGAGTCCTTCCTCCTATAGCTCCTCCACCAGCCTTCTCTGGTACACACAGCATTCAAAGTAGGACTGAGGACAAAGCAACGCCATGCATTCACCAAACATTTATCTGAGGAAAACAGATTATTTTTTATAGTAAATGTCTGATTGGAAACTACCATTGTCTATCAAATTAGTGTCAAATTATTTTAAATAGGCATTGGAAGTTTTATTGAGTACAGGCAGTAATACAGGAGTCAAATCGCGTAGGGAGTCTCATCAGATCAGATGTTATCAGCACGCCAGAGCCATCTGTGGAAAGAGCACAAGTAGAACAAAGATATACAGTGCCTTCCGAAAGTATTCACAACCCTTTACTTTTTCCACATTTTGTTGTGTTACAGCTTGAATTTAAAATAGATTAAATGTAGATTGTGTCACTGATCTACACACAATACCCAATAATGTCAAAGTGGAATTATGTTTTCAGACAATTTTACAAATTAATAAAAAATCAAAAGCTGAAATGTTGAGTCAAAAAGTTTTCAACCCCTTTGTTATGGCAAGCCGAAATAACTTCAGGAGCAAAAATGTGCTTAACAAGTCAGATAATACATTGCATGGACTAACTCTGTGTGCAATAATGGTGTTTAACATGTTTTTTTTAAAATTCCTATCCCATCTCTGTACACCACACATACTGTACAATTATCTGTAAGGTCCCTCAGTTGAGCAGGGAATTTCAAGCACAGATTCCACGACAAAGACCAGGGAGGTTTTACAATGACTCGCAAAGAAGGGCACCCATTGGTAGATGGGAAAAAATTAAGGTGATTCTAACATGTATTGAATCAGGGGGTTGAAAAGTTATCTAATCAAAATATATTAGTGTTTTATTTTCCATTAATAAAAAATAAAAGTGAGACTTTTTCTTCCACTTTGACAGAGTATTTTGTACAGATCGTTGACAAAAATTACAATTAAATCCATTTTAATCCCACTTTGTAACGAAAAAGTCAAGGGGTGTGAATACTTTCTGAAGGCACTGTATGTGCAAACTGATAAATGTATCATTCAACATAAAATTCCACCTAAAACAATCAACTTCTCACATCCTCTCTACTCGCATCCTTCTCAAAACCCATTGGAGGTCTGAGGGGAGAAACCTTGGGTCCTTTCCTCCAATGGGGTTTTAGGAGGAGGCACGGAAATAGGACGCAAGGAATCGAGGAAATATAAATTGTCACAGAGCTGTTGCATGTTTGACTCAATATGGAATGGCAGATGTCACTATGTGGGACTGAGCAGAGGTGTACAATCTGCGCCATTTGTCCGTATTATTGAGCCATAAGAAACCTTCAGTTAATTAAAACATAAATGAGTATGTTTAAGCAGTCATACATGACAGTTGGGAGTGCAGTGCCATACCTTTAGCTCCCTGGTGCAGCAGAGCTGACACGCTAAAGATGAGGTTGAGGCAGATGTCTGTGGAGGTGGTCTTGACCACGCTCTGGCTGTTCTCCAGACAGCGCTAGCGCTGGAATGTGTCCCAGGCACTGTTGGTGGCCAGGTCACCTACCTCAGAACCAGTGAAGATCTCCAGGTTCTTACAGTAGGGCATCAGCACAATCTATAGAGAGGACAGAAATATGCAGAAGATGGAATTAGATTTAGTATGGAGTCGAAGGGCTGAATCCCAACATAAAATCCTTGTAGCTCGAATTTTTATGCAAGTGACACCAATGCATGATTTATGCAAACGTCTCAGTTGTGTCTAGGTGTTTAACAGTGTGTGTGTGGGAACTAACCGAGCCAATCAGTGTGTATGGGGACTGGACATCACTAAGTGCAGAGTAGAGGGGCAAGCTCAGATGAACAATGTAGTCCATCCCTGCCTCGAAACACTTGTCTGGGGAGCACCAAATATCTGAGGAGACAAGAGAGAAAAGGATGTCACAAAACACTACACTAAACCACACACAATAAAATGTGTGCAAACAAAACACAGGCATGTAATACAGGGTGTATACAGACTCGGAGTAGACTCATATAGACAACATGTATATTCTACACTACACACTTGCATATACAGACCCATTACTCACTCTCTTACGCACAACAAACATACACAGAGAGAGACTAGGTGTGTGTTTACCGTGATCCAGGGTGGAGGAATATCATCTGGTTGTCGTCATCAGGCATGGTGTTCGCACAGCGGCTGTTTGTTGAGGCCACACTGGGACGCATTACTGTCATCAACACCTCCTCCCACTGGTCCGGTAACTACGCCAACACAACAGGTACATAGATATTGGTGTTTGATACCCCTGGTCAGGACTCCACTGAAGAAGGTGGAGGGATACATATGTGCTGAGTTGTGTAAGTCACAAGTTGAGTTAGGGAACACCCATGACCCCAAGTCTTAGACGAAAGTTACATCAAGGTCAAAGGTGACTCGCAGGTCCAAACTTGGCGTCCTCTTCCTCGTAGGTGTAGTGGTCCAGGGCAATGAAGTAGAAGCCTGACTCCACTTTGTGAGACATAAAATATGTTCTCTACACTCACCCGTCTCCTGAGAACAACTGCAGCGAGAGAGTGAAAATATGATGTCAGAAAATGGCATAGACAAGAGTTCAATTGGAGTTAGACCGTTTGAACATCTTAGTGTTGCATTTAAAGCTAACAGTCCATTTAAAAAGTCTGCTGCTGTATTAAAAGAGGCAACTATGGATAATAATTTAGCCAAATAAGTGATAACATACTATGGGACTGAGGCGAGCTGTACCAATCCACGCCACTCGTCAGTCAGTATGGCTCAGTATTGAACAGCATGCTGTCATTTCATGCCCAACCCTCGTCGAAGAGCTATCCTCCTATAGGTTGTCACTTCATCCCTTACCTAACCTACTTGTACATATTTAGCATAGAACCATCCTCTGTATATAACCATCTTTCTAACCCAATAGACAGTAGTTGGTCAATGTCAATAACAAGTTATCCTCTCTACGTAACATTGGTCCTAATAACAATGCCTCCATATAGTGTCAAAGCAATTAGAGGAACTCCGTACCACTAATGATTACGTTACGGGGTGATTGATAGAAGTCAAGGTTTCCTGCAGGAAGTCCCCAGAGTGCTGTGCATAGAGGAGAGCCAAGGTACTTGGAACAGAGTGTATCTCCGATCTTTGTCAGCTAAGCAGAGAACAACTTCCCCACCACATAGTGACAGTGGGCCAGCATGGAGAGAGGGATGGAGAGAGAAGATGGTTAGAGGTCATTCTCTTTTATTTTAACTGCACAAAAACTGCCAGAGTAAAAGTAATCCGATCTGTATTTCAAATAGACTATCTCAAAGTATGCAGTTAGTGGTTTACAATATTGGCTATTTCATTTCAGAGTTTGAGCTTGGCTCCCACTCACCCCATCTCAATCAAGGGCCTCTACCCCAGTGATGGCCTTCCCTGTCTGTTCTCACCACTCCCTCCCAGTCATGCTGGTCTTCCAAGTCCTCCTTCTCTACCAACCCCTCGTTAACTTAGTTAGCTAGCTACAATGCTCTTGGTTAACCAAAGATACTGGTACATTTTATATGTGGTTAAACATTCGCTAGCTTTAGCTTCCTAGCTAGCTGCTAGCTGACGACAACCTAGCTTGCCTAATCAATAGCCTGCTTTAACATCAGAATACCAAATAACTACCTACTTCAATACTGAAATCCTAGTTGATTAGTTGGCTGGTTAGGTTCTCTACTGAAAAACTATAGAGCTTACCTTTTTATCGTCGGCAATCGTCCATTCTTCAACACCATCAACTTGCCTTTAGTCTTAGCGGGAGTTGCCAACAACCGGATGTATCCGGTTTTCAGGGATACAGCTAATTCAACCTAGCTTTCTTTTCTGCTGAAAACCGGATGTGGGAACTCCACTCAGGGGTTTTCTTTTTTACACCTGCTACGTTAGGTTACATTGCCGTTCAACGTCAAAATCCGGTTTCCACTAGATAACACAGCCACAAAATAGGCTGTATCGTAAAAATTCAATTTAAGGTTAGGGTTAGGCATATGGTTAGCAGTGTGGTTAGGTTTAAAATCAGATTTTAAGAAGATAAATTGTAGAAATAGGCTGGGTTTGGCCATAATAATTATGACTTTGCGGACGTGTTAACTAGTGACGACCATGTTCATTGGCCAGAATTTTCACCTGTAATAAAATGATAGTAAAAGATTGCAGTTGCGAGAGCAAGATTTTTAAGTATCTCTGCAAAACAAAACAAAAAATCTCTGCTCTCTAATTAATATTTTGCATGCGGCAATGATGTTCTGCTTGCTCAGTCACATTTGCAACTCAAGTTTAATTTGCACGACCCCGCTGCCTGTGCACTTGCAGGACCCATCCTCTGCTTGCTCAACCACATTCTTCACTCTCGACTGGTCTGTGCATTCGCATCACTCATTCTCCGTTCGCATCACTCATTCTCCGTTCGCATCACTCATTCTCCGTTCGCATCACTCATTCTCTGTTCGCATCACTCATTCTCCGTTCGCATCACTCATTCTCCGTTCGCGGCACTCATTCTCCGTTCGCGGCACTCATTCTCCGTTCGCGGCACTCATTCTCCGTTCGCGGCACTCATTCCAAGCAGTGTTATCAGTAGTGGGGCTGTGCTGGGTTTTTTTAATGGAGATTTCTGCAGCTGGATGCATGGCTGAGGTGAGGATCACAGGCATGTTACTGTAGGGGAGGCAGACAGCACCAAAGATCAAAGACTAAGACTGGTTAAATTAAAGAGGCCTGTCCTATACAGATTTGTGGCGCTGGAAATCACAGCGATTCATCACAGCAGTTGTTAATGAAAAAAAAATGTCCCCTCGTATTTGTGCGTCACACTTTAAGTCATCTGACTGGCGTGGGTAAATGATCATGGAGTTTGTTAGGGGTTTCCATAATGCCAAAATACAGCCCAAAGTGGTGTAATGGCTGATTTTGCTTTTGCAGCGATTGTTTTTTTCTTCCCTTGGTTGACCATTCTTTGGCCTTCTCTGTGCTCCACAAGCGGTGCAATGTCGGACTGTGGTTCAGCATTAATTGTTGTTTGTGTTTGTCTGCAGCTATATATGTACTACATATGAGGCTGCAGACACTGTGTGGTCAATCTGTGGTCGACTGTGGTCAGATGCATGGTCAGTGGCTGTGTGTGGTTGCCTCCCCACTGGCCCCACAGTGCCTGTTGTTGATTTGCAGAGCACTGCAGGATGATCTTTCTCTGTGTGCATCAGGTGTTGTCAGCAGCTAGCTGTAGCCATGGCAACAGGACATGCTCAGGCTAGTCTTTCTATGAGAGAATTCTACAGCTCATCTGCCTGACTGAGAAGAACACAGTACAAAAACAATAGCATCATAAAGCATGGATCACTCTTGTCCTACATACAGTGCCTTCGGAAATTTTTCAAACCCCTTGACTTTTTCCAAATTTTGTTAGGTTACAGCCTATTCAAAAATGTATTAAAATGTTTTTCCCCCCCCATCTATCGCCACACAATACCCCATAATGACAAAGCAAAAACAGGATTTTAGAACATTTTGCTAATTTATTAAAAATAAAAAAACTGTTATCACATTTACATAAGTATTCAGACCCTTTACTCAGTACTTTGTTGAAGCACCTTTGGCAGTGATTACAGCCTCAAGTCTTCTTGGGTATGAGCTACAAGCTTGGCACACCTGTATTTGGGGAGTTTCTCCCATTCTTCTCTGCAGATCCTCTCAAGCTCTGTCAGGTTGGATGGGGAGTGCTGCACAGCCATTTTTCAGGTCTCTCCAGAGATGTTCAAATCGGGTTCAAGTCCGGGCTCTAGCTGCGCCATTCAAGGACATTCAGAGACTTGTCCTGAAGCCACTCCTGCGTTGTCTTGGCTGTGTGCTTAGGGTCATTGTCCTGTTGGAAGGTGAACCTTCACCCCAGTCTGAGGTCCTGAGCTCTCTGGAGCAGGTTTTCATCAAGGATCTCTCTGTACATCTTTGCCTCAATCCTGACTAGTCTCCCATCCCCTGCCACTGAAAAACATCTCCACAGCATGATGCTGCCACCACCATGCTTCACTGTAGGGATGGTGCCAGGTTTCTTCCAGAAGTGACGCTTGGCATTCAGGCTAAAGAGTTCAATCTTGGTTTCATCAGACCAGAGAATCTTGTTTCTCATGGTCTGAGAGCCTATAGGTGCCTTTTAGCAAACTCCAAGCGGGCTGTCATGTGCCTTTATGGTAGAGTGACCAAACAGAAACCACTCCTCAGTAAAAGGCCTGATTGGTGGAGTGCTGCAGAGATGGTTGTCCTTCTGGAAGGTTCTCCCATCTCCACAGAGGAACTCTGGAGCTCTGTCAGAGTGACCATCGGGTTCTTGGTCGCCTCCCTGACCAAGGCCCTTCTCCCCGATTGCTCAGTTTGGCCGGGCGGCCAGCTCTAGGAAGAGTCTTTGTGGTTCCAAACTTCTTCCATTTGGGGACCTTCAATGCTGCAGACATTTTTTGGTACCATTCCCCAGATATGTGCCTCGACACAATTCTGTCTCGGAGCTCTACGGACAATTCCTTCGACCTCATGGCTTGGTTTTTACTCAGACATGCACCGTCAACTGTGGGACCTTATATAGACATGTGTGTGCCTTTCCAAATCATGTCCAATCAATTGAATTTACCACAGGTGGACTCCAATCAAGTTGTAGAAATGTCGATTCTCTTAGCAAAGGGTCTGAATACTTATATAAATAAGGTAACTTTATTTTTAATACATGTGCAAAAATGTCTAAAAACCTGTTTTCGCTTTGTCATTATGGGGTATTGTGTGTAGACTGCTGATTTTTTTATATTTTTAATACATTTTAGAATAAGGCTGTAACCTAACAAAATGTGGAAAAGGTCAAGGGGTCTGAATACTTTCCGAAGGCACTGTACCTTCAGAATGGTAATGTGTACAATAGCCCTACATATGTACAGTGCACACACACACACACACATCTATACGCACATACACACATCACTTGTTGGTATGTCCAGTGTCCACAGCAGCCAGTACTCTGGTGTAGTTCAGTGTACTGCCACCCTGATGGGGGACCACTGTGACTGGCGTTATTCAGGTTCTCTCAGGCCAACACTCACACCCCCCCCCTAGTATTTCACCTCAAATTAGAGCCAAAATAGCAACACATTACACTTCAACCCAGGCTGGAAAGGTAGCACCTTATTTACAGGCCAAAAAACCTGTTACTCTAATCCAATCAACACAACCAAAACACCTCAGACACAGGCCAAAACTGCAGCTAACATAGAGACACTGGCCAAAACACTGGACGCACGTGCACACTCACGACAACAGCATCACACGACAAGGTGACAACATCATCGCATCTCACCCTCTCTCACAGTTGTAACCCTGCTTCAGGTCATCCTGCCAAGAGGCCAAGATGGGGCTTTCCATATTAATGTATGAGACTGATACAGACACTGATAGTGTGGTGCCAGTGTTCAATTAGATAATTCTGTGTTGTCAACTGTTAGTTAACTACCAAATGCACAGGGATCTGCTGAACTGAATGAACCAGATTCTCCAACACAAGCCCCAAGGACAGTTAAATATAGAATGTTTTACATTGAAGACAAGCATTGAAGCCACATAAGTGGTTTCTACACATTACAGAAACATCAGGACTCTAGACTAAAATTTGCATGTGATTTGCAGGCAGCTATACTTAGGGTCAGCCCATTCCACTGACTGAGTCAGTACAGCCATGAATGATGCTACAGCTGTGAGTCACACAGCACAGTGGCTTGATTGAACCATACTATGCAGTAAATGTGCTGTGATTGGTTGAAATTGCAAGCCCTCTTTTTGTACTGCGTTGATGGGTAAGTTTTATGCTATAATATTGTGATGATTTCAGTGTTTTATGCGGAAATAGTGCGGTGATTGGTCAAATTTGCAAGCCCTCGCATAATATGTGGGGAATTGTTATTTCTGCAAAAATAAATGCTAAATCGCAGAATCCTGAAGGATTGGTAATAACTACAGTACTTTGCTGCCTTAAAATGTAATCTAAAAAAGGGATTAAATTAATTTAGGAAATGTTCTCGAACTTTCTTTCACTTTGAATATGTGGAGTAGGTTGTGTAGATATGTAAGGGAAAAAATCCATTAGATCATAAAGGATTCTAAATGTCAAAGGTCGTTGATGCAAAGACACTTAAGGAAACAAAAAGCACCTTCTCCTCCACACAGCTAGGCTACCTACAAATCAAATCAAACTTTATTTGTCACATACATGTGTTTAGCAGATGTTATTGCGGGTGTAGCGAAATGCTTGTGCTTCTAGCGCCGACAGTGCAGTATTATCTAACAAGTAATATCTAACAATTTCACAACATATACAGTGGCTTGCGAAAGTATTCACCCCCCTTGGCATTTTTCCTATTTTGTTGCCTTACAACCTGGAATAAAAATTGATTTTTGGGGGGTTTGTATAATTTGATTTACACAACATGCCTACCACTTTGAAGATGCAAAATATTTTGTATTGTGAAACAAACAAGAAATAACCCCCCCCCCCCACCAAAGTCAATACTTTGTAGAGCTAGCCACTGGGATTTTTGCCCATTCTTCAAGGCAAAACTACTCCAGCTCCTTCAAGTTGGATGGGTTCCACTGGTGTACAGCAATCTTTAAGTCATACCACAGATTCTCAATTGGATTGAGGTCTGGGCTTTGACTAGGCCATTCCAAGACATTTAAATGTTTACCCTTAAACCACTCGAGTGTTGCTTTAGCAGTATGCTTAGGGTCATTGTCCTGCTGGAAGGTGAACCTCTGTCCCAGTCTCAAATCTCTGGAAGACTGAAACAGGTTTCCCTCAAGAATTTCCCTGTATTTAGTGCCATCCATCATTTCTTCAATTCTGACCAGTTTCCCAGTCCCTGCCGATGAAAAACATCCCCACAGCATGATGCTGCCACCACCATGCAATACTTATTTTCCACCATAATTTGCAAATGAATTCATAAAAAATCCTACAATGTGATTTTCTGGATTTTTTTTCCTCAATTTGTCTGTCATAGTTGACGTGTACCTATGATGAAAATTACAGACCTCTCTCATCTTTTTAAGTGGGAGAACTTGCACAATTGGTGGCTGACTAAATACTTTTTTTCCCCACTGTAGGTCCACGTGTATCCAAGTGTTTTCTCTCGCTCCCTCTTTAAATGGCCATCTTTTGTAACAAGTGTCATATTGTGGTAGTTCGCTAGGGACCCGTTTTATTGTATTAAGTTTCTAATTCCTACCTATACCGTGTATGTGTTTATCTTGTGTTATCATTTTTAATTAGTTAGTAAATAAATAATTAAATCAATTTGTGTGGTACGGAATGATCAGTACGACCTGGGTTCGTGCAGACTTAAAGAGCCTACGACTTTCAGAATGAGACTGATGAGGTAAATGATTAATAAATGACTGTTAAATGATAAGAGATAAAGATATCTTTAGAGTTAATTCGGGAAACGGTAACTCGTTAAACAACTTTTCCCGTGGTGCCCCAAATGCCTAATGAGTTAATTGTTACATGATTAATTTAATCTAGTAGAAATTACACATAATAGGTAATTATTCGATAAATAATAGTCATCACAATAATGAAAGGCACATCGCGACACTAGTGTTCAATTTCTTAAAGTGGCCAGTGATTTCAATAGGGAGCAGCAGCCTCTAATGTGCTAGTGATGGCTATTTAACAATCTGATGGCTTTGAGATAGAAGCAGTTTTTCATTCTCTCGGTCCCAGCTTTGATGCACCTTTACTGACCTCGCCTTCTGGATGATAGCGGGGTGAACAGGCAGTGGCCCGGGTGGTTGATGTCCTTGATTATCTTTTTGGCCTTCCTGTGACATTGGGTGCTGTAAGTGTCCTGGAGGGCGGGTAGTTTACACCTGGTAATGCGTTCAGCAGACTGCACCACCCTCTGCAGAGCCCTGCGGTTGCGGGCGGTGCAGTTGCCGTACCAGGCGGTGATACAGCCCAACAGGATGCTCTCAATTGTGAATCTGTAAAAGTTTGTGAGGGTTTTAGATGCCAAGCCAAATTTCTTCAGCCTCCTGAGGTTGAAGAGGCTCTGTTACGCCTTCTTCACCACACTGTCTGCATGGGTGGACCATTTCAGTTTGTCAGTGATGTGTACGCCAATAAACTTGAAGCTTTCCACCATCTCCACTGTGGTCCCATCGATGTGGATAGGGGGGTGCACCCTCTGCTGTTTCCTGAAGTCCACGATCATCTCCTTTGTTTTGTTGACGTTGAGTGAGAGGTTATTTTCCTGGCACCACACTCCCAGAGCCCTCACCTCCTCTCTGTAGGCTCTCGTCATTGTTGGTAATCAAGCCTACTACTGTTATGTCGTCTGCAAACTTAATGATTGAGTTGGAGGCGTGCTTGGCCACGCAGTCATGGGTGAACAGGGAGTACAGGAGGGGGCTGAGCACGCACCCTTGTGGGGCCCCAGTGTTGAGGATCAGCGGCCCGTCAGGAAGTCCAGGACCCAGTTGCACAGGGCGGGGTTCAGACCCAGGGCCTCGAGCGTAATGATGAGCTTGGAGGGTACTATGGTGTTGAATGCTGAGAAGCCACAGTCCTTGGTAGTGGGCCGCGTCGGTGGCACTGTGCTATCCTCAAAGCGGGCTAAGAAGGTGTTTAGCTTGTCTGGAAGCGAGATGTCTTACTCACGTCGGCCATGGAGAAGGAGAGGCCACAGTCCTTGGTAGTGGGCCGCGTCGGTGGCAATGTGTTATCCTCAAAGTGGGCTAAGAAGGTGTTTAGCTTGTCTGGAAGCGAGATAGCGGTGTCGGCGACGTGGCTGGTTCTCCTTTTGTAGTCTGATTGTCTGTAGACCCTGCCACATACGTCTCATGTCGGAGCCGTTGAATTGCGACTCCACTTTGTCTCTATACTGATGTTTTGCCAGTTTAATTGCCTTGCGGAGTGAGTAGCTACACTGTTTGTATTCTGCCATTAGTCACCTTGCCATGGTTAAATGCGGTGGTTCGCCCTTTCAGTTTTGCGCGAATGCTGTCATCTATCCACGGTTTCTAGTTAAGGTAGGTTTTAATCGTCACAGTGGGCACAACATCACCTATACACTTCCTGATAAACTCAGTCACCTTTTCAGAGTATTCGTCTAAATTATTTATTTTCGCAAGCTACCCGGAACATATCCCAGTCCGTGTGATCAAAACAATCTTGATGCGTGGATTCCGATTGGTCAGACCAGCGTTGAATAGTCTTTAGCACGGGTACTTCCTGTTTGAGTTTCTGCCTATAGGAAGGGAGAAGCAAAATGGAGTCATGGTCAGATTTGCCGAAAAGAGGGCGGGGGAGGGCCTTACAACCATCCCGGCAGTTCGAATAGCAATGGTCAAGGATTTTAGCAGTCCGAGTACAACAGTCGATATGTTGATAGAACTTCGGCAGCCTAGTCCTCAAATTTGCTTTGTAAAAATCCCCGGCAACAATAAATGCAGCCTCAGGATATGTGGTTTACAGTTAGCATAAAGTCCAGTGAAGTTATTTGAGGGCCGTCGTGGTATCGGCTTGAGAGGGGATATACACGGCCATGACTATAACCGAAGAAAATTATCTTGCGAGATAATACGGTCGGCATTTGATTGTGAGGTATTGTAAATCGGGTGAACAAAAGGACTTGAGTTCCTGTATGTTACTACAATTACACCATGAGTCAGTAATCATGAAACACACCTCCGCCCTTCTGCTTCCCGGAGAGATATTTATGCGCGATGAACTGATAACCCATGTTTCCGTGAAACAAAGTATATTACAGGCCCTGATGTCTCTCTGGAAATAGATCCTTGCCATGAGCTCGTCGACCTTGTTATCCAAAGACTGAACATTAGCGAGTAGTATACTTAATTAATTATTACTTAATTTAAAAAATATACACTACCGTTCAAAAGTTTGGGGTCACTTAGAAATGTCCTTGTTTTTCATGAAAACTTACATGAAATGTGTTTGAATAGGAAATATATCAACATGCATAGGAAATGTAGTCATTACAATGTGATTTTCTGGATTTTCTTTTCTCATTTTGTCTGTCATAGTTGACGTGTACCTATGATGAAAATTACAGGCCTCTCTCATCTTTTTAAGTGGGAGAACTTGCACAATTGGTGGCTGACTAAATACTTTTTTCCCCCCACTGTAGGAGTGGTTAAAACATGCTAATAACGGTCCTCTTAGTATATCAAAAAAGGTTTGGTATACCTCGACTGGTATGCCATCCAACCCTGGAGTTTTACCGGACTTAAAGTCTTTAATTGCATCCAGAAGTTCCTCCTCTGTAATTTCACCTTCACATGAGTCTTTCTGTATGGCTGTTAATTTTACATTATCAATAGAAAAAAAATCTCTACAATTAGCTTCAGTTAGAGGAGATGGAGGCGACTGAAACGAAAACATATGCTTAAAGTACTTTGTTTCCTCCTTCAAAATATCATTTGGTGAATCATGGGTGACTCCGTCAATTGTAACCAGTTTCATTAAATTATTTTTGGTAGCATTCCTATGTTGAAGATTAAAAAAGAATTATTTTTTTTGCTAATATATTACACTTGATCTTTCTTGAATAAGTTTCTCCATTTTTTTTTGTTTTTCCTCCAATTTATTCTGAGCCTCTATGTTACAGTTTTTATTGCCATCTATCTGTTCTGTTAGACTTTCTATTTCCTTTGTTAGTATAAACTCTTTCGACCTAAATTGCTTTTGTTTTCGAGATGAGTACTGAATTGCATGGCCCCTAAAGGCACATTTAAAGGTGTCCCATACAATAAGGGGATTTGCTGTACCTATGTTATGTCGGAAAAAGTCAGTTATAAATTCCTTTGTCCTAGTTAAAAATAAATTATCATCCAAAAGGCTTTGATTAAATGTCCAATATCCTCACCCACGTGGAAATTCAGTAAGAGTAATGTATATGCCAATTATATGATGGTCCGACTGCATTCTGTCCCCTATCAACACTTTTTTAACTTTTGGTGCCAACGAGAATGAGATAAGAAAGAAGTCAAGACGACTAGCTTGATTTAGTCTCCGCCATGTATATCTCACTAGATCAGGATATTTAAGCCTCCATATATCTACTAGTTCTAATGTATCCATGACATTCACGATTTAAGAGCATGTGGGTGATTGTTTGTGGTGTGATTTCCTATACGGTCCATTGAGCTATTTAAAACAGTACTATAATCCCCCACCATAATAATATTGCCTTGAATTGCTTGCAGGGTTGATAATTTATTATATATATATTGTCAAAGAAGTGTGGATCATCATTATTTGGTCCATAAAGGACAGGATTTGTTATTTACACCAGCTTGTGAACATGAGTAACTTTTGTTTGGACTTTGTTTAGGCCATAGGCCCTATTATTTGGACAGCCCACTCACCGCATGTGGATAGCAGGCCGCCACAGGACAGAGCTATCTCTCATTAATGGGAGCGTTATGTACTGTAAGTAGACTATTCATTACCAAACCGAGGTTCTATTGTCATTTTCATTGAGTGAATAGCCTAAAACCGGAGGACATTCCTGTTAACTTGCTCTTTAAACTGTGCCTCAAGGTAGATTAAGAATAGGGTGCATACTGCACTGTATTTATTTTAATTTCGCAAGTTGTTTTTCTTTTCTTTTTTCTTAATCTAATCTATGTGGGTAGGTGTGTACGTGTATATGTGAGCGTAATCGCGCTAATGCTTAGGAATATTATTTATAATAGTTTCAGGCATTAATAGTTTTCATTCACATGTCCTTTATAGGTTTCGTTTGGGGACTCAGCAGAGGGTTTTTTCTCCATTTTATCTTTACATTCTATTTTAGTTCAGGGTTATGTAAGCTTCTTATTACTTTTTTGTTTTTGCGATACACCGTCTGGGTTAAGTTATTCTCTAATATTACTGTAACATAAGTGCTTCATTTGAAGCAGTCTCTTGGAATATTCAGGGCAGTGGGCATGTAGTCAAGAGGAAGAAAATTCTAACATTCTTATAAAGGGAAAGGGTTTCAATTGCTATGTTACAATATACCCATTTATTTGCAATAGAGCATGCTAAACTGAAAAGAGACCGGGTGGGCCAAATGTATTTTTCTTCTTTTAGTTAAAAGAGAGGCACTGCCATCCTTATAAACAAACATTTCCCATTTATATTTGAACACCAAGAAACCGACCCTGAGTGGCGATTTATTTTGATTACAGGTAATATTCTGGGTCAACATATTACTGTACTGAATGTTTATGCTCCAAACTCCCCCAAATGCATGTCTGACATGATTTTATTATTTAACCAACAGTGCAAGGGATTCGTGATTATATCGGGAGATTTAAACTGTATTCTGGTAACAAGCTGGATAAATCATCAACTGCTCCAGTCTCGAAGCATAGGCCCTCAAATGTTCTTAGAAGCATTTGTGAATCATCTGGTTTAGTAGAGGTATGGAGAGAGCGAAATCCTAGTGTCAGAAATTATTCTTTCTACTCTAGACCCCATTATTAATATTCTAGATTGGACTATTTTGTATTCCCTCTACTTACATGCACATTGTACAGTCATGTGTTATAGGTTCTATAGTCAAATCTGGCCATGCCCCGGTGTATATAGATCTTGACCTCGGCACAACAACCCCCAAAATGAGATATTGGAGACTTAATGCATTTCTCCTTAACAATGAAGGATTCTGCTCTGTGATTAAAGTTATCACATTATTGACAACCAACTCTATCCTGTCTCAGCTGCAACCATCTGGGATGCTGCTAAAGCAACCATAAGGGGTAATACTATCTCCCAATCGTCTCTGATCAAGAAGCTTAGATTGGAAAAGATGCAAAAATGTGAAGCTGAGGTAAATTACTTTTACATAAACAACAGCCAACCCAGGTAAACTGGAACTCACTAGCTTGTGCTAAGTTCAAACTCAATTTAGACCACACAAAGCACGTACAAGTGTTTTTACCAAGCAAAAATATTATGAGTCTGGCAACCGACTGAGCCATCTACTTGCACACCAACTTAAAAAAAGAACAGAGTGAAATATCTATTAAGTCAATAAAGATGGCAGATGGCTCCACTACTTAGGATCCATTGCTTATCAATAATACATTTGGTGACTTCTATAAATCTCTTTATACATTCAATATACAGGAGCGATTGACAAAATCATAAAATATCTGAATAAGACCACTTTACCCACTATATCGGATGAGCATAGAACTAGGTTGAATGCCCCCTTTACATCTGAAGAGGTTTGGTAAGCTATTAAGGCAATGCCCTCTGGAAAAGCACCTGGTCTACAGCTACTCGGTAGAGTTTTATAAGTAGTTTTGCCTGAGATATGCCCTATCTTTATGCCTGCTCTTAATGATGTTTGAAAGAGACTTCATACCAGAGTCCTGGAAAACTGCCTCCATTAGCCTTTTACAAAAAAAAGACAAATCCATTAGAGTGCTCTTCGTTTACACCAGTGGTTCCCAACCTTTTTTGGTTACTGTACAGTCATGTGTTATAGGTTCTATAGTCAAATCTGGCCATGCCCCGGTGTATATAGATCTTGACCTCGGCAAGCTACTACCATACCCTGTTCAAAGGCACTTCAATCTTTTGTCTTGGCCATTCACCCTCTGAATGGCACACATACACAATCCATGTCTCAATTGTCTCAAGTCTTACAAATCCTTCTTTAACCTGTCTCCTCCCCTTCATCTACACTGATTGAAGTGGATTTAACAAGTGATATCAGTAAGGGATCATAGCTTTCTCCTGGATTCACCTGGTCAGTCTATGTTATGGAAAGAGCAGGTGTTCTTAATGTTTTGTACACTCAGTGTATGTCACCCCAGACCTTAAAGACATTTACATTTAAGTCATTTAGCAGACGCTCTTAAGACTGTGCCTTTGCTCACAAAAATTAAGCAGGACCTGGCTAACGGCAATTTTTTTTAGCAGACTCTCTTTTTGGCAGGATTAATGTGGTCCGGATGAACAACTTCCTTGATTAAATTATCTATTCCAATATATTTGGCACAATAAGAAACCTAGAATCAAATTTACCAAACTAATTTAGCCTAAGGATTTGAGAGGGGTCTCTCTGCCAAATTTGCAACTATATTATTTGTCTGCTCAGATCAAGCACACCTAGACAGACTTGACTCACTTTGGGTTGGGATGGAATCAACAGCATGTCATCCAAGGGCATTAGGTTCTTTACCATTTATTATTAATGTAGAAAAAAAATGTAGGCCTTATCTGACAATTTTAAAGTATGTAAGACACTCTTAGCTTGGAAAGATGCAAGGAGAGACACCGCAGATTCCAGACCATATACAGTGGGGAGAACAAGTATTTGATACACTGCCGATTTTGCAGGTTTTCCTACTTACAAAACATGTAGAGGTCTGTAATTTTTATCATAGGTACACTGGGCTCCTGAGTGGCGCAGTGGTCTAAGGCACTGCATCGCAGTGCTAACTGTGCCACTAGATCCTGGTTCGAATCCAGGCTCTGTCGCAGCCGGCCGCGACCGGGAGACTCATGGGCGGCGCACAATTGGCCCAGCGTCGCCCAGGGTAGGGGAGGGAATGGCCGGCAGGGATGTAGCTCAGTTGATAGAGCATGGCGTTTGCAACGCCAGGGTTGTGGGTTCGTTTCCCACGGGGGGCCAGTATAAAAAAAAAAAAAAATGTATTCACTAACTGTAAGTCGCTCTGGATAAGAGCGTCTGCTAAATGACTAAAATGTAAATGTAAAACTTCAACTGTGAGAGACGGAATCTAAAACAAAAATCCAGAAAATCACATTGAATGATTTTTAAGTAATTAATTTGCATTTTATTGCATGACATAAGTATTTGATACATCAGAAAAGCAGAACTTAATATTTGGTACAGAAACCTTTGTTTGCAATTACAGAGATCATACGTTTCCTGTAGGTCTTGACCAGGTTTGCACACACTGCAGCAGGGATTTTGGCCCACTCCTCCATACAGACCTTCTCCAGATCCTTCAGGTTTCGTGGCTGTCGCTGGGCAATACGGACTTTCAGCTCCCTCCAAAGATTTTCTTTTTGGTTCAGGTCTGGAGACTGGCTAGGCCACTCCAGGACCTTGAGATGCCTCTTACGGAGCCACTCCTTAGTTGCCCTGGCTGTGTGTTTCGGGTCGTTGTCATGCTGGAAGACCCAGCCACGACCCATCTTCAATGCTCTTACTGAGGGAAGGAGGTTGTTGGCCAAGATCTCGCGATACATGGCCCCATCCATCCTCCCCTCAATACGGTGCAGTCGTCCTGTCCCCTTTGCAGAAAAGCATCCCCAAAGAATGTTTCCACCTCCATGCTTCACGGTTGGGATGGTGTTCTTGGGGTTGTACTCATCCTTCTTCTTCCTACAAACACGGCGAGTGGAGTTTAGACCAAAAAGCTCTATTTTTGTCTCATCAGACCACATTACCTTCTCCCATTCCTCCTCTGGATCATCCAGATGGTTATTGGCAAACTTCAGACGGGCCTGGACATGCGCTGGCTTGAGCAGGGGGACCTTGCGTGCGCTGCAGGATTTTAATCCATGACGGCGTAGTGTGTTACTAATGGTTTTCTTTGAGACTGTGGTCCCAGCTCTCTTCAGGTCATTGACCAGGTCCTGCCGTGTAGTTCTGGGCTGATCCCTCACCTTCCTCATGATCATTGATGCCCCACGAGGTGAGATCTTGCATGGAGCCCCAGACCGAGGGTGATGACCGTCATCTCGAACTTCTTCCATTTTCTAATAATTGCGCCAACAGTTGTTGCCTTCTCACCAAGCTGCTTGCCTATTGTCCTGTAGCCCATCCCAGCCTTGTGCAGGTCTACAATTGTATCCCTGATGTCCTTACACATCTCTCTGGTCTTGGACATTGTGGAGAGGTTGGAGTCTGTTTGATTGAGTGTGTGGACAGGTGTCTTTTATACAGGTAACGAGTTCAAACAGGTGCAGTTAATACAGGTAGAGTGGAGAACAGGAGGGCTTCTTAAATAAAAACTAACAGGTCTGTGAGAGCCAGAATTCTTACTGGTTGTTAGGTGATCAAATACTTATGTCATGCAATAAAATGCAAATTAATTACTTAAAAATCATACAATGTGATTTTCTGGATTTTTGTTTTAGATTCCGTCTTTCACAGTTGAAGTGTACCTATGATAAAAATTACAGGCCTCTACATGCTTTGCAAGTAGGAAAACCTGCAAAATCGGCAGTGTATCAAATACTTGTTCTCCCCACTGTATCACTCTGGTCACCACTCTTAATCCTGACTTTCCCCCCCAAATAAGGAGTATTGGCCTTCTCAATTGGAAGACGAAAGGTATTGCTGATCTTACACCTTTGTTTATTCAGGATACTCTAAAATCGTTACAACAGATAGACTGATTTTAATTAACCAACAAGGATTTTTTCAAGTATCTCCAATTTAGACATTTTGTACAGGACCAAAAGAAAGTAGGTAAACTATGTTTTCAAATTACTGAGGTTGAAAAATTGTTTACGAATCCTACTGCTCTGAGGAGTTTAATCTCTGATTTATATTCTATCTTATCGAACAGAAGTGCCTCATCCTATGACGCATTGAGACATATTTGGGAGGGAGTAATTGGGAGTGCATTTGGTGATGAGGACTGGACTGCTAACTGCTAAAGGGTTTACCCCAAATGCACCTCTATAAGCATACAATAACTCCATTTTAAATTATTTAATAGAACCTACTTTACACCTGTTCACCTTCATAGAATGTTCCCCAATGCATCACATTTATGTTTCAAATGTCAACAAGAAACTAGCACCTTTATGCACATATTTTGGCACAGCATACAGAGCCTATGAGAGGAAAATCAGACAGCGCGAGAGCTGCTGCTACAGCTTCTCAAACAGCTCAGTCATGCTGCTGTAGTGAAACGTGCTTTTATATTTCCAGTCATTGCGTAACAATTCTAAATGCAATCGCATCTTAAAAACAGTTTTGATGGACACAATTTAAAATAGATAGTATTTTTATTTTTTAAACTGCTAATTCAAGCACACTTCCCATTCACCATTCAAGTACATATAGGCAACGGTAGGCAGGCTTCAGCACGTCACACCACTTTGCAATGAGCTGGAGGCAGTATGCATTTTCAAAACATGTACTTAAATTGTTTGAAACCTGAACATTTTACTTCACGAGGCACGTCTTACCTTGCTTCAAAGTAAAATCCGACCATAGAAACGTGAAGGCAATTATTTTATAAAGACTTCCATATGCAATTGAAACCATTAGCCTATTTCTGTCATGTTCTTTGGTTTTCAAAATCAACTTTATTTTATTGTCCACTAGCCAAAAGCACAATCCTAGTCATATTAGCAAACCATGCTAATTGTTGCATCTTTAGATCTCCCCCCTTTCAAAGTTTCGAATGGATATTTTCACATGAAACTGCTCACGTGCAGTGCGCTTTTGACAATGGTGTTTCCCGCTAATTGCATTATGGAACGAACATTCGCGTAGCCTACTGCCTTGTGCGCATTGATGCGCTTATAAAGTGAATAAATAGTTTCTCAACATTTTAAGGTAAACGTTCTGATCTGTTGCATCAGCCTCACTGCTTTTTTGGGGGGGGTATCTATCGTCCCACAACTGGCTGTTCATTACTCGTCTTGTTGGCTGAGTAAAAGTAAATGTGGCAGTTATTCTAACATCTACAAAGTGCGCATTGGAATTGAATCGGTAAGAAGGAGTTGCATGTTCTGTTAAGATGAATAACCATAATCTAAATGTGATTTCTCTCATTCTAAGCACAGTGGGTGGACGCCCTAAATCAGGTTACGCACCCAATGCATACGAGTCTGGTAAATTTCTCAAATGTCTGTTAAATTATAATGCTGCCGGTCAAATGAAACCCTGACACCCACACAGTCGACCTGACCAATGAGAGAAGAGGACGTCCAGTAAGCTCAGCCTTCAGCTGATGATTGCCTGACTTCACATGTAATGGAGAGACTGGTGGAGGCCAGTGAGTGAGTGAACACACACACACACACACACGCATACGCCTACATATAGATCAGGGATGGGAAACTTTGATGGGGTGGGGGCCACAAAAAAATCTGAACTCATCATAAGGGGCCGCAGTGGCCCCCGGGTATGTGTACCCACATCCATACCCACACATTCAGTCAGAGCCGGCTCTAGCCTTTTGGGGGCCCCAAGATACCTTTTGTTGGGGGGCCCCTGCCACCTTGCGAGCAAAACATTTTAGCGGCCCCCCTCTTGACAGCAGAGATAATTTAATTTCCTGCAATTCTACACATTTTGCCATGGGGCATACAAAAAATGTTGCAGTTTTAAAGCAAGTTTGTTGCAATTCTATAACTAATTTCATGCAATTCTACAAATTTTGCCATGAGGCGGAGAGAATTTTTTGCAGTTTTAACAGCTAATTTCCTGCAATTCTACAAATCTTGCCATGGGGTAGAGAGAAATGTTTGCAGTTTTTAATATGATATTTGAGTGAGAGTGACTAACAAAATCAATGGTTGGTACCGGTTGGTAATTCGACCATGATTACTAAAAGTTTAGATATCTGGCCGCTAGACTAACTTACCAATCAAAAAAATAATAATAAGGCTGACATGGGCTAATTGAGTGACTGACAGATGACTGACATAACAAGAGAAAAACTGCTGATGCACAACCAAATTTCAAAATTGCACCTTGTGTATTATATAGGGCTGTCAAAGTTAAACGCGTTAATAATGTTACATTTTAATTGCTGATGAATTTTGACGCCATTAATCGCATCTCCATTTCTTCACCGCACAGAGACTTTTTAAGCGCATGTGTTTCTGCACGGACCCTATTGCACACGGACAATGCACTCGGTGGCAGCTGCTGTTATGTAGCACTGTCTGTCTCTTAAACATCCACAATTTGCTCAGCTTTGAGCAACAATTTTGAAGGAAAACTTACAGAAAGTTCAACCATAAACACATTCCCAGGCATTTCTTTAGATAACAGCAAAAACATAAATTGTACAGAAGTAGCTAGCTAGTTGTGCTAACATTAGCTAGTTAACCAAAATAATTACATTTTAGTCATTTAGCAGACGCTCTTATCCAGAGTGACTTACAGTTAGTGAGTGCATACATTATTTATTTTATTTTTTCATACCCCCCGTGGGAATCGAACCCACAACCCTGCCGTTGCAAACGCCATGCTCTACCAACTGAGCTACATCCCTGCCGGCCATTCCCTCCCCTACCCTGGACGATGCTGGGCCAATTGTGCGCCGCCCCATGGGTCTCCCGGTCGCGGCCGGCTACGACAGAGCCTGGATACGAACCAGGATCTAGTGGCACAGCACCACTGCGCCACTTGGGAGGCTTTACAATGCCATGGCTGAATGCCTCTTGATATAACTCGAACTTCCCACAAACAGGACATCCATTCCATTTAGCTACTGTTTTTGTTTTAATTCTCAGGTCAAAAGATTTAAGCAAATGATCAACATTCTAGTAGTAGCAGCTTGTGACTAGTTCATGTTGAAGTAGCCTAGGCTAGATCTAATAGTCGTATTACATGAGCTCAGACCTGGCTGACATGTTGTTATTGTCTTCTGTGGTATTCATAACATTGTTGGAGAGGTTTAAATGCTTTTTGTATCCATAGAGCCAGTCCTTTTTTATTGTAGTCAACCCTCCAATCAGAAATTGGGAGAACACTCATTTAGAATTCCTGAAGCTGTAACAGTGTGCGTGTGTGTGTGTGTGTGTGTGCGCGCATGTGTGCAAGTGTTATTAAACTTCAAGAACATTGATAAGAGGGAGTAGGCATACTTAAACATTGGGAGCATTTTGTTTCTGATACAGATTATTGTGTTTATGTCCCTTACAATCAAAGCATAGTATGCCTGTAACTCAATGCACTGCTTTTTAAATTGAGCAAATTCTAAATGATTAACTACAGAAAATCATGTGATTAATTGCGATAAATTATTTTTATAACAGGAAGTTGAGACCTCAGAGTTCCCAAATGTTGTATTTATTTTTTTCCTCGATGGGCCTACAAAAGGGGGGCCACGGGCCGCCAGTTGCCCCTCCCTGATATAGACAGACATATGGGTCGTTCCATGAAATGACCGCTATTTGCATCCCTTTGATATTTTATGTATAAAATTGTGCACAAATATAAATAATGTCATATAAAAGCCTGTTATATTAAATGAAGTACCCTTTAACCATTTACACTCGTGGGAATTGGCCTATATTGATAGGGCTAAATTGAAATGTTTCTTACAGAAGAAATATGAAAATGCATAACTATTGTAGCAATTGAAAGGGAACAGTTTAGAGACAATGGAAACATTATTAAACCAAAAGGTGAGTACACAACAGTTCACCTGACAAGATTGAATCCAAACATTACACTTGATTTTATATGCGTTTTACATTTACTGTACTTTTCGCCACATTTGTTGATAACGAAATCTGAAAATACTCTGGATAAATTCAGCAACATGATAAGACTATTCCTATAAAATGTGGGGTAGGTGCAACAAGAGAAAAATGTACAAGGATTTGAGTGAAGGAACTAACTGGTGTCTCCAAGTGGCCACACACCTCTCCAAAGTGTGCACAGTTCCTAAGCACTTTCAATGCACTTTTTTTTTTTTACAAGCACACTTGTAGTTGTTTCGTTTGGAACACAACCCTGCATCCCTGCCATCAGACAATTACTGTTGTTGTTTACGCAATCCAAAAACGGTCCATTATAAAGTTATAAAATACAATCTTACAGTGTTAGGCTTTCACAAGGCAATTCAGAGAAACCAACCGTAATTTTGGTGCGCATAGAAAGGAGTCATGAGTGCATTCAGCTGAGTGTGCAGTGGCACATTTTCTTCACAATAAACAAACAAACATAGGATAATTCTGTTCAGAACAACACAGGGCATGAATCCATGTCATCTTGTAACTGTATATCAAACATAGTGATCATAAATGTTGACACTGTATTAGACATGAGTTTTATGATTTGGAAATGTGAAGTGAACATTTGGATTCACAGGTGTTTGGCTTGCTTGTATGACATCAAAGCGGTATTTATTATAATATTAAAATGTCTCATCTTTCAAAATACATTGAGGCATCTTAATTTACAGCATTTCCCATTACTCAGACAACAAAACATTTGCAAAAGTTGCCCAATTATCGGGAGGGATGGAGGCAACTTCTTGTCGCACGTGGTGCTCAAGTTCAGGACGGCTGTCAGTCAAAACCCATACAGTGCCGAAAAGCGCAGAGCCAGAGCTCTAACTTCATGTACAGCATGTTACTGTACAGCCACTACGTTCCAATGTAGGCGCTTATTAGTACCCAAATCTTCCATTTTAAACCCGTATATGGGTACGAGTGTAAAGGGTTAACATAGACCACATAGAATATTCAATAAATCAGATTTTGTATATGAATAAAGACTTGCTAAAGTGCAAAAACAAAATCATTTTGAGATGTCCCTCTGACTTCTAGGAAGCTTTTAACCCACTTAACCCCCAAATGTCTCCAAGTTTTCACCATCATTGTAAAGCCATCATTATTTTGTTGCTTTGACAACGTCATTTCTGAAGATGATGTATTTCATGAATCATTAGTGATTTATTTTACAGTAAGAAAACCGAAATGCCCCTCATTTTAAGGTCAACCCTGTTAGGTGAACTGAACTCATTTTAATATGGTGCAACTATTCCTTTTTTATTGTACTTTTTTCAAAAGAGACATTGATAGTCAAATTATAGTGCAAAAGCAGGGGAGCTGGTTCTAGAAGAATTTGCCATTTTCTAGTGTTTTGTGGTGGAAAACCGAGTGCGTCGAGCATAACATGTCAACCCTGTTACCCATATACAGGCTAGAAATGTTTGAACAATTTACATGTTTTAAAGAAGCTTGCATTCAATTGCCCCTCCCTGTTGCACACAAACTTCCATTCCCCCCATCACATGGGGATTTACGGCTGATTTAAGATGAAGTCGTCAACCCTGTTACTTTATTTGGCACTTAATAAGCACTTACTATAGTAATTTTCTTATTTAACCTAAGTTGGGAAAAGGGTTACTTTATTAAGTTGAACATGTGCTCTTTATGACAAAATGTTAAAATTAGGTGATATAAAATGTTACTACTCAAAAGGCACCTAATTGGTGGAATTACCAATATAGTCAGACACTCCCTCAAGTGGCAAAGATATTACTTAAAATAGCTACTTACAGTTTACATATTATGTTAATGTTAACTACTTTCAATTCCTCTGTATGCGCACATACCATTTTGCTATCTATTCTGACATACTGTGAGGTAAGATTGTAATGTATGTCACAATGAAATGGCCGCTTTACTGCATATGAGCCAATTATTAACAACAGCCTGCCCTAAAATGCCCCATATGCAGCCCTGCTTGACTAACAGTGTTCTGGTACCATGCTTGAATTACTTCATCTTACCAAAAACATACATAGGAGCATATTAGTGCTGGGAATACATTACCATTTTTCATACATTTACTCTGTCCAACAACACAATGGATGTGTAGGTTCTCTTTCATCAATGATAAGTGAACTATCCCCAGCTTGAGGTAGAGGGTAAGGTTTTGTATTGGGGGGGGAGACTGACAGTCCAAGCTGCTTAACTAGACCCTCGCCCTGGCCCCCTGGCCTAGCCCCCCTCATAAACACATTCCAATATTGAACTCTAAACTGACTAAACTGAAAGCAGGCAAATACAGGCAGAGGGCCGAGGCAAATATACTGTATATGTACAGCCACAAACGCTACAACAACAAACATATTATATGTTTACATTTAAGTCATTTAGAAGACGCTCTTATCCAGAGCAACTTACAGTAGTGAGTACATACATTTTCACATACCATCCAAATTGTAATTAATAACTTTGCCATGTTTAAAGGGATATTCAATGTCTGTTTGATTTTTTTAATCCATCTACCAATAGGTGTCTTTCTTCGCGAGGCATTGGAAAACCTCCCTGGTCTTTGTGGTTGAATCGGAGTTTGAAATTCACTGCTCGCCTGAGGGACCTTACAAATAATTGTATGTATGGGGTACAGAGATGAGGTAGTCATTCAAAAATCATGTTAAACACTATTATTGCACACAGAGTGAGTCCATGCAACTTATGTGACTTGTTAAGCAATTTTAACTCCTGAACTTATTTAGGCTTGCCATAACAAAGGGGTTAAATACTTATTGACTAAAGACATTTCAGCTTTTCATTTTTAATTAAATTGTCAAACTTTCTAAAAACATAATTCCACTTTGGTATTGTGTGTAGGCCAGTGACATAACATCTTTCAAATCCATTTTAAATTCAGGCTGTAACACAACAAATTGTGGAAAAAGTCAAGGAGTGGGAATACTTTCTGAAGGCACTGTAGCATAAAATCACACTTAACCTTCACTCTGAATCCAAAAGTACCCACTCAAACTATCGGTTACGGTAATGATCTCATGCTCTGACACTTCCAGGTTTGTGGCTTATCCTGCTTCTCCGCCACATCTCTCTCTGTGTCATTCCCCATAGGCCTTTATCTCTTCCACTGGGTTCCATGCCGTTCCATATCATCTGCTTTCCCTCAGGGAGATCGCCTAGGCCTACTGTTTGTTATGGTTAGCTGTCCCTCGCCATCTCCACAACAGGCCCTCGGCCCTACTTCCTGTAAGCGAGCCCAGATAACACACACACACACACACACACACACACACACGCTGTGGCGAGTTCAGTCAGTCACTCGGTTATCTATCTCCTGGCCTGGCGACAATGGGCAAATCACACTGCTCCATGCCAGTGTGCCACCACACCACTTTAAAGGAAGATGTCATTTCCATGAGGTTTGTGGCTGAGCGGAGCCACTAAGCGAAAACGGCCCGACCTGTCTGTCTGACTGTGTGTCGGTCTGCCCAGAGGGTCACAGCTGAAATGCTCTCTCAGTCACACAACATGGGGCATGGTGGCACCTGTCACAAACCACTAAGCTCAAAGATATGTTTTTTTTTCTTCTCACAAACACTAGGCTAGGCTGCTTTTGACTGGCTATTACATAAAGCCTATGTTCTTCAAGTGAGTAAATAAGAAGACTGATTTGTACTTGTAGGCAGGCTGTGTCCTATTTATTATTTTTCTTAAGAAGTCAACATGGTCTATAACTTTAGGCTATAAGCCGATCTTTAAGATCAGCTTGTTAAATTAAGGCAACAACTCAAGCTGTGCCCTTAAATGCCCTTTCCCTCTCCTCCTAAACTATCCTTTTCATTCTTACTATGACCCATTTTTCAATTTTTGGTTTTAACACTCCCTAATGAAAGCTAAGTCACTTTCCAAATCAGTTCCCCCTTGCATTAAAATTTGCCATATTCAAGTTCAGCTTCACAGCGTAAAATTCCTTTCACAATCCATGATAGCCAGTGTGACGGTGTTGTACGTATATATGAAGTCACAATGTAGCCCAAAAATGTAGGTCAGTACATTAAAACATACCACTATAATTAGGTGGATGAATCATCAGTATGTAATGCATAGGCTATGACCTAACTGAATAACATCTAGGCATTTGATTTAGATTACAAAAATGCAGCCCATGTGACGGCCCCTGAGGCCACATGGTCAGGGGGAGAGCTGAGCACAAACTCAACATGCTGTGGAGTGGAGAGAAGAAAAGCTAAAAACAAGGTGGGTTTAAAGACACACACTGAGTAACCTCTGCAAATCTCAAATCCCTCTCTCCCCACCTAAAGCGCAATAGTGGCTGAGAAAAACTAAAAACACACACCTTAGCCAAGAGTGCAGGCACTTACAACAAGACTCCGCAAAACATGTAGCTACCTACTCACTCATTCCCAAACACAAATAGCCAGAGGCCACTCATTACTCAGAAAACACACACAACACAGTAACCTGTAGGTAAACAACTAGCTCAACTAGCCGAGAGAGAGAGAAAAACGTGACCCAGTAAGAGATACACGCACCTGAAGCCCAGCTCGACTCAGCTCAGCTCGGCCTAGCGTTGGTCTGTATGTATGTGTGTGACGTAGAGGAGCCCGGCAGTCACTCAGTCAGAGGAGGAACACACAGGTGCCAGGCAGCAGCCTCATGGAGTGGGCTGAGAGCAGAAGAAGTAGCTGCAGTCCACAGCCAGAGCACTAACTCCTCCAACAGCATTGGTTCTGGGGGAGGCAGAACACCGCCAAGAGCTTTCCATTTCACAGGCAGGCTTGCTCTCTCTCCTTTTTCCTGCTCTCTCTTTCACCAAGCTCTTCTGGTCTCGCACATTTGCTCACGCGGAGGTACTCTAATCACCTCCCTCACAGACAGAACAGAAACGTATGGCACTGAGAGAAGGACAGCCCACCACGGAGAGAAAGAGAGGGGGAAGGTGCTTATGAAATCAGTCCCCAGGCACTGTGAACGGAGAAAGGGAGACTCTGTGGCAGCGAGAGGACTGTTCACAAGGAGAGACCCCTCGTGGAGGAGCCTTGGGGAGCTTAGCAGCGAGCACGCTTTAGGAATGGACATCCCGCAATCTTTAATGCACACAGGACTACCCCCTCTCTCCCTGGCAGAAATGGTTTCCTCCATGAGAAGCTGCTCAGTCACTGTTGCCGAGTCCCTCCCCCCTGAAATATAGGACACAGCAGGAGAATGTATACAGTTCTCCTGAAAGCACTAACACAGGCCTAACTGGGTGACTCAATGCACCGCTTTATGACTCAATGCACCGCTTTATCTTCACTGTACTGTTTTCTGAATGCTCTGCAAACCTGATTCAAATTACAGCCGTAATCAAAACAGAGGCAGTTGTAGAATTAAGGCACATCCACATATGTTGTGTGAAATGTTTAAGGGACCTCAAAACGTGGGTCAGTACAGTAAGATAGAGGCAGAGACACAGATCATGTCATTTTAAAATAGCAACAGTAAACAGATAGAATGCCAACCATTCTGTGTATTTGGCCACGTCTTCCCCCCCCCCCCCCCATTACCAATCTGATACTCCTCATCATCGCTAGAGCCGCACTTTGGCCTCTCGCGTTTGTTTCTGTCCGAAAGGCCGGTCCAAGTTGGGCGAGAGCTGGCCTTTCACCACCCACCAGACCCCCAGGTCTCATGTCTCCCTCTCACAGGCCCTCATTCTTCAGCTAGTCCCCCTTAAAATCAGCCTGTCTGGCTGTCACACGCACCTGCTCACACTTACAGACCTGCCCTTCTTCTGCCCAGTCTCTGAGGGATCCACTTCCTAGTACCTAATGAACATCTGGGGACGTCAATGAGTCATGGGTATAGTGCCATGCTGCTCTGTGCAGCAACACGTACGCGTGTGTATAAGTGTAGCGATAGGCCGTAAATCGTTCCCCGCAGGCTCCAGCTAGGTGAGCAAGATGTTAGCTATGCCTACGTGACTGCCCCTACCTGCAGCTGGGGCGGATATAGGGACAGCCTGAGGGACAGGGAGACCAGACTGGCCCCCTGCCCCTCTCAGAGTATTGTTCCACACTCTCACTGTTTACACCCTGATTTAGGATGTTTACCCAGAGGAGGATATGGCCCAGTGCAGTCAGACCTCTACAGCACTGCCACAGTCCAGCAGCAGTCCTCTCCTCTCCTCAGGCTCCTTGCAGTGAGGCCCAGCCCAGCCTAGGATACTACAGTCCAGCAGCCTGCCTGCCAGAATGGCTAGGGGCCACAGCCAAAGTTATGGCTACAGTTCTGGTTGGCTGAGGCTTATGGCCGGGGATGATGTAACATATTATGCTTGGCTAAAGCTTATGGATAATGGCACAGATTATGGTTATGGTTATTGTAACAGTTGTGGCTGGGGCATGGGCGTGGGTTTGGGGTAAGGCAATGGCCGTAGCGTGAATGGACACTTTTATGGCACCACTTAAAAATCAGTCCTTTATGGCTTTACAGACACTTAAGGCAACAGTTATGACTACTGTTATGGCAACAGCTAGTATGGCTAAAATATGGTACCAATTACAGCTAAGGAAATGGATACGGTGCGTCCATTTCTAAACTTTGACAGCCCCGATGTAAAGTTATGGCTTCGGAACTTTTTACATAACAGGATCCCTGCAGTACAGAACAAGTGCATCAGTGGCACATATCATGCATTGTAAACCCTCACTCACTCTATATGATAACAGGCCAGGTATACAAGCAGCATTGCACAGTCCCACTGACTCCCAATACCAGTATCCAGGCTCAGCTTAATGATGATGAGACAGAGGAGTAGATAAGAAAGAAGGTCATCAATATAATGCTCAAATCTTTGGTCGGACACCTGGTGAGCTGTGAGTGTGACCCACTAGGTGATTAAAGGAGAGAGTTCTGCCGTGGTGTGAGACTAGGAGCAGTTTTGAAGACAGACAGACATACACACACACTGAGCAGCAGGACGGGGGTGAGAAGTCACGGGCCTGAGGTGCAAACGGAGGCAGTTGTACTGTGTGTGTGTGACATCTCACACTGTTTCATTAGCACTACAGCCCTCAGAGAAAACACTCTCAAACTCATGAAACTGTCATTTGGGCTGAACTAATTGGCTCTCTTAAAATTTGACTGAGGACCCATTAAACGCTGACAGAGACAGACTCATCTTATGGTGAGGCAGTGAAGAGACATTGTCTGCTAATTCAGCCACTTTTCTAAACAACATCTTGAAAGAAGACTGTATTGATTCATTAATTGACTTAAATAAGGCAATACTATTGACCTAACCCATGGTCATGAATGTGTAGATAATAACTAAAGAGTGTAAAGAGTACTGAGGCACTAACCTAGATTAGGTTTAGGCCAAGCTTTAGTTGGGAAACTTGTTTAAAAAAAAGGGGGACAATTCTTTTTGCTAGAATTGTTTTGGAGTGTTTCCTTGGAAACCCTGAAAAAAATAGATAACTTACCTACACACTATACTTAACTATAGTTTAACAGTAGAAAATAATTGGCGCACCTCCAGAAACTGTATTTTAACTGTGGCACTGTCACAACATTCACTTTGTTTTGTCTTTGTACAGCTGTCAAATTACCAAAAACACTTGGGTCAAAAGTGCATATGAGCGACTGTGGCAGGAGAGAGTTTCAATAGCAGGTATGCATGTGCCTCACAAAGCTTACCTCATAATGAACCAGTTTTCTAAAAAGGACTGTGTTTGCTATACTAAAAGTAGACCTTCAAGATTTAAGGTTTAAAGGAAAACCAAAGGAAATACAAGACAGCACTTAAACCATACAAAGATTATGTAATCCACTTGTGTTAAATACATAATCACTGTTAATGTAAAAGTCATATGACGTAATTTGCCTTGGTGTTATTCTAAAGGAAAAATACTTAAACTTCGGCATAGGAAATATACAAGATCATAAATGTAAAGTTGTACAAATGATTTAGTTATGCACCCAACATACAGTAATTGATTCAGTAGATTTCATTGTATAGTACAATACAGTAGATGAGAGGGAGCGATACTGCGTAGGCTGGGTCAGATTTCACATTTCCATGGCAACAGCAGAGGGGCTGTTAACTACCGAAACACAGCTAATTTGGGGGGGTAAAAATGTGCTGTGTTTCGGTAGTTAACAGCCCTTCAGATGTGCCATGGGGGGTTCAATCTGAGTGTGTTTTTCAAGCCCCCTCCCTCCTTCTCACGCAGCGTGGGCACCTCAGGTAATAATAATCAGAAATTCAATCTGTGAAACGCCCAAACTATACACTGGCCTCTGTAGCAACATCAAGACCCTCTCCCGCAAAGCCTCTGCTCCCCCTTCTCGAACTGTCACGCAGCCTTTGCACCGGAGGTAATATTAGCAGTTTTTTATATTAGAACGGAGCGATTTCTACACTGAACAAAAATATAAATGCAACATGTAAAGTGTTGGTCCCATAAGCTGAAATAAAATATCCCTGAAGTTTTTCATACGCACAAAAAGCTTATTTCTCTCAAATTTTGTGCACAAATTTGTTTACATCCCTGTTAGTGAGCATTTCTCATTTGCCAAGATAATCCATCCACCTGACAGGTGTGGCATATCAAGAAGCTGATTAAACAGCATGATCATTACACAGGTGCACCTTGTGCTGGGGACAATAAAAGGCCACTCTACAAATGTGAAATTTTGTCACACAACACAATGCCACAGATTGGTGCGATTGGCTTTGCTGACTGCAGGAATGTCCACCAGAGCTGTTGCCAGATAATTGAATGTTTCTCTATCATAAGCAGCCTCCGTCATTTTAGAGAATTTGGCAGTACGTCCAACCGGCCTCACAACCGCAGACCACGTGTAACCACGCCAGCCCAGGACCTCCACATCCGGCTTCTTCACCTGCGGGATGGTCTGAGACAAGCTACCCGGACAGCTGATGAAACTGTGGGTTTGCACAACCGAAGAATTTCTGCACAAACTGTCAGAAACCGCCTCGGGGAAGCTCATCTGCGTGGTCGTCGTCCTCACCAGGGTCTTGACCTAACTGCAGTTCGGCATTGTAACCGACTTCAGTGGGAAAATGCTCACCTTCAATGGCACGCTGGAGAAGTAATAATAATATCCCATCTAGCAGACGCTTTTATCCAAAGCGACTTACAGTCATGTGTGCATACATTTTTACGTATGGGTGGTCCCGGGGATCGAACCCACTACCCTGGCGTTACAAGCGTCATGCTCTACCAATTGAGCTACAGAGGACCACTACAGAGTGTGCTCTTCACGGATTAATCTCGGTTTCAACTGTACCGGGCAGATGGCAGACAGCGTGTATGCCGTCGTGTGGGCGAGCGGTTTGCAGATGTCAACGTTGTGAACAGAGTGTCCCATGGTAGCGAGGTGGTTATGGTATGGGCAGGCATAAGCTATGGACAATGAACACAATTGCATTTTATCGATGGTAATTTCAATGCACAGAGATACCATGATGAGATCCTGAGGCCCATTGTCGTGCCATTTATCTACCCCCATCACTTCATGTTTCAGCATGATAATGCACGGCCCCATGTCGCAAGGATCTGTACACAATTCCTGGAAGCTGAAAATGTCCCAGTCCTTCCATGATCTGCATACTCACCAGACATGTCACCCATTGAGCATGTTCGGGATGCTCTGGATCAACATGTACGACAGAGTGTTCCAGTTCACGCCAATATCCAGCAACTTTGCACAGCCATTGAAGAAGAATGGGACAATATTCCACAGGCCACAATCAAGTGCTTGATCAATTCTATACAAAGGAGATGAGTCGCGCTGCATGAGGTAAATGGTGGTTACACCAGATACTGACTGGTTTTCTGATCCTCGTCCCTACCTTTAAAAAAATAAAAAGGTATCTGTGACCAATAGCTGCATATCTGTATTCCTAGTCATGTGAAATCCATAGATTAGGGCCTAATGAATTTATTTCAGTTGACCGATTTCCTTATATGAACTGTAACTCAGTAAAATCTTTGAAATATTGCATGTCGCGTTTATATTTTTGTTCAGTGTAATTAAAAAACCAACGGCGCAAACATCAGCGACAGCAGAAATAGAAAAAGACCTCTACCACTGAGCTGAGCAAGTCAACCGTCAAAACCACCGTAAAACACTTGAGGGATGGAAGGATGATTGGGTGGGGGTCAAGACCACTCAAGTTAGTGCCACCACTGCCACAGCGAATGTTCTGCAAAGCCTGCCGCGAAACTCTGGTACCTTTGACATGCAATAGCTTTCGCAAGCTTTCGCAGAAAATGTTTGCTAGGTAGGCCAAATTCGATTTAGTGATAGCAAATGAAAATGCCCTGGAAACGCCTCAAAATGCCCCCGAAAATGAGTTCATGAGGGCAAAAAATGCCATAGCAAAAAAGTTGATTTCCTACCCTGTATGGAGCATATGACTCCTATCAGCATATCCTGGTTTGGTTGATTCTGTGCTACAGTAATGTGATTACATGCGACAGGCAGCAGCATATATAGATACAAGCCTCAGCTGTGTGTTGTGTTGTTCCTGCACTGAACACTCCCAGTATGGACAAAGGGTTTAGCAGCACAATGACCTCCTGACGGTCTCTCGTTGTCCCCCTCACTGATCTGTAAGGACTGGCTACCAGGGTGTAAACAATATAACAGTGACTGTCAGTCTATAGTCAGGTTTCTGCAATATTGTCCTATCAACTTTCTGATGATCAGTGCTAGAAAAAAAAGAGATCATAGCGAGGACGTTTTTAAGTATTAATATTCACTCTTTCAACACACTGTATGGAGGAAGAGTTGAAGAGGAGCGGGGTAGATGAATAAGCTAATTGATCAATCAATCCAATTTCCTATATGTCTACGAATGCATGATAAACCGGGCCTATATCCTCAGAAAGCAAGTTAAGGGGACAGGCAAGGAACCCCGACCTATGTAGCAAAAAACAGACAGCAACCAGGGGATGCACTTGAGGTAAGTACAGTATATATAAGAAGAAGGGGGCCACAGTTACTTGATCTAGGGCTCCAGAAGGTGACTCATGGGGTGGGCTGCTGTGGTGGTGGTCCTCTGCTCTGAGGGGGGTGGTGGTGGGGCGGGCTGGCTGGCAGGATCCAGGAGAGGGGGCTACGGCGCCAAGGCCTCCCCGTCATGCAGCACCATCCCACTGGGGGAGGGGGGAGCGAGCTGGACCTCCTGAGAGAGAGAGAGAGAGAGAGAGAGAGAGAGAGAGTCGGAGCAACTTTAGTGTTAACTGGAGGAGAATCTGGGACAGGCTGACTTATTTATGAGGCCACAAGGTTCTTTACATTAAAATGTACATTTATGCTAATGTACCGGTGTGAAATGGCTAGCTAGTTAGCGGTGCGGGCTAGTAGCATTTCAATCGGTGACGTCACTCGCTCTGAGACCTTGAAGTAGCTGTTTCCCTTGCTCTGCAAGGGCCGCGGCTTTTGTGGAGCGACGGGTAACGGTGCTTCGAGGGTGACTGTTGTCGATGTGTGCAGAGGGTCCCTGGTTCAAGCCCAGGTAGGGGCGAGGAGAGGGACGGAAGCAACACTGTCTTTAACAGATGAGCCCTGAATTACAGAAATGATAGAAAATACACACATAAAAATATAAATGGCGGCAGGTAACCTAGCGGTTAAGAGCGTTGGACCAGTAACTAAAAGGTCGCTGGTTCGAATCCCTGAGCCGATTAGGTGAAGAATCTGACTATGTGCTCTTGAGCAAGGCACTTAACCCTAATTGCTCCTGTAAGTCACTCTGGATAAGAGCGTCTGCTAAATAAAGAAAAAAGCAGAAAGAAAGAAAAACACAGTCATAAAAAACAAACACATTAATCAGTAATAATGTCCTCAATCAGCTTTCTGAATTGCCCTAGAGCAGGGATCATCAACTAGATTCAGCCTCGGGCCGATTTGTTCTTGAGTGGATGGTCGGGGGGGCCGGAACACAATTACAAATAATTTGTACACCGCAAATTGACTGCAAGAAGCCCAAACAGACACAGTATAATGTTTGCATAGAACATAATCATTTCAAACCTTGCTTACATTTGTATACAATCACATGGGTCTCTCTATTATGCGTGGGAATACTTGGGAACAGATTTCTTAAATTAAAATCACTTGGAGCTGATTTCCTGGTGTTTTTACAGTTTTTTATGTCCTACAATGAAACAGAAAAAGTATTTTATTTATTTTTGCTCTGAAAACTTTGGGGGAAATAAAACCACCTGCGGGCTGCAGGTGTAATGTTTAGTAAATAAATGAAAACATAGCAATGTATCAACCTACGTGACATCAAAGAGAGAATGCAGTAGTAGAGAATGCAGTGATGAGTACTAAAATTGTCCAAAAAATTAGAAGCTATACCAATTCAAACGTCATTAGAATGTTGTTCAGACTTATTACAGCTTGTGTGTCAAAGGATGTTTGGTTCAACTCATTACTATGCAATTAGGCCTACTAAATTACTATGTAGCAACTTAATACAATGTTGTTACTAGAGTAACGCAGTATAACAGCCACTTTGTTATTAATTTCAACCTATCTGTTAAAACAAAGGATGAACATTGTGGATAGAATGATGTGTATGATTGAGGCTGCTTGTCATTGTAACTGAAAGGCATAATGTCTAACAATAGGTTGGGATTTAGGTTTAGGATTTAGGGCCAGACTGGCCATAGGGCAGTTTGGGCAAATGCCAGATGGGCTGGTCCATTTTTAGCCTAGTGGGCGTGTATAAATAGTTTTTTTTGTGTAAAATGATCATTATTTGGCTAATAATGTGGGCCTTGAGGAAGAAAAAATAAAATAAAATAATAGGCCGGTGTGGGGGCCTCGATGGAAGAAATGGGCCGGTGTTAGAACTGCCTGGGACGGTTTCTGGACCCAGTCCGTCCCTGGAAGGATTTGATGAAGGAAATGTATCTGTATGTGTACCGGGAGGAACATTCACTAAGGACAGCACCATCAATAGAACAGGGGCAGGGTTGAAGAGTAACTGATTACATGTCATCAGTTACATGTAATCTGATTACAAAAAAACTAACTGTAATCTATTACGTTACCAGCAAAAAAATATTATTTATAGGATTACTTTTAAATTCAATAAATTGACACCTTTACGTTTTCTCAATGAAATTCAATTCAGTGTTGAAAAAAGGCAGTTTGTTCCACCAGAGCGAGTCTGATCACAAGTCAGAGATCACTATGATGGCACACCAAATGTGTTTGATGGATCCTTTTGGTCTTCTCCTAATGCCTCTTAAGGGGAAAGTATTCCAAAAGTAACTAAATAATGAGATTACATTACTGAGTAATCCACAAGTTACATTACTGATTACCATTTGAGACTGGTAACTAGTAACTAACGGCTTACATTTAGAACATAACCTACAGCACCCTGGACAGGAGCCACATCATAGAGTGAGGAGGGTTTGTTTGCGTGAGAGAGAGAATATGATCTCTGTTGTCGCCGTAAGAATTAAATGACACCAAGAGGGCTAGCGAGCCAGGGTGAGAATTCCTTTGTGCTGCTTCCAAACCCGTTTTTCCTTGAGACATATATCCTGTCAAATGCACCCAGGTACTCAAGGTATTGGCAAAACAATTTCAGGACCTGCGTAACCACGCCTTGGTGACCTGCATTTCTGCAGAAGAGATCCAGACATAGGGCTCTAGGTGAAATCAAGACCAGGTTAAGTACAGTAACTAGAATATCGGTTTTGTGAATTCTTCCCTCAAAATAGGCTCAACTTGCTTTTTGGAGCTAAATATGCCTTCTTTATAAATCACCATGAACCCAAATGATGAGAAGCATATTTCATACACAGCGAGAGCGCTGTCCCATATACAGTGGGGGGGGAAAATATTTAGTCAGCCACCAATTGTGCAAGTTTCATCATAGGTACACGTCAACTATGACAGACAAAATGAGGGAAAAAAATCCAGAAAATCACATTGTAGGATTTTTTATGAATTTATTTGCAAATTATGGTGGAAAATAAGTATTTGGTCAATAACAAAAGTTTCTCAATACTTTGTTATATACCCTTTGTTGGCAATGACACAGGTCAAACGTTTTCTGTAAGTCTTCACAAGGTTTTCACACACTGTTGCTGCTATTTTGGCCCATTCCTCCATGCAGATCTCCTCTAGAGCAGTGATGTTTTGGGGCTGTCGCTGGGCAACACGGACATTCAACTCCCTCCAAAGATTTTCTATGGGGTTGAGATCCGGAGACTGGCTAGGCCACTCCAGGACCTTGAAATGCTTCTTACGAAGCCACTCCTTCGTTGCCCGGGCGGTGTGTTTGGGATCATTGTCATGCTGAAAGACCCAGCCACGTTTCATCTTCAATGCCCTTGCTGATGGAAGGAGGTTTTCACTCAAAATCTCACGATACATGGCCCCATTCATTCTTTCCTTTACACGGATCAGTCGTCCTGGTCCCTTTGCAGAAAAACAGCCCCAAAGCATGATGTTTCCACCCCCATGCTTCACAGTAGGTATGGTGTTCTTTGGATGCAACTCAGCATTCTTTGTCCTCCAAACACGACGAGTTGAGTTTTTACAAAAAATTTCTATTTTGGTTTCATCTGACCATATGACATTCTCCCAATCCTCTTCTGGATCATCCAAATGCACTCTAGCAAACTTCAGACGGGCCTGGACATGTACTGGCTTAAGCAGGGGGACACGTCTGGCAGTGCAGGATTTGAGTCCTTGGCGGCGTAGTGTGTTACTGATGGTAGGCTTTGTTACTTTGGTCCCAGCTCTCTGCAGGTCATTCACTAGGTCCCCCCGTGTGGTTCTGGGATTTTTGCTCACCGTTCTTGTGATCATTTTGACCCCACGGGGTGAGATCTTGCGTGGAGCCCCAGATCGAGGGAGATTATCAGTGGTCTTGTATGTCTTCCATTTCCTAATAATTGCTCCCACCGTTGATTTCTTCAAACCAAGCTGCTTACCTATTGCAGATTCAGTCTTCCCAGCCTGGTGCAGGTCTACAATTTTGTTTCTGGTGTCCTTTGACAGCTCTTTGGTCTTGGCCATAGTGGAGTTTGGAGTGTGACTGTTTGAGGTTGTGGACAGGTGTCTTTTATACTGATAACAAGTTCAAACAGGTGCCATTAATACAGGTAACGAGTGGAGGACAGAGGAGCCTCTTGAAGAAGAAGTTACAGGTCTGTGAGAGCCAGAAATCTTGCTTGTTTGTAGGTGACCAAATACTTATTTTCCACCATAATTTGCAAATAAATTCATTAAAAATCCTACAATGTGATTTTCTGGATTTTTTTTTCTCAATTTGTCTGTCATAGTTGACGTGTACCTATGATGAAAATTACAGGCCTCTCATCTTTTTAAGTGGGAGAACTTGCACAATTGGTGGCTGACTAAATACTTTTTTCCCCACTGTACTTTATTAAGTTTTACGAGCTATAGGACCTCTTTCTTGATTTATAGTAGCTAGACCAAATTCAAAGAGGCATGCATGATTATGGAAAACTAAAATTCAATGAACTATAAAGTTAATCTAAGGACACTTGTATGTTTCTTGCATAAAACTCATGGTTGAACTTTAGACACTACTATGACTCAACCCAGATGGGTCAGTCGCGGGTTATTTCGGGGTTAAGTGCATACTAAACTCATTAGTCGTTTTTCAGTTTGTTCATCTCAAATTGTCCCTTTTTTGACCAATCTCTTCTTGTCAAACCTATTTCAACTAACACGCCAGTTTTAATGTCACTTTTAGACTTTAAAAAGAAAACATCATGGGGATTAATGTAGTCCTATGTAGTCCATATGGTAGTTTAGCCCTGGAGACGTGGAAGAGTTTAGCCATATCACCTCTAGTGACCAAAACTCACTCTAAAAAGTAAAAACACATCTATCAACCTCACTGACATAGTTGAAAGTTAGCCAGTTAAAAAATGTGTGTCTTACTAACACAACTTGGAACTTAAACAGTTTCAACTCAGTCTTAATCATGCAGCTCCTCATTCAAGGTCATGGGGGGGGGGGGGGGGGGGGGCAATAACTTATTTAACCTCAGCCTGGGGTGATAGTTGCAGCGGAAAACCTCCTGAGAAATCCTTGGGAGAAAGCAGCACGCCAGAATATCCAACAGGTGCAGAGAATATGAGACATAAAGGAGTAGTTCACTATTTTACAACTTTATGTCAGATGGTTCCTCACCCTGAAAGTAGTCCATGGGCCAAGATAACTGAACCCTGGATTACAGTTTCTTTAAACAGCCACTACAAACTTCAGCTAACCTTAGCCACCACAAGCTAACAATCAATGGATGTGATGAAATCAACTTCATTTTTGGTTTGATGTTACTTAAAACCTCTTAAGGATCGGACCCTTTTTTTCAATTTTCGCCTAAAATGACATAACCAAATCGAACTGCCTGTAGCTCAGGACCTGAAGCAAGGATATGCATATTCTTGATACCATTTGAAAGGAAACACTTTGAAGTTTGTGGAAATGTGAAATTAATGTAGGAGAATATAACACATTACATCTGGTAAAAGATAATACAAAAAGAAAAACATGCATTTTCATGTTTGTTTTTTTGTTCCATCATCTTTGAAATGCAAGAAATTGAAGGCCACAATATAATATTGCAGTTTAGGCACAATTTAGATTCTGACCACTAGATGGCAGCAGTGTGTGTGCAAAGTTTCAGATTGATCCAGTGAAGCATTGCAATACTGGACTATTTTGTATCAAGTCTTCCCAAATGTGCCGAATTGGTCAATCGATACAATACTATAGAGAACATACAAAAATGATATGGTAATACAAAATGTAAGTTCACACACTCCCAGGAATATAATAATAATAATAATAATAATAATAATAATAATATGCCATTTAGCAGACGCTTTTATCCAAAGCGACTTAGTCATGCGTGCATACATTTTTTTTTGTGTATGGGTGGTCCCGGGGATCGAACCCACTACCTTGGCGTTACAAGTGCCGTGCTCTACCAGCTGAGCTACAGAGGACCACAATGTCATACATGATGGATCATTAGCTTATACACAAACTTTCAAACCGGGCGGGGTGGGTGTGGAGACAGACAGCAGGGGTTCAAACTGTAGAACCCAGTTTCTACATTTGAATATAAAAATTAATTTTATCAAACATAACTATGCTACATTTGATCTCTGGGAACCTTAGGATGACAAATCAGAGGAAGATTTCTGAATGTAAGTACATTATTTATCTTCAGAGGTGAATGTATCAAACCAGTTGCCGTGATAAGTTTTTTGATGTTGTGCACTTTCCTCAAACAATAGCATGGTATTTTTTCACTGTAATAGCTACTGTAAATTGGACAGTGCAGTTAGATGAACAAGAATTTAAGCTTTCTGCCCATATAAAACATGTCTATATCCTGGAAAGTTTGCTGTTACTTACAACAGTCATGCTAATCACATTAGCGCACATTAGTTCAACCGTCCCGTATATGGGACACCGATCCCGTAGAAGTTAAAGGTGATTTGGACATTTAAAAAAAAACAGGCTCACATGTACCATCACGTACAAACTGAAAACAGACATTTTTGCACATTTATGAAACAGAAAAAACTGAAATACCTTATTTATATAAGTATTTAGACCCTTTGCTATGAGACTCGAAATTGAGCTCAGGTACATCCTGTTTTCATTGATCATCCTTGAGATGTTTCTACAACTAGATTGGAGTCCACCTGTGGTAAATTCAATTAATTGGACATGATTTGGAAAGGCACACAGTTGACAGTGCATGTCAGAGCAAAAACCAAGCCATGAGGTCGAAGGAATTGTCAGTAGAGCTCCGAGACAGGATTGTGTCGAGGCACAGATCTGGGGAAGGGTACCAAAACATTTCTGCAGCATTGAAGGTCCCCAAGAACACAGTGGCCTCCATCATTCTTAAATGGAAGAAGTTTGGAACCACCAAGACTCTTCCTAGAGCTGGCCGCCCAGTCAAATTGAGCAATCGGGAGAGAAGGGCCTTGGTCAGGGAGGTGACCAAGAACCCGATGGTCACTCTGACAGTGCTCCAGAGTTCCTCTGTGGAGATGGGAGAGCCTTCCAGAAGGACAACCATCTCTGCAGCACTCCACCAATCAGGCCTTTTAAGGCTGTAACGTAACAAAATGTGGAAAAAGTCAAGGGGTCTGAATATTTTCTGAATATTTTGATCGTTAGCTTGTGGTAGCTAAAGTTTGCTGAAGTTTGTAGTGGCTGTTTAAAGAGAACTGAACCATGGATTACAGTTTCTCATGGCCCATAGACTACTTTCAGGGTGAGGAACCATCTAACATCAAGTTGTAAAATAGTGAACTACTCCATTAAGGCGCTTACAGATGGGCCACAGTAAACAGCAATTGAACTGCGAGGAAATCTGTGTGTAGAGACCAGCGGTCCCGGTTGTTGTCAGCTCGAATGTTGTCATTAAAACATTGTTTGCTTGTTTGACAAGATGAGCGATGCTCATTGGTCCACCATGCGTGGCGGCTGCTCAAGACTTCAGCTAATTGAATCTTTTGCCGCTTCTAGCGCCGAGCCAGCGGCACCGCTCACGGGAGCAAGCACCACGAACCGCGCCGCTTGCAAAACTGCTTGCGTTTTGCCGCCCTTCTCCCATTGTAGTCTTTGAGACCACACCGCTTACCGTGGCACGTCTGTAAGTGCCTTTATTTGATAGCAGCCTATAGCCTACAGCTCATCACTCCATTGTGAGGAAATATTACATAACTGACAGGCGATACATTGATCCCCATCTGCCCTGCTGAAGTAAAACCAACCAGACTTATCTCAACAAATAGGCTCATAGATGCTCTATTCGAATAAAAGTGAGCCTAAAGGAGTGACAACACACCAACTACAAAACAGTCTCCTGCCACAGGACTCAGGAGGCATGATGCAGCAGGCAGCTAACACTGACTGATGTTCCACTAGCACTTAACCTGTTACAACATCCTGTACTTTGAACTTTGGGGGTGAGACTTTCACTACAGTTTCTCAAATCTGTTTCAAATGACTCCTTAGAGTAAAAAAATGTTATCTTCACCACAACAAGTTAAAGGGAGGGCCATGGGAGTCAGTCACACTGCCTGCCAAACCACAGCCAAGTGGCTCAATCCCAAAGTACAGTTCCACTGTACAAACGGTTGTCTCAGTTCTCTTCCTCGCATGCCCCGATAAAAAAAAAATGGGACACTGGGATCTGGTTCTTCAGCTCAATCTGTGAATGCGCCACAGCTCTCTTCCCTCGATCTTTCTCCCTCTATTTCCTTCCCTACCCCCACAAATTCACACAGCCTGCTGCACAAGCTTTTTTCCAGGGAGAGGAGAATGTAGGTCAGCTCTCTGACGGCTGTGGAGGCACAGCTGAGCGCCCGCTCCGTTCCTCTCCACCACACACACACCCACAAATCTGATCATCCTCACAAGGGTGTGGATCATGCTTGTCCATTAAAAATATCAATGCAAAATCAATCTTCCCATTTCATCACTATAATATTGCCAAAATCATTTAGCCTATCCTCATACATTCACTGGATATTGTCATTCACAATATGAAGCTTTTTGCCACATGCACAATACTAATGCAGGTGCCTCGGGTTAAAAACTAATTCCTCACTAAGCTTGTGAAAAGGAATGCTTTAAACATGACAACACTGAAAAGGCTGTCGAGAATGGTTGTGCTTACATTTTAGGCAGATCTTAAAAGATCTGGTCTGACTTCGCTCCCCCCACATTCTCTCCCTATATACTCTAATTTTAAAGGGGCAATCAGCGGTTGCTACATCTATTTTTGGACTAATAAATGAATGATATGTACCCATGGATTCTTGAAGAATATAACTTATAAATGCCTCCTGAGCTTAGTTCAACTGTCGTACCCCATCAGAAACCAAAATATATGCTGGTTTTACTCCAGTGTTTGTAAACAAAGTAAATGTAAACAAACACTATATAGCCGCAAAACATGGTTAAAACTATAATTGTTATATTATGGTCAGTCCTTGCATCCATAGCTCTGTATATAAGTAGTCATATTTCTCCAGCCCCATCCCTCAGCTTGTTACCAAAACAGGGGTGGGGCCTCGCTTTGTTATTCTTTCAACCGCTGATTGCCACTTTAAGCCTACAAGTCAAAATTATGTCACAAATAGTTCAAAATAAATCTATCCTAAACCCTGACCATCTTTCCCCTCTTTTATGACACAGGAAAACACAATAACAATGTGTCAAACAGTCATATCTCCCTCTTCTGAGAAATGCTCAAATCAAGGCCATGGCCATATAAATTAATCTGCTACTGTGCTGGAATGTTGCAGGTAACACAAGGTTGTGGATTCTTGCGACATTTTGTTAATTGCACAACCCACCCACCGTCCTAATGAGTGTGATACATTTCTTACTCTCCTTCAGCAAGAGGAAACAAATCCAGATGGGGGAAATAAAGAGTATTAAGATTTGATAAAGGAGTTCAAAATAGTGGTCAAATATGACCTATTTGTTCCGAACCTTGATAGCAGTGCAACAATAAATGCAAATAAAACTGCTGGTGAAGAGAGTACCTACCAACTTTGACCTGCATAGCTGAGGCCTGATTGCATTGACTTCAGTCCTTGGCTGTATTTACACAGGCAGACCATTCTGATATATTTTTTCCACTAATTGGTCTTTTGACCAATCACATCATATCTTTTCACATTAGATCTTTTTCAGAGCTGATCTAATTGGTCAAAAGACCAATTAGTGAAAAGAAAGATCAGAATTGGGCTGTCTGTATAAACGCAGCCAATGAGGCCTAGCCTATAGCCTACACACTACACTTTTTGCTAGGCCTATTCTAATTGCATTGCATTTACAACCAAACGTGCATAAAGAAACCTGAATTAAATTTTGGATTCTTAGATCCTCCACCACAAAGCTAATAAGAATTCAATAAATTACCTAAGGGATAATGAACAAGAGGCTATGCATTCTATGGAAAATAATGACTCATACTGTGGTACTCTATATAGGGAAATACTGCATGCTCTAGAATGCCATTCAAGCAAATCAGAAACGAGTATTCAACAATGCCATGGTATAAAATACTATAAATGTGTAATAAAAGACAGTCCACAACTGAAGGTAATATCACTACATGTACTTAAATTTGATTGAAGGAAATGCCTCACTGGTGGTGTGGCCAAAGCAACGTCCATAATTGCATAATAAGTCCAATCACACCATTGCAGGTGCAAACCTGTCAATGAAGTTGCCATCATCACAAATTGATTAGCTACCTTGGCCAATAAAAATAAGCCCAATTCACCTGGTGTGAATGGCTAGGTCGGGAGAATGTTTCAACTTCCCAGCATGGTCCTCTGTAGCTCAGCTGGTAGAGCACGGCGCTTGTAACGCCAAGGTAGTGGGTTCGATCCCCGGGACCACCCATACACAAAAATGTATGCACGCACGACTGTAAGTCGCTTTGGATAAAAGCGTCTGCTAAATGCCATATTATTATTATTATTATTACTATAATGTTTGATTAACCAAAGAGGGACACTAATGTAGCAATGAAAACAATTAATTGGATCAAAGATTGCATTATAAGTACAGATAGTTCGCCATCTTGCAAACAAGAGGCACGTGCTCTACTACTTCATAAAGAGTGATTGCCAAAAATCACACATCCACTAGTACTGGGTACTGGGTCAAGGATTCAACGTTGGCGGTCTTCCTTACATGCAGCATATTTCTCAAACAAATCAAGTTGTTTGCAAGCTCTCAAATTAACGTTTTGCTATACCGGTATCAAATACATTGTTTCAATTGAATGATTTATTGGAAGGTCACCGTTAGCTGGCTAAACTGGCCCACTTCACGTTTGATCCTTCGCTACTAGCTAGTTGGCTAGTTCGCTGTCCGTGGCTAAATCTGGTTTAGTAATCTATTTTGCGGCAGTTCTGCAGGGTGTTGTGCTGACTTACCTGTTTCTCAGTCCCCGTATACGTTGATTGGTGATTATCTTCTGTATTTATTCGATCTCAATGCAATCTATTGGAGTTGTTTCAAGTTAGATGCGCAATTGCCATGCATAACGTGGCTAATTCCGATGTAAATATTTTACAGTAAAGCCCATAAATTAGCCAACCAGCCTGCCAGCTAGTTTGGGTGTCTTGGTGTTCTGTTCTGCCGCTCCATGAATCAATCTCTTCCACACGCTATGGATAATGTGTTCTGGCGCTGTAGTTTGACACAAGCCAGGTGAAACATGGTTGTAGGCTAACGTCAGCTAATTGACAAACAAGCCTACGGCGAGTAAAAATCACACTAATTGAAACTAGCGAGATTAGCAATGTTAGCTAATTCAAAGCCAGTTTCAAAATCAGTTCGCTGTCTTCAGCTATACATTACTCCGTCTCTCCTTCAAAAATAAAGTTATTCCGAAATCCAATTTGTCTTTTTGAAATTGTCATTCACGGTTTACTAATATTTGATTCTTTATGTCGCGTTGGTCTCTCCTCTCCGCCATTTTCAATATCTCGCTACACAAACAAACAAGGGTAGCTCGTGCACGCACAATGACAGCAAATAGGCTCGTTCATGAGGAGAGGCCAAAGAAGCAAGCTGTACTTGAAATGTCACCATAGAGATTTAAAACAGTTGCACCAACATCCTCTTATAGAGCCTGATGTTTTTGTTATGAATGGGTATTTTTATTTTTTACAAGCATCTGTAGCTTTAATTTGACAATGAAGGCAGTTTGCACAGTTAAGACTATTTCTCAACTTACTTCGTATACATTGTTATGTAAGAAATATATTCAGGACAATACCTATTGTTTTTAGAGGTAAACTGAACACTTGTTATTGTTTTTCACTTCGCACTCCACTCCACTAGGTGGCAGATTAGATATAAGGAGGATGGGGAGTCTGACGTAGTTTTTCTGCGACGGCACATCTTTTTATGCATGCATCGGATTCGTGATGGCAGAACAGGATTCTGAGTACGTATTTGTTTACATGTCGATCTAAGTGCATCCTTTGCTAAATTAATAATTCTTATACATTTTCTCTGGCTTAAATGTAACATTAGCCCAATAGAATTCCGTCAAGCCATGTGTTTTTATGATTTGTCTGAAAGATACGCAATACAGAGCGCTAGATAATTTGGTTAGTTACACATGATAGTCCATCAGCCATAACTATGCAAACATAATGACATTTTACCTTTTCGACACAAACACGACACAATCTGCAAACAAATAATTGTGCAATGTGACCAGAATGGCATGTAACTAGTTTTATTTTGGTTTGCCTTCAAAGGCTGGCAAGCTAACCTCATTTCACTCAATCAGATCCGTGTGTCATGTTTTTTGTCACAGCTGGATAGGGGAATAATCTTATCAATAGACCCCTTTCTGTGTTTGCAAACATTGCCGCACGAGGGCGGTGCGCCCAAATTGGTGGCAGAACAAGGGGGAGTTGTTTGAGTGCATTTAACACTACTTTTGGATTATAATTGGATTTGAAGGTTCGTATGAATTTCCTGCTTAATAATTGGATTTGAAGGTTCGTATGAATGTCCTGCTTAATACAATGTTTGTTTCCAATTTGTAAGTCGCTCTGGATAAGAGCGTCTGCTAAATGATGTAAATGTGTCATTGCAAATCAACTGCATTATACTTAAAACACTTCAACCAGTAAAATGGCTCTTTGGCTAGCGTTAGCTACAGCCTATATCAGTGAGCGTTAGCATTCTCGCTAACTGCTGCATCCAAAAGCGGTATTTTGCAAAGACCACAACAAAATGTTATCTTTGCGACTGTTAATTCATGAATCAAAACATCATTGTAAGCATATGAGAACACCCCCCCCAAGAAAAAAAATGATGTAATAATATAAATCTAGGCTGTTGAATGGGCGCAGATGGCGATGACTTTCTTACTGCCACCAAGAGTCGCGCCAATCAGTGTGTCAATTACTGGAAAGTGGTCTATAGTTCAGTGTGCTTTGTCATTTTTATCTCACCATTGTATTCTCTGTATGAGTGTTGATGTTTTTGTTGTCTTGTTCATTTACTTTGTCCGTATTATTTCTTATTGTAGGGAAGGAACCAGAAAGTAAGCATTTTGTTGGACGTGTATATCATGTGTATCCTGTACATATGACTAATAAAACTTGAAACTTGTTTAGAGCGAAGAGGGTGATAAAGTTGGTTCCTGAGAACCTTCTGAAGAAGAGGAAGGCCTATCAAGCCATCAAAGCCACTGAGGCAAAGCGTGCACTTCTAGAGAAGAGAAAGGTAATTAGCTGTGGTCAGTTTTACCATTGTGGTCTTTTATTCACTATGAAAGTTTTGATAAAGTTGTTGGACATCAACAAGTGTAGATGTGTTCATCCAGGTATCCAAAGGCAAACCCTTGAAGTTCAAGCGCTTGGAGGACTTCCTGAAGGAGAACCATAGAAAACATCGCGATGAAACGCGTATCAGGAGAGCAGATCACAGACCAGCTCCAGCCATGCCCCCTGCAAAGAACCGACTGGCCTTCGCTGTCCGCATCAGAGAGTGAGTGACTGAAATCTGTAGCTACATGATCTGATTGCAATGGTGGTACACATAAAGCTGTTGACAACCCTTTTTGAGCGAATGTTATGATTTTTATTCAGATCCCCATTAGCTGTTGAAGCAGCAGCTATTCTTCCTGGGGTCCACACAACATAGAACATGACAAAATACAGAACACTAATGGACAAGATCAGCAACACAAATTCAAACTAACAACACGACTACATAAAAAAATAACAAGACTAACAACAAAGAAAAATATACACTATTCTCAAATATTTTAATGCTTTGATATGTAGACACTTTAGGCTATTGCAGCTGAAGAATACAGCTAAAGAGTTTGTGTTCACATACTTATTGTATACTCACAATGGAGTGGAAGTGGCTGTGCACAGTCAAAATCATCTGGAATTACACTTTCATCAGCTCATCTTTAGTGGTCTGGCTGAATATTGAGGTAACATTTTCATATTTTCTCTCTGTGCAGGATCAAAGGAGTCAGTCCCAGAGTTCAGAAGGTGATCCAGATGTTACGACTAAGAAAGATCTTCAGCGGTGCCTTTGTCAAAGTGAACAAGACCTCTATGGCTATGTTGAAAATGGTTGAGCCTTATGTGGCATGGGGGTAAGTAAGAGGTGAGGGTCTGACTTTTGTGAGAATGAATAGCATATCAACTTCATGTAATGAGATGAATCCACTTTGACGTATCCGCTATCATTTCTTATAACCAACAATAACTTTTGAACATCAGATCGGCAGTTACTTACCTCAATTACGCCTTCGACTCACCTGTTCAGTCACTTGATAATAAGATTGATGACCTCCGATTGCGGATTTGCTTCCAACGGGACTCTCGTAACTGCAATATTCTCTGCAACATGGCTTTTGGACAATGTTCCCTCTAATATTTTTTAGCACTGAGCAAATTTCAGGTCTGCTGAGCGCAAACTTGAACCTTGTGAGATTTCTGTGTAACTTCCGGCGCACGTTTACTGTGAACACTGAGGCTGTACCCGCTTTAATTTACAGTTTTAAGTGGCCAAGTAGTGTGGGCCACCTTGAAAAAAAATAATTAAAAAAATGGAGAACATGCATCTCAACATGGAAATAGCGGTTATATCATTCAGCCTACAGTAGCAGCCAATGTGTGGTGTAAAATGTAGGCCTACGTTCCATGAGACTTTTGAAAAAAAACATGCAGGGCTTGACATTAGCCTGTTTATCCACTTGTCCTTCAGATAAGGTGACTAAACATTTTGTTGTGGTGTTTGATGCAAGAAACCACTTAACAAAATACAATTAATTATTCCCATGCCATTATTACAGAGAATCAGACAAATTATGCTACCCTCTCCTTATTGGTGACTAAGCTTATTTAAGCCTGTCTCAAAATACAACACTGCCCCTTTTAAGACATAAAAAAAAAAAAAACTCTACCTGACTTGCTTTTCAAAGATGGCTAGAAATGTACATGTTTTGTGCTCTTGTAGGAAGCAATCACTCCCACATTGCTGACTACAAATGAGCTATAACTGGGCTAATAACTCACTAACTAGCTAAGAATATGAACAAAAGTGCACATGTGGCAACATGCAGCTCTCGCTTTGATCTCAAAACAAGCACATAATAATCGCAACAGCTCCTGCTGTAAAACGTGAATGGCACAAATCCATATATGGCAATGGTCTATTTGCATATAGGCTTACTGCAGCTCTGATTGGTTATGGCGCACTGGTCTGTGTAGGGTACGGTCTGAGTCGCAATAGAATCCTACTCCAATGCGTTCTGCCTACAACAATCTCTTGCATAGTTTGTTTTTGTTTGGGTATGTTGCATTGAATTGGTCTATTGCGTTAATTCGATCACAATTCCCACAGTAAAGGGAAATGTTATTAGTGTTAACTAACATGGGAAAACTAGAAAGTTGAGTGAAGTTCAATCTCGTGCTTCTCTGCACGGGCTGATATTTATTCTAGCCGGCAGTCCCGGGGAGCTTAGAGGGAACATTGCCCCCATGGCTATCCATTCACTAAGCGGACAGGACAGTAGAGTCAAGGAAATCGAGAGTAGGAAGGTTTTGCCTCTTCATCAACAACAAATGGTCTGTTGACTCGAGCACAGTGGAAGTCTCGACCCATTGTTCACCCGTCTTGGAATACCTGATGATCAAATGCTGACCCTTCTACCTGCCGAGGAAGTTTTCAGCTGTTATCGTGACTGTTTGTATACATTCCACCTCAGAACAAGAAAAATGACACGCTATAAACAATCAGGAAAACTTGCACCCGGAGGTTGCCTTTCTTGTTGCCGGCGATTTTAATTCTGCGTCATTAAGACACGTGATGCCCAACTGCCATCAACATGTCTCCTTTGCCACTAGGGGCGATACAGTCCTAGACCACTGTTACTCTACCCACAAGCAGGCATACAACGCCCTCCCTCATCCCCATTCTGCAAATCGGATCATGTTTAGCAGAAGCTCCAACAGGAAGTACCTGTGACTCGCTCCGTTGAGAAACGGTAATCGGAATCAGAGATTATGCTACAGGACTGCTTTGCTAGCGCTGATTGGAATATGTTCCGTGACTCGATGAGCTAACCACCTCAGTCACCGGCTTCATTAGGAAATGCATCGGCGATGTCCCCACAGTGAAGGTTCACTGCTTCCCCAATCAAAAGCCCTGGACTAACGCTGAGGTTGGCGCTAAAATAAAGGGCAGGGCTACCGCACACAGGGCAGCCAACCTTGAGGCAACGGCTGAGGACTGGAACAAGTACAAGAAGTCCCGCTACGACCTCCGCAGAGTCATCAAACGAGCAAAAGGACAATATAGGAATAAGGTGGATATTATTCCAGGCTCCGAGGCATGTGGCAGAGGCTACAGTCCATTACAGATTACAAAGGAAGAACCAGCTGTGGTCTGCCCAACGATATAGCTCTACCAGAAGAACTCTACAATAACAACACTGTGCCGTGAGGGCCTCCACCGACCCAGAGGACTGGTCGAGCTCGCTCTCCGAGGCCAACGTGAGTAAGGTCTTTTAATCAGGTCAACACTCGCGGGGCCGGACAGTATTCCAAGATGCATGCGCAGAACAGCTGGCAGGCATATTCACTGTCATTTTCAACCTCTCCTTGTCCCAGTCTGTAATCCCCACATGCCTTAAACTGACCACCATCCATCATTCCTGTTCCTAATAACTCTAAGTCTTCATGCCACAATGACTACCACCCTGTAGTGCTCTCATCTGCAATCATGAAGTGCTTTGAAAGGCTGGTTATGGCACACCCACGCCATCATTCCAGACACCCTGTACCCACTCCAATTTGCATATCGCCCCAACAGATCCATAGACGACGCAATCTCAATTGTTCTCCACACTGCCCTCACCTACCTAGATAAGAGCAATACTTATGTGAAAATGCTGTTCATTGACTACAGCTCAGCGTTCAACACCATTGTCCCCTCCAAGTTCGTCACCATCTTAGGACCCAGTGACTGAACACCTGCAACTGGATCCTGGAATTCCTGACGGGCCGACCCCAGGTGGCGAGGGTAGGCAACATGCCCTCCGCCATGCTAACCCTTAACAAGGGGGCCCCACACGGGTGTGTGCTTAGTCCCCTCCTGTACGCCCTGTTCACCCATGACTGCGTGGCCATGCACAATTCCAACACCATCATCAAGTTTGCTGACGACACGATGCTGGTAGGCTTGATCACCGGCGACAATGAGACAGCCTACAGGGAGATGGTCAATGACCTGGCAGTGTGGTGCCGGGACAACAATGTCAGTAAGACCAAGGTGCTGATCGTGGACTACAGGAAACTGGGGGGAGAGTACGCCCCCATCCACATCGACGGGGCTGCATTGGAGCGGGTCCAGTGGTGGGAAAAAGTAACCAATTGTCATACTTGAGTAAAACTAAAGATACCTTCATAGAAAATAACTCAAGTAAAAGTCACCCAGTAAAATTCTACTTGAGTAAAAGTAGAAAAGTATTTGGTTTAAAATATACTTAAGTATCAAAAATATAAATAATTTCAAATTCCTTATAGTAAGCAAACCATTTTGTTTTTTAAATTTATTTACAGATAGCCAGGGGCACACCAACATTCAGACATAATTTACAAACAAAGCATGTGTGTTTAGTGAGTCCACCAGATCAGAGGCAGTAGGAATGACCAGGGATGTTCTGTTGGCAAGTGCGTGAATTGGACCATTTTCCTGTCCTGCTAAGCATTCAAAATGAGGTTTTCACTCAATCTCACGATACATGGCCCCATTAATTATTTCCTTTACACGGATCAGTCGTCCTGGTCCCTTTGCAGAAAAACAGCCCCAAAGCATGATGTTTCCACCCCCATGCTTCACAGTAGGTATGGTGTTCTTTGGATGCAACTCAGCATTCTTTGTCCTCCAAACACGACGAGTTGAGTTTTTACCAAAAAGTTCTATTTTGGTTTGATCTGACCATATGACATTCTCCCAATCCTCTTCTGGATCATCCAAATGCACTCTAGCAAACTTCAGACGGGCCTGGACATGTACTGGCTTAAGCAGGGGGACACGTCTGGCACTGCAGGATTTGAGTCCCTGGCGGCGTAGTGTGTTACTGATGGTAGGCTTTGTTACTTTGGTCCCAGCTCTCTGCAGGTCATTCACTAGGTCCCCCCGTGTGGTTCTGGGATTTTTGCTCACCTTTCTTGTGATCATTTTGACCCCACGGGGTGAGATGTTGCGTGGAGCCCCAGATCGAGGGAGATTATCAGTGGTCTTGTATGTCTTCCATTTCCTAATAATTGCTCCCACCGTTGATTTCTTCAAACCAAGCTGCTTACCTATTGCAGATTCAGTCTTCCCAGCCTGGTGCAGGTCTACAATTTTGTTTCTGGTGTCCTTTGACAGCTCTTTGGTCTTGGCCATAGTGGAGTTTGGAGTGTGACTGTTTGAGGTTGTGGACAGGTGTCTTTTATACTGATAACAAGTTCAAACAGGTGCCATTAATACAGGTAACGAGTGGAGGACAGAGGAGCCTCTTAAAGAAGAAGTTACAGGTCTGTGAGAGCCAGAAATCTTGCTTGTTTGTAGGTGACCAAATACTTATTTTCCATCACAATTTGCAAATAAATTCATTAAAAATCCTACAATGTGATTTTCTGGATTTTTTCTTCTCAATTTGTCTGTCATAGTTGACGTGTACCTATGATGAAAATTACAGGCCTCTCTCATATTTTTAAGTGGGAGAACTTGCACAATTGGTGGCTGACTAAATACTTTTTTCCCCCACTGTAAGTACTTTACACCACAATAACTTCAAGTTCCTCTATGTCCAAATCAATAAGGTCTGAAAATGGTCCGCGCACAGTCGAAGAAGCCGCAACAGCGGTGTGAAAGGAAGGCCCAGAAAATTGTTAGACTCCAGTCACCAAAGCCAAAGGTGTTCGATGGGGTCGAGGTCAGGGCTCTGTGCAGGCCAGTCAAGTTCTTCCACACAGATCTCTACAAACCATTTCTTCGGTATGGACCTCGCTTTGTGCACGGGGGCATTGTCATGCTGAAACAGGAAAGGGCCTTCCCCAAACTGTTGCCACAAAGTTGGAAGCACAGAATTGTGAAGAATGTCATTGTATGCTGTAGCGTTAAGATTTCCCTTCACTGTAACTAAGGGGCCTAGCCCGAACCATGAAAAACAGCCCCAGACCACTATTCCTCCTCCATCAAACTTTACAGTTGGCACTGCATTAGGGCAGGTAGCGTTCGCTTGGCATCCGCCAAACCCAGATTCATCTGTCAGACTGCTAGATGGTGAAGCGTGATTCGTCACTCCAGAGAACGCGTTTCCACTGCTCCAGAGTCCAGTGGCGGTGAGCTTTACACCACTCCAGCTGACGCTTGGCATTGTGCATGGTGAACTTCGGCTTGTGTACGGCTGCTTGGCCATGGAAACCCATTTCATGAAGCTCCCGACGAACAGTTCTTGTGATAACGTTGCTTCCAGCGGCCACTTGGTAGTGAGTGTTGCAACCGAGGACAGACTATTTGCGGCTGAGCCGTTGTTGCTCCTAGACGTTTCCACTTCACAATAACATTACTTACAGTTGACTGGGGCAGCTCTAGAAGGGCAAACTTGTTGGAAAGGTGGCATTCTATGACAGAGACACGTTGAAAGTTACCCAGCTCTTCAGTAATGACATTCTTCTGCCAATGTTAGTGTATGAATATTGCATGGCTGTATGCTCGATTTTATACACATGTCCGCAATGTGGGTGGCTGAAATAGCCGATTCCACTAATTTGAAGGAGTGTCCACATACTTTTGTATATAGTGCATTTTATTTTTGCGCTGTCTATGCACACTCACAGGACCCTACACACTCAGGCACACTTCATTTACTGACACACATAACATGCATACACAATTATACTGACTCTACGCGCGCACACACTCACATACAATCATCATATACGCTGCTGCTACTGCCTCTCATATCCTGATGCCAAGTCACCTTACCCCTATACATATCTATCACTCCAGTATCCCTGCACATTATAAATATGGTATTGGAACTGACCCTGTGTGTGGCTTACTTTCTCATGTTCCAATTTGTATTTCTCGTGTTTTTGTTCTACCTTGTTATTTTTACACTGAACAAAAATATAAACTCAACATGTGAAGTGTTGGTCCCATGTTTCATGAGCTGAAATAAAAGATCCCCGAAATGTTCCATACGCACAAAAAGCTTATTTCCCTCAAATCTACACATTTATTTGCATCCCTGTTATGGAGCATTTTACATGACAGGTGTGGCATATCAAGAAGCTGATTAAACCACACGGTCATTACACAGGTGCACCTTGTGCTGGGGACAAAGGGCCACTGTAAAATGTGCAGTTTTGTTACACAACACAATGCCACAGATGTCTCAAGTTTTGAGGGAGCATGCAATTGGCATGCTGACTGCAGGAATGTCCACCAGAGCTGTTGCCAGAGAATTGAATGTTCATTTCTCTACCATAAGTCGCCTCCAACATCGTTTTAGAGAATTTGGCAGTACGTCGAACCGGCCTCACAACTGCAGACCACGAGTATGGCGTCGTGTGGGCAAGCGGTTTGCTGATGTGGTGGTGGGATTATGGTATGGGCTGGCATAAGCTACGGACACCGAACACAATTGCATTTTATCGATGGCAATTTGAACGCAGAGATACCGTGACGAGATCCTGAGGCCCATTGTTGTGCCATTCATCCGCCGCCATCACCTTATGTTTCAGCATAATGCACAGCCCCATGTCACAAGGATCTTTACACAATTCCTGGAAGCTGAAAATATTCAAGTTCTTCCATGGCCTGCATACTCACCAGATATCACCCATTGAGCATGTTTGGGATGCTCTGGATTGACGTACGACAGAGTGTTTCAGTTCCCGCCAATATCCAGAGACTTCGCACAGCCATTGAAGAGAAGTGGGTCAACATTCCACAGGCCACAATCAACAGCCTGATCAACTCTGAGAAGATGTGTCTCGCTGCATGAGGCAAATGGTGGTCACACCAGATACTGACTGGTTTTCTGATCCACGCCCCTCCTTATTTTTTTATGGATCTGTGACCAATCTATTCCCAGTCATATGAAATCATAGATTAGGGCCTAATTAATTAATTTAAATTGATTGATTTCCTTAAACTTTAACTCAGTCAAATCTTTGCAGTTGTTGCGTTATGTTTTTGTTCAGTGTAATACTGCATTGTTGGGTTTAGAGCTTGCAAGAAAGACATTTCACTGTACTTGTGCACGTAACATTAACTTAACTTGATACCTGTAGAACCAACTAGTTGGACAATACTGTACTAACGATGGTGAATTATTCACACTAAACAGGTTTCCCAACTTGAAGTCTGTTCGTGAGCTGATCTTGAAAAGAGGACAGGCAAAGATTGACAAGCGAAGGGTCGCTCTCACAGACAACACACTCATTGAGCAGCATATGGGTAAGGATCACAATTTATAATGTATTTTTCATCAGTCTGAAGTAACACAAGTCTTGGTAAATTTTGTATGTGCATGTCAAATTTAGCTAAAAAATATAAGTTGCGTCACACTCAGATCGTGCAGAGAATATGAAATGGTGGTTTTCCCACAGTGATTTTCATTGAGATACATGTACAATGTTTACATCATCTCCTCTCAGGCAAGTATGGTATCATCTGTCTAGAGGACCTGATCCATGAGATCTACTCTGTGGGGAAGAACTTCCGTGTGGTCAGCAACTTCATATGGCCGTTCAAGCTGTCTGTGGCTCGTCACGCTGCCAGGGACAAGGCAGGTCTTTTGAAGGACATCGGCAACCCAGGACCCAGAGGGACGGACATTAACTCAATCATCAGGCAGCTCAACTGAGGCTGCATGACAGACACTTTCACAGACTCTTTCCTAGAGCCAGTGATTAACCTTTTTTTCCATAGCTTATTCATTGGTGGTTCTGTAATTCATTTTCTTCATGTCTGCAAGATTATGAGTTGCCCAGTGTGGCATGAGATAAATAAATCCCTTACAGATTCATAAGGATTCAATTCATCTTTGTCTTAACACCCCTGGGACCCAGCTGGCAGAATTAATACTGGACCTGATCAGAATTTAAGACATGGACAGACTACGCCTTTCTGAACTACGTTGTGATTAGATAGTAGTTATTGTCTCGCCCTTTTGTTGGACAATTGGTAATCTCATGTTACCACCTCTGCAGCGTTTCCATATTAAGGCCATTCTATGGAGATTCTAATGGCATTATCACTACTTACTTTGCCCCTCTGGTTGTCGAAGGGATGTAATTATGCATACTATCTATGTGAGATTAATGTGTTTATTTTTCAATAAACTGAAACAAGAATTTGTTTTGTACTTGGGTGCAGAAAATGATGCCCCCTTTTTTTGTCTCAATTCCTGCTATTTCTTCCTCAAAGGTTCTCCTGCCACTGGCTGCTCAGTGTGTCACAATCAATTTAGGGAGATGTGACTCATCCAGCAGGGAGGGGGGGGGGGGAAGAGACCTGGGAAAATGCATCCCAGGGTGCTGCAATGGAGGGACGGGACACGACACAAGCTATTTGTGCCAGCAACGTTTTTGGGTACATGAATGGTTATGAGAATGTAAGACAATTACATGTTATGCATATTAAGGGACTTAAAAGGGTGTACAAATATGTCTAGCTGGTCTGCATCATATCAGGGTGGTCTGGTCCAACATTTGCATATCAAAGAAGGGATGGGGAAATCAATCGCATTGCCTTGCCTTTGAGAAAAGATTGCACAATTTACATTTAGCGAGACATCTCCTTCGCATAGAGTTGATCAGGCTGTTGATTGTGGCCTGTGGAATATTATCCCAATTCTCTTCAATGACTGTGCAAAGTCGCTGGATATGGGCGGGAACACGCTGTCATACATCGATCCAGAGCATCCCAAACATGTTCAATGGGTGACATCTGGTGAGTATGCAGGCCATGCAGGCCAATTGCATGCTCCCTCAAAACTTGAGACATCTGTGGCATTGTGTTGTGACAAAACTGCACATTTTAGAGTGGCCTTTTATTGTCCCCAGCACAAGGTGCACCTGTGTAATGATCATGTGGTTTAATCAGCTTCTTGATATGCCACACCTGTCAGGTGGATGGATTATCTTGGCAAAGGAGAAATGCTCACATACCGGGATGTAAACAAAATTGTGCACAACATTTTAGAGAAATAAGCTTATACAGTGAGGGAAAAAAGTATTTGATCCCCTGCTGATTTTGTATGTTTGCCCGCTGACAAAGAAATGATCAGTCTATAATTTTAATGGTAGGTTTATTTGAACAGTGAGGGACAGAATATAACAAAAAAATCCAGAAAAAAAACGCATGTCAAAAATGTTATAAATTGATTTGCATTTTAATGAGGGAAATAAGTATTTGACCCCTCTGCAAAACATGACTTAGTACTTGGTGGCAAAACCCTTGTTGGCAATCACAGAGGTCAGACGTTTCTTGTAGTTGGCCACCAGGTTTGCACACATCTCAGGAGGGATTTTGTCCCACTCTTTGCAGATCTTCTCCAAGTCATTAAGGTTTTGAGGCTGACGTTTGGCAACTCGAACCTTCAGCTTCCTCCACAGATTTTCTATGGGATTAAGGTCTGGAGACTGGCTAGGCCACTCCAGGACCTTAATGTGCTTCTTCTTGAGCCACTCCTTTGTTGCCTTTGCCGTGTGTTTTTGGGACATTGTCATGCTGGAATACCCATCCACGGCCCATTTTCAATGCCCTGGTTGAGGGAAGGAGGTTCTCACCCAAGATTTGACGGTACATTGCCCCGTCCATCGTCCCTTTGATGCGGTGAAGTTGTCCTGTCCCCTTAGCAGAAAAACACCCCCAAAGCATAATGTTTCCACCTCCATGTTTGACGGTGGGGATGGTGTTCTTGGTCATAGGCAGCATTGCTCCTCCTCCAAACACGGCGAGTTGAGTTGATGCCAAAGAGCTCCATTTTGGTCTCATCTGACCACACCACTTTCACCCAGTTCTCCTCTGAATCATTCAGATGTTCATTGGTAAACTTCAGACGGGCCTGTATATGTGCTTTCTTGAGCAGGGGGACCTTGCGGGCGCTGCAGGATTTCAGTCCTTCACGGCGTAGTGTGTTACCAATTGTTTTTTTCGTGACTAAGGTCCAAGCTGCCTTGAGATCATTCACAAGATCCTCCCGTGTAGTTCTGGGCTGATTCCTCACCGTTCTCATGATCATTGCAACTCCACGAGGTGAGATCTTGCATGAAGCCCCAGGCCGAGGGAGATTGACAGGCCTTTTGTGTTTCTTCCAATTGCGAATAATCACACCAACTGTTGTCACCTTCTCACCAAGCTGCTTGGTGATGGACTTGTAGCCCATTCCAGCCTTGTGTAGGTCTACAATCTTGTCCCTGACATCCTTGGAGAGCTCTTTGGTCTTGGCCTTGGTGGAGAGTTTGGAATCTGATTGATTGATTGCTTCTGTGGACAGGTGTCTTTTATACAGGTAACAAACTGAGATTAGGAGCACTCCCTTTAAGAGTGTGCTCCTAATCTCAGCTCGTTACCTGTATAAAAGACACCTGGGAGCCAGAAATCTTTCTGATTGAGAGGGGGTCAAATACTTATTTCACTCATTAAAATGCAAATCAATTCATGACATTTTTTAAATGCGTTTCTCTGGATTTTTTGTTGTTAATTCTGTCTCTCACTGTTCAAATAAACCTACCATTAAAATTATAGACTGATCATTTCTTTGTCAGCGGGCAAACGTACAAAATCAGCAGGGGATCAAATACTTTTTTCCCTCACTGTATGGTAAATTTCTGGAATCTTTTATTTCAGCTCATGAAACAGGTAAATTCATGTATACACAGTGCTTAATTTGGGCCGGATCCTTCCACCACTCCATTTTGGACTGTTTTGTTCCGGAACCTATTTGGCCGTATCTGGTACCTCTTGGCATGAAAAATAATTTTCACTTTTTTGAAAAAATTCTAGTTGCCTCTTCGTTAATTCTCCTGCACCCACAAAAAAAAACGTTACGTGGAAAAAATAGATTTTCAGCAACAGCCTAATATTCTAAGAGTTGATTTGGGTTGGGCCTGCCCGGATTTATGGTTTGCACAACATTGTAACCTATGTTTGAGACCAACGCGTGGCCGTGTGAGATGCGCGCCTGTATCTCTCACATAACTAGAATGAAATTCACTTTGTATGATCTCTCTCCCTCTCTGCTCTGATAGACACGAGCCTGCAACTCATCTCTCCAGCGTTGCACTTCATCATTTATTTCCTTAGAGAACCATAGCCACGCGAAGGGTTCTAAAGGAACAGCAGCACCCCTGATAAATTGAAATACATTTGCCAAAGTTATAGAATTACTGCTGTCTGTTCAGAAATAAATGAAATAATTCAGAATAGCCTACCACACCATGAGAAGGCCTATAATTTTGCCAGAGGATCAATAGTTTTTTTTATTTTTTTATCTCTGGATTGTATCCCAATAACAAGGAATAGCCTACAGTCGGGAATGCACAGAAAATCTGTCAGTGAAAAAACAGAACGCAGACAAAACAAGCCTTTAGCAATAATTCAAATACAATCGCGGGAGAACAGATGTCTCTTGCTGAAAAGACTATGCTGTAGGCTACCAACATATTTGATTAACTTCAACTTATTATAAAGGTGATTTTTTTTCTTCTTCATGCATTCCGGTATCTCAGACAGAACTCCCCAGGTGACCCCCCCTCTCGCGCTCACTTTTTGTTCCGGCACTTCCTGATTATAAATTAAGCACTGTGTATACATGTCCTGTATGATCCATGAATTTTAAGGTCACGATGAAATTGGTGGTAAACATGTTCGTGATAAACGTGATAAACAGGAGGACCTCCAAATAAGGGTTTTCTGCTATTACTCGAGATGATGGACATTGTTTGCACGGAAGATTTATTAGAAGTAATAGCACGTTAGTAATGTGTGAAGCTATCAAGGAGAATGGGCGGTTCGTATCGCTTGTTCCGCCTCCATAGCTTGCCGAATGAATGGAGACACGCATCTGATCACGGTGAGATGTGTATTTACTCCTTACAACTAAATCAACAAAGTAGCCCGATATGTGTACTTGACATTTAACAAGCCATCGTGATGACACAGTCTTGAATGCTTACATCAGCACATTGGTTCAAACCTCACGCGGTAGCTATGCTAATAAACCGAAGCACGAGTTGAAAGTTCGCTTCAGTGGAAGGAGGTCCACGTGGACGTAAGCTAATTAATTATATAGTTTAACATTTTAGTTAGCTAACTAGGGACTTAGTTTGGGAAATACGTTATTTTGATGTCCACGGTAGTTATTTTATTGATTGAAATAGAGCTAGCTTGTTAGTGTAGCAAGCGAATGTTACACATTTAGCCAGCGCGTACTATGTAGAAATCGCTGATGACCGTGTGTCATTTATCGAAACATTGTTGAACCCAGCGTGTCGGTTATTAGCGTTTAACTTGAAAAACTGGTAACATTGTATTTTTGTTATTTGCAACTTTTGCATGTCGGTGTTGTTTCATGTGTCAAGTTCTTCTGGCAAGGTTGCAACGTTCCATATTCCGAGACGACGTTTTGAGATTGACCTGTCAAACAACAAGTGCCATCAACCCGATCACATTCCATTCTACAGAGCAGGGTTGCCAGGTATAGCTAACATTAAGGCCAATAACTACTGAAAACTCTACCAAAAGACCTGAAAACTATACCACATTTTTTTGTGCAGCAACAAAGAAGTTGCCACATTTAGCCAATAAACCTTTTTTCCGTAACGTTATCGATAAAATTAAGGCATATCAACTTAACTTGTAATGATGTAAAAATAAAAATTCGGTTTAACATCAAAACAATAATTATTGCGAACTAACATGACTTACCAAGAAAGTTTAACTATATTTTTCGTAGCTGTCTATTTACCACCACAAACCGATACTGGCACTAAGACTGCACTCAATGAGCTGTATAAGGCCATAAGCAAACAGGAAAACGCTCATCCAGAGGCAGCGCTCCTAGTGGCTGGGGACTTTAATGCAGGGAAACTTAAAACTGTTCTACCTAATTTCTACCAGCATGTTAAATGTGCAACCAGAGGAAAAAAAACTCTAGACCATCTTTACTCCACACAGACGCGTACAAAGCTCTCCCTCGCCCTCGATTAGGCAAATCTGACCATAATTATATCCTCCTGCTTATAAGCAAAAACTAAAGCAGGAAGCACCAGTGACTCGGTTATTAAGGAAGTGGTCAGATGACGCAGATGCTAAGCTACAGGACTGTTTTGCTAGCACACACTGGAATATGTTCCGGGATTCTTCTGATGGCATTGAGGAGTACATTACATCAGTCACTGGCATCATCAATAACTGCATCGACGACGTCGTCCCCACAGTGACCGTACGTACATACATGCAACTGGATCTTGGACTTCCTGACGGGCTGCCCCCAGGTGGTAGGGGTAGGTAACAACACATCTGCCACGCTGATCCTCAACACGGGGGCCCCTCAGGGGTGCGTGCTCAGTCCCCTCCTGTACTCCCTGTTCACCCATGACTGCATGGCCAGGCACGACTCCCAACATCATCATCAAGTTTGCCGACGACACAGCAGTGGTAGGCCTGATCACCGACAACGATGAGACAGCCTATAGGGAGGAGGTCAGAGACCTGGCCGTGTGGTGCCAGGATAACAACCTCTCCCTCAACGTGATCAAGACAAAGGAGATGATTGTGGACTACAGGGAAAAAAAGAGGACTGAGCACGCCCCCATCCTCATCGACAGGGCTGTAGTGGAACAGGTTGAGAGCTTCAAGTTCCTTGGTGTCCACATCACCAACAAACTATCATGGTCTAAACACACCAAGACAGTCGTGAAGAGGGCACGACAAAGCCTATTCCCCCTCAGGAGACTGAAAAGATTTGGCATGGGTCCTCAGATCCTCAAAAATTATACAGCTGCACCATTGAGAGCATCCTGACTGGTTGCATCACTGCCTGGTATGGGAACTGCTCGGCCTCCGAGCGCAAGGCACTACAGAGGGTAGTGCGTACGGCCCAGTACATCACTGGGGCCAAGCTTTCTGCCATCCAGGATCTCTATACCAGGTGGTGTCAGAGGAAGGCTCTAAAAATTGTCAAAGACTCTAGCCACCCTAGCCATAGACTGTTCTCTCTGCTACCGCACGGCAAGCAGTACCGGAGCGCCAAGTCTAGGTCCAAAAGGCTTCTTAACAGCTGCTACCCCCAAGCCATAAGACTCCTGAACAGCTAATCATGGCTACCCGGACTATTTGCATTGTCCCCCCACCCCCTCTTTTACGCAGCTGCTACTCTCTGTTTATTTTCTATGCATAGTCACTTTAACTCTACCCACATTACATACATATTACCTCAATTACCTCGACTAACCTGTGCCCCCGCACATTGACTCGGTACCGGTACCCCCTGTATATAGCCCTCCCTACTGTTATTTTATTTTACTTATCTATTTTTTACTTAACACGTATTTTTCTTAAAACGGCATTGTTGGTGAAGGGCTTGTAAGTAAGCATTTCACTGTAAGGTCACTGTAAATGTGATTCCATTTGAATAAAGTAGCTCAATTGGTAGAGCATGACGCTAGCAACGCCAGGGTTGTGGGTTCGATTCCCATGGGGGGCCAGTATGAAAAATGTATGCACTCACTAAACTGTAAGTCGCTCTGGATAAGAGCGTCTGCTAAATGACTAAAATGTAAAAATATGTCCACGCGTCTATTCCACCTTCAGTAAAACATTAATAAATATGTAATTTAGCCGTGATGGCTAGCAGGGATGCACACCCAGACCCTGATGAGGATTCTGTTAGATTTGTACATTTGTTACATTGGAGCAGAGCCTGTTAAAACCAAGAGCACAGATCAGTCGGAGTAGACTTTGCAAGTTCACTGTCATGCAGCCTCTGAGTGTCAGAGGCTACAGGCATGCTTGCAGCTTAACAGCAAAGAAAACGGCTTGTCTCTAGCTTAAACGGTTAAAACAATATGACCCATATTACCGGAGAAGCCTTTTTTTTTTTCTATCGGCATTTGCGCGTTTTGTATATAATTTCACAAACCATGTCGCGGGACGTTTTAAACTAATCCCAGGTCTCTAATTATTGGTTTGATAACAAACAACATTGTTCAATCATGTTATTAGCTAACAACCTGATAACTTGACATTAGGTTTAGGCTAATTTGATTGGCCCAGGAAGAAAGGAAAAGGGTCTGCTACTCGTGAGATGTGCTTCAAAAGGTAGGATTATAGGCCTAATGTAAGCCTAAGTTGGGAGCAGTGTGTGTTTGTTTATGAGAGTGAGGGAGACAGTGTGTGAGGAAGGGAGGGAGAGTGTGTCTGTGTTAACTGAAGAGTAAAGAAGGTGTCATGCAGTGTTTTCCCCTTACTGACACAATGACATGCAGATCATTATGCATGTGCAGTTGAAGTCGGAAGTTTACATACACAAGTTGGAGTCATTATAACTCGTTTTTCAACCACTCCACAAATTTCTTGTTAAACTATAGTTTTGGCAAGTCGGTTAGGACATCTACTTTGTGCATGACACAAGTAATTTTTCCAACAATTGTTTACAGAAAGATAATTTCACTTATAATTCCCTGTACCACAATTCCAGTGGGTCAGAAGTTTACATACACTAAGTTGACTGTGCCTTTAAACAGCTTGGAAAATTCCAGAAAATGATGTCATGGCTTTAGAAGCTTCTGATAGGCTAATTGACATATTTTTTTTTGTTTTTTGTAAAGTATAAAAATGCGCTGCAATTTTTCAATAAAATAAACTGCTGTTCCAATTGCGTCCACTGGATGGCGCAATAGTAATTGTGTTAAGCAAGCAAACTGTTTATACCGGGGCAGAGCAAGTAGGTCAAGCACGTGCAGCCAATGAGCTACTTTGTTTTGCCCGCGATATTTATTACGGCTTCTACTTTTAACATTATGTGCTTTGGCACCCTCATTGCCCCAATATGTCTCTGTCAAAAAAGAGAAAAGTGGATGCAGAGTGCAGAGTGTTCCAAGAAAAATTGTCATCCTATTTATTTACGGAATTGAATGGGAAAGCTGTATGTTTGGTGTGTTCAGAGCATGTTGCAGTGCTGAAAGAATATAACCTTCGTCGCCACTATGTGAGTCTTCATGCCGACAAATATGACAACTTTCAAGGACAGCGGAGATGAGAGAAGGTGAATGAACTGTTGGCGGGTCTGAAGAAACAGCAGTCTGTGTTTACTCACAGCCGAGACATCAGTGACGCTGCAGTGAAAGCTAGCTACCTCATTGCTAATGAAATCGCAGTGGCTTCAAAACCATTTAGTGAGGGTGAATTTGTAAAAACATGCATGATGAAGGCAGCGGAGATTGTGTGCCCTGAAAAGCGGCAGGCTTTTGCAAATATCAGCCTGACAAGAAACACAGTTGCAGACAGGATTTCCGATCTTTCAGTGGATTTGGACAGCCAGTTGAAGCAAGTCATTTATTGCGTTTTCGGTTGCAATTGATGAAAGCACGGACATTACAGATGTTGCACAACTGGCCATTTTCATCCGCAGAGTTGATGACACATTGACCGTCACCGAGGAGTTCGTGGAGTTGGTGCCGATGACAGATAAATGACAGCAGCTGATATTTTTACCGCACTCGTCGGCGCGCTGGACAGGGTCGGAGTGGACTGGTCCCGCGCTGTCAGCCTGGCTACAGATGGTGCGCCCTCAATGATCGGGAAAAAAGCAGGCGTTGTGACAAAGTTCAGAGAGAAAGTGCAATCTGCAAATGGAGGACGTGATTTTTTGACTTTTCACTGTATTTTGCACCAGGAGGCTTTGTGTTGCAAGTCATTAAAGATGGATAACGTTATGAAGGTGGTCATCCAAACTGTTAATTTCATCCGATCCAGAAGCCTGAATCACCGTCAGTTTGACAGCCTTCTCAGAGAGAAAGACCACATCTATGGCCTGCCATACCACACTGAGGTAAGATGGTTAAGCCGAGGTGCTGTGCTGAGGCGTTTCTTTGATTTACGAGAAGAAATTGAACAGTTCATGGAAGAAAAGGGCAAACCAGTGTTAGAATTTCATTCCGCAGAATGGATGCAGGACCTTGCATTTATGGTGGATGTTACAGAGCACCTGAATAACTTGAACAAACAGCTGCAAGGGCGCAACAAAGTTGTCACGCAGTATTATGACAGCATACGTTCTTTCAAGTTGAAGCTGTCATTGTGGGAGACGCAACTTGCCGGTGGTGATGCAGCTCACTTCCCCTGTCTGAAAAATGTGTGCGCCACCCAACATGTGGCAGACATGAAGCGGTTCAAAGATAAAATAACGGGACTGTTACGGGAGTTTGAGCAACATTTTCAGATTTATGTTTTTATGTTGATGTGCTATTGTTTTTAATTGATTTTATTTTATTTGTATATTTAACCTATTCTTGACTCTGTGGTTCTTGCACTTGTTTGGGGAACAGGATTTCATTATTTTTATCTACATTTCTGCCTGAGAAATGACACCCTGATATAGTTCTGTGATCTGTGAAACAGTTCTGTTAATCACTGAGGCATTGTGTGTTTGTGTGTTCTTTTTCTTTAGAATTTTCAAATAAACTTGACGTGTTTTATGATTAATAGTGATGTTGTGCTTGTACTATTTTGGACACTGTCCTCAGGCTCCAGCTTTATGTTGTATGTTGATAGTATTAAAACAAAGAAAACAATCTGAAGTTGTTGTTTTTAAGTTATATATATATACCATGATTTTTCCGGTCCGGCCCACTTGGGAATAGATTTTCCTCCATGTGGCCCCTGAGCTAAAATGAGTTTGACACCCCTGCTATAGAACATTTGTGGGCAGAACTGAAATAGTATGTGCGAGCAAGGAGGCCTACAAACCTGACTCAGTTACACCAGCTCTGTCAGGAGGAATGGGCCAAAATTCACCCAACTTATTGTGGGAAGCTTGTGGAAGGTTACCCGAAACGTTTGACCCAAGTTAAACAATTTAAAGGCAATGCTACCAAATACTAATTGAGAACTGGGAAATAAAAGCTGAAATAAATCATTCTCTCTACTATTATTCTTTTCACATTCTTAAAATAAAGTGGTGATCCTAACTGACCTAAGACAGGGAATTTTTACTAGGATTAAATGTCAGGAATGGTGAAAAACTGAGTTTAAATGTATTTGGCTAAGGTGTATGTAAACTTCCGACTTCAACTGTATATACAGGTCAGTGCCAGTACCTTATATTCTATGTGCAAGCATGGGTACTGGAGTGGTTGAGGTGGGTTTATACATAAAATGTGACTGGTAGTATGATTTATGTAAACAGCGCTGAAAAGTGACTGGTAGCAGGAATATATATAAATACTTATGGTAATGTATGTATGTAAACAGGAGTAATAGTGACCAGTAGCAGGATAAATACAAATGGTTATGGCAATCAATGGACCGCAGCGTAGTGGAGTAATAAATCTAATCAATATTAATTTTAGCTGCAGCGTAGGTTGTGTCTGAGTGGGTAGAGACCTGTGGATGGGTATAGAGTCAGTGTGGATAGTCTGAGGGAGAGCAGTAGTTGGCCATTTAACAGTCTTATGGCCAGGGGATAGAAGCTGTTTAGGAGTCTGTTTGTCTGAGTCATGATGCACCGGTACCCCCTGCTGGATGGGAGCATGGAGAACAGTCTATGTCTTGGGTGGCTGGAGTCTTTGGCAATTTTTCAGGCCTTTTTCAGACACTGCCTGGCATGTACGTCCTGGATGGCTGGGAGCTATCATTACTTTATGAACCTCAATGACCTACATACAGTGAGGGGAAAAAAGTATTTGATCCCCTCCTGATTTTGTACTATTGCCCACTGACAAAGAAATGATCAGTCTATAATTTTAATGGTAGGTTTATTTGAACAGTGAGAGACAGAATAACAACAAAAGAATCCAGAAAAACGCATGTCAAAAATGTTATAAATTGATTTGCATTTTAATGAGGGAAATAAGTATTTAACCCCCTCTCAATCAGAAAGATTTCTGGCTCCCAGCTGTCTTTTTATACAGGTAACGAGCTGAGATTAGGAGCACACTCTTAAAGGGAGTGCTCCTAATCTCAGTTTGTTACCTGTATAAAAGGCACCTGTCCACAGAAGCAATCAATCAATCAGATTCCAAACTCTCCACCATGGCCAAGACCAAAGAGCTCTCCAAGGATGTCAGGGACAAGATTGTAGACCTACACAAGGCTGGAATGGGCTACAAGACCATCGCCAAGCAGCTTGGTGAGAAGGTGACAACAGTTGGTGCGATTATTCGCAAATGGAAGAATCACAAAAGACCTGTCAATCTCCCTCGGCCTGGGGCTCCATGCAAGATCTCACCTCGTGGAGTTGCAATGATCGTGAGGAATCAGCCCAGAACTACACGGGAGGATCTTGTCAATGATCTCAAGGCAGCTGGGACCATAGTCACCAAGAAAACAATTGGTAACACACTACGCCGTGAAGGACTGAAATCCTGCAGCGCCCGCAAGGTCTCCCTGCTCAAGAAAGCACATATACAGGGGCGTCTGAAGTTTGCCAATGAACATCTGAATGATTCAGAGGAGAACTGGTGAAAGTGTTGTGGTCAGATGAGACCAAAATCGAGCTCTTTGGCATCAACTCAACTCGCCGTGTTTGGAGGAGGAGGCATGCTGCCTATGACCCCAAGAACACTAAGGGGACAGGACAACTTCACTGCATCAAAGGGATGATGGACGGGGCCATGTACCGTCAAATCTTGGGTGAGAACCTCCTTCCCTCAGCCAGGGCATTGAAAATGGGTCGTGGATGGGTATTCCAGCATGACAATGACCCAAAACACACGGCCAAGGCAACAAAGGAGTGGCTCAAGAAGAAGCACATTAAGGTCCTGGAGTGGCCTAGCCAGTCTCCAGACCTTAATCCCATAGAAAATCTGTGGAGGGAGCTGAAGGTTCGAGTTGCCAAACGTCAGCCTCGAATCCTTAATGACTTGGAGAAGATCTGCAAAGAGGAGTGGAACAAAATCCCTCCTGAGATGTGTGCAAACCTGGTGGCCAACTACAAGAAACGTCTGACCTCTGTGATTGCCAACAAGGGTTTTGCCACCAAGTACTAAGTCATGTTTTGCAGAGGGGTCAAATACTTATTTCCCTCATTAAAATGCAAATCAATTTATAACATTTTTGACATGTGTTTTTCTGGATTTTTTTGTTGTTATGCTGTCTCTCACTGTTCAAATAAACATACCATTACAATTATAGACTGATCATGTCTTTGTCAGTGGGCAAACATACAAAATCAGCAGGGGATCAAATACTTTTTTCCCTCACTGTATATTGGGAGAAGGCAACAATGTTGTTGGCAACATGTTTTCAATTGCCCCTAATCATGCATCAAGACTGGCATTTTAAGTAGCTTTCCCTCTCTCCAGAAATACCTCTGGCTCTGCAGTAGTTACCTTTCTACTCTGTTGGAGACAGACACACAACGCTGTCCCATGCTGTGGTTGACTTTATGCCCTGAGACCAGACCAGCAGGGTCTCTCATTAAGGAGCCATGAAAAACTACCCTCTGATTTAATCTGTAGCGACAATGAGCAGTGGGCACAGTGTTTATCTGTCTCTCTGTTACACGGCTGGCACAGGGCAAGTGAAGCTCCATAAGACACCACTGCTGTTTCAGCAGCTGTACAACCTCTAATTATATCAATATCAAGCATCACTACAAGTGAGTAGGTTGATTTGAATAGGCCCTAGACCTGTTTGCGTTTGTCAATTACTCTATCTAATGAGTCTGGAGACACACATGACCTTATTTACCACCATTTTCCTAACTGTTGGTGTATTTAGGAGCCCAATGCGTGGGTTTGGTTTTTCTCTAGCGATTATGCTGTGACGTGGGCTGCTCTCGCTAGTAGTCTGTTGTACCTCGGAGGTGATGACTCATAATGAGTGGTGTTTAATGGGTCAGACACCCTGAGTTTGATCACACAGGCTCAGGAGAATCACACAGACAGCCTGCCATGGCAGACTTTCACCGTTTGATCATCACAGACCCTGTGACTGGCAGAGATGATTCAACAGGACCACTGAGCCTCTGATGTGCTCTGGACATCCTAATGTTTCAACAAACTACTGTTTTCAGAGAGATGACAGTCCTGGGAGACCTGGCTTCTCACTGGGAAATTATACTCTTCTTTATGGAGGATGACTGCTTTTTTACGGTTGTAGCCAACTAGTAGAAATGGACCGGTATGGTATATGTTCGCAAGTGAAGTATTTAATCACATTGCAGTGGGCTCTTTAGCCCTAAGCATTTAGCTTGTCAGAAATTGTTGCAATAGATGGTAGCCATTTTGCACTCTTTAACATTGCAGTAAGGAATTTTTTTTATGTTTTATGTAATTTCTCATGGACAGATCTACGTAAATATAACTGGTACCGTAGAATCTGTTGGAACTGAACGGGATGCGAGCAACAGTAGTTCCAGTGTTTGGGTTTTTCGTTACTGGTTATCTCTATTTCGCAGGTGTTAGCATCTTTGAAATTTCGGAAGCGGAGACGACATTGGCACGTAACTTGCGAAGAGAGAGGGTGGAGCTCCTCGTTCCTGTTCCACTCCTCGTTCTAGCATCTCTTGATCTCTTCTCTTAAGATGTATGGACCCAGAACTTAATCGAGCAGCTGACCGATTACGCAAGACTTTAGTTCTGGGTTAACTGAGATTAATGTTTACAGTGCCTTCAGAAAGTATTCATACCCCTTGATTTATTCCACATTTTGTTATGTTACAGCCTGAATTCAAAATGGATTAAATCGGGGGGGGGGGGGGGGGTTCTCACCCAACTACACACAATACCCTATAATGACAGTGTGAAAACATGTTTTTAGATTTTTTTGCAAATGTATTGAAAATGAAGGACAGATATCTAATTTACATAAGTATTCACTCCCCTGAATCAATAAATGTTAGAATCACCATTTAAAAGTGATTACAGCTGTGAGTCTTTCTGGGTAAGTCTGTATGAGCTTTGCACACCTGGATTGTACAAATTTGTGGAGTGGTTGAATAATGAGTTTTAATGACTCCAACCTAAGTGTATGTAAACCTCCGACTTCAACTGTAAGTATATGTTGTTCTCTAGAGCACATCAAATTAACTCTGATTTAAGCATGTACTTTGGATGGTGTCCATATTGCTCGTGTCCCTGCTTAAATTTTTTATATTTAAGTCATTTAGCAGACGCTACAAATTGGTGCATTCAATTTAGGGTAGCCAGTGGGAAAACCACCCTTTTTTTTATGGTGGGGGAGGGGGTGGGGGGGTGGGTGTAGAAGGATCACTGTTATACTATTCCAGGTATTCCTTAAAGAGGTAGGGTTTCAAGTGTCTCCGGAAGGTGGTCAGTGACTCCGCTGTCCTGGCGTCGTGGGGGAGCTTGTTCCACCATTGGGGTGCCAGAGCAGCGACTAGCTTTGACTGGGCTGAGCGGGAACTGTGCTTCCGTAGAGGTAGGGGGGCTAGCAGGCCAGAGGTGGATGAACGTAGTGCCCTCGTTTGGGTGTAGGGTCTGATCAGAGCCTGAAGGTAAGGAGGTGCCGTTCCCCTCACAGCTCCGTAGGCAAGCACCATGGTTTTGTAGTAGATGCGAGCTTCAACTGGAAGCCAGTGGAGTGTGCGGAGGAGCGGGGTGACATGAGAGAACTTGGGAAGGTTGAACACCAGACAGGCTGCAGCGTTCTGGATAAGTTGTAGGAGTTTAATGGCACAGGCAGGGAGCCCAGCCAACAGCGAGTTGCAGTAATCCAGACGGGAAATGACAAGTGCCTGGATTAGGACCTGTGCCGCTTTCTGTGTAAGGTAGGGTCGTACTCTGCGAATGTTGTAGAGCATGAACCTGCAGGATCGGGTCACCGCTTTGATGTTAGCGGAGAACGACAGTGTGTTGTCCAGGGTCACGTCAAGGTTCTTTGCACTCTGGGAGGTGGACACAATGGAGTTGTCAACCGTGATGGCGAGATCATGGAGCGGGCAGTCCTTCCCCGGGAGGAAGAGCAGCTCCGTCTTGCCGAGTTTCAGCTTGAGGTGGTGATCCGACATCCACACTGATATGTCTGCCAGACATGCAGAGATGCGATTCGCCACCTGGTTATCAGAAGTGGGAAAGGAGAAAATGTATTGTGTGTCGTCTGCGTAGCAATGATAGGATATACTATGTGAGGATATGACAGAGCCAAGTGACTTGGTGTATAGAGAGAATAGGAGAGGGCCTAGAACTGAGCCCTGGGGTACACCAGTGGTGAGAGCACGTGGTGCGGAGACAGATTCTCGCCACGCCACCTGGTAGGAGCGACCTGTCAGGTAGGACGCAATCCAAGAGTGCGCAGCACCGGAGATGCCCAACTCGGAGAGGGTGGAGAGGAGGATCTGATGGTTCACAGTATCAAAGGCAGCAGATGGGTCTAGAAGGATAAGAGGAGAGAGAGTTAGCTTTAGCAGTGCGGAGAGCCTCCGTGACACAGATAAGAGCAGTCTCAGTTGAATGACCAGTCTTGAAACCTGACTGGTTTGGTTCAAGAAGATAATTCTGAGAGAGATAGTAGGAGAGTTGGCTAGAGACGGCACGCTCAATAGTTTTGGAGAGAAAAGAACGAAGGGATACTGGTCTGTAGTTGTTGACATCGGAGGGCTCGAGTGTAGGTTTTTTGAGAAGGGGTGCAACTCTCGCTCTCTTGAAGACGGAAGGGACATAGCCAGCGGTCAAGGATGAGTTGATGAGCGAGGTGAGGTAAGGGAGAAGGTCTCCGGAAATGGTCTGGAGAAGAGAGGAGGGGATAGGGTCAAGCGGGCAGATTGTTGGGCGGCCGGTCATTGCAAGATTTCATCTGGAGAGAGAGGGGAGAAAGAAGTCAAAGCATAGGGTAGGGCAGTGTGAGCAGGACCAGCGGTGTCATTTGACTTAATAAATGAGGATTGGATGTCGTCAACCTTCTTTTCAAAATGGTTGACGAAGTCATCCACAGAGAGGGAGGAGGGAGGGGGAGGAGGATTCAGCAGGGAGGAGAAGGTGGCAAAGAGCTTCCTAGGGTTAGAGGCAGAGGCTTGAAATTTAGTGGTTGAAAGTGGCTTTAGCAGCAGAAACAGAGGAAGAAAATGTAGAGAGGAGGGAGTGAAAAGATGACGGGTCCGCAGGGAGTCTAGTTTTCCTCAATTTCTGCTCGGCTGCCCGAAGCCCTGTTCTGTGAGCTCGCAATGAGTCGTCAAGCCACGGAGCAGGAGGGGAGGGCCGAGCCGGCCGGGAGGATAGGGGGGACATAGAGAGTCAGAAGATGCAGAAAGGGAGGAGAGGAGGGTTGAGGAGGCAGAATCAGGAGATCGGAGGGAGAAGGATTTAGCAGAGGGAAGAGATGATAGGATGGAAGAGGCGAGAGTAGCAGGAGAGAGAGAGCGCGAAGGTTGCGACGGCACATTACCATCTGAGTAGGTGCAGAGTGAGTAGTGTTGGAGGAGAGCGAGAGCGAAAAGGATACAAAGTACTGGTCGGAGACTTGGAGGGGAGTTGCAGTGAGATTAGTAGAAGAACAGCATCTAGTAAAGATGAGGTCAAGCGTATTGCCTGCCTTGAGTGGGGGGACGGGGACGGTGAGAGGGTGAGGTCAAAAGAGGAAAGGAGTGGAAAGGAGGAGGTAGAGAGAAATTAGTCAAAGGCAGACGTAGGGAGGTTAAAGTTACCCAGAACTGTGAGGGGTGAGCCATCCTAAGGAAAGGAACTTGTCAAGCTCATTGATGAACTCTCCAAGGGAACCTGGAGGGCGATAAATGATAAGAATGTTAAGCTTGAATGGGCTAGTGACTGTGACAGCATGGAATTCAAATGAGGAGATAGACAGATGGGTCAGGGAGAGAATCGCCACTTGGGAGAGATGAGGATTCCTGTGCCACCGCCGCGCTGACCAGATGCTCTCGGGGTATGCGAGAACACATGATCAGACGAGGAAAGAGCAGTAGGAGTAGCAGTGTTTTCTGTGGTAATCCATGTTTCCGTCAGCGCCAAGGAGTCGAGGGACTGGAGGGAAGCATAGGCTGAGATGAACTCTGCCTTGTTGGCCGCAGAACGGCAGTTCCAGAGGCTGCCGGAGACCTGGAACTCCACGTGGGTTGTGCGCGCAGGGACCACCAGATTAGAGTGGCAGCAGCCACGCGGTGTGAAGCATTTGTATGGCCTGTGCAGAGAGGAGAGAACAGGGATAGACAGACACATAGTTGACAGGCTACAGAAAAGGCTACAATAATGCAAAAGAGATCGGAATAAAATTAACTAAACATCTGGGGAAGCGAGAGAGCGGTGCCCCCCTCACTTACCTTTTACTGAAACACTCAAATATAACTCTCCCAACTTCCACTTTAGAAATTATAATTGTTGTAAACTACAGCGGTTCAATGTTTTCTAGGAATAGACTCTAGCTTATTCAGCTAGCTAACTTGGTACAGTATTCTTCCGTGAAAACCGCCCAGGGCACCGTATCCTATGACGCCATAGCGAACTAGCATGCTAGCATCCAATAACACACGGTTAGCACCAATACTTGGTTACAACAAACTACCAATAGTGTGTTAACACAAATACAAATATCTGGATAGATGAAACGCTCTTTTAAATAGCATATTGATGAGTTAGTTAAGAAGCTGAGAATAAAAATGGGCTTCTATAGAAATAGGTCCTGCCTCTCGCTAAATAGTAGAAAGCAGATTATTCTGTCGACGTTCCTATCGGTCCTAGATTATGGCGACATCTATACTGAACAAAAATATAAACGCGACATGCAAGAATTCCAACGATTTTACTGAGTTAAAGTTCATATAAGGAAATCAGTAAATTGAAATAAATTCATTAGGCCCTAATCTATGGATTTCACATGACTGGGCCGGGTTGCACCCACTGGGGAGCAAGGCCAATCATAATTCGTTTTTCCACACAAAAGGGCTTTATTACAGACAGAAATATTGAACATTGCACTGTGCTTTATTACGGGTGACAATTTTGACAATTTTAGTACTCATCACTGCATTCTCTACCAGAAAGTTGGTTGGCCCTCTGATGCTATGTTTTCATTTATAAAGCCTTTTTTACAAAAAGGCCCACTGTACCTAACATCTTTACTAAACTTTAGACATATGAGTTACCACACCCGTCTCAGGGATGGCTAACTCTGGAAATTCCTTTAGTCTCTACTGAGTTAGGTAAATCAGCTTTTAGTTTTCCTGCACCTTATTTGCACATCTCCCGAGTGGCGCAGTGGTCTAAGGCACTGCATCGCAGTGCTAGCTGTGCCACTAGAGATCCTGGTTCGATTCCAGGCTCTGTCGCAGCCGGCCGCGACCGGGAGACCCATTGGCGGCGCACAATTGGTCCAGTATCGTCCAAGGTAGGGGAGGGTTTGGCCGGCAGGGATGTGGGTTCGTTTCCCACAGGGGGCCAGTATAAAAAAAATTAACGTATGCATTCACTAACTGTAAGTCGCTCTGGATAAGAGCGTCTGCTAAATGACTAAAATGTAAATGTAATTTGTGGAACAATCTTCAAAATGTTCTTAAATTTGATGTTTTGGTGCCTCTAGGGCAATTCAGAAAGCTGATTGAGGACCTTATTACTATTGAATGTGTTTGTTTTTTATGGCCGTGTTTTTCTTTCTGCTTGCATTTCGTATTTATATGTTGATGTGTGTATTTTCTGTAATTTATGAAATTCAGGGCTCATCTGTAAAAGAGACCTTGGTCTCAGTATGACTCCCTGATAATAAATAATAAAGGTTAAAAATAAATATTTGGTCTTGTGTTTTAGGTTATTGTCCTGCTGAAGGTGAATGTCTCACAGTGTCTGTTGGAAAGCAGACTGAGCCAGGGTTTCCTCTAGAATTTTGCCTGTGCTTAGCTCTATTCAGTTTATTTTTATCCTTAAAAAAACTCCCTTGTCCTTGCCGATGACAAGCACACCCATAACATGATGCAGCCACCACCATGCTTGTAAATATGAAGTGGTACTCAGTGATGTGTTGTGTTGGATTTGCCCCAAACAGAATGCTTTGTATTCAGGACATAAAGTTCATTTCTTTGCCAATTTTTTTTCTGCTTATTTTAGTGCCTTATTGCAAACAGGATGCATGTTTTGGAATATTTATTTTTCTTCTTTTCACTCTGTCATTTAGGTTAGTATTGTGGAGTAACTACAATGTTGTTGATCCATCCTCAGTTTTCTCCTATCACAGCCATTAAACTCTGTAACTCTGTAACTCTGTTTTAAAGTCACCATTGGCCTTCCTCTCCGGCAACTGAGTTAGGAAGAACGCCTATATCTTTGTAGTGACTGGGTGTATTGATACACCATCCAAAGTGTAATTCATAACTTCACCATGCTCAAAGGGATATTCAATATCAGCTTTTTTCATTTCTTTTTTTTTCATCTACCAATAGGTGCCCTTCTTTGTGAGGCACTGGAAAACCTCCCTGGTCTTTGTGGTTGAATCTGTGTTTGAAATTCACCGCTCGACTGAGGGACCTTACAGATAATTGTACAGGGATGAGGTAGTCATTCAAAAATCATGTTAAACACTATTTTTGCACACCGTGTGAGTCCATGCAACTTATTATGTGACTTGTTAAGCACATTTTGACTCCTGAACTTAAGGCTTGCCATAACAAAGGGGTTGAATACTTATTGACTCAAGACATTTCAGCTTTTCATTTTTTATTCATTTGAAAACATTTCTAAAAACATAATTCCACTTTGACATTATGGGGTATTGTGTGTGTGTGTGTGTGTGTGTAGGCCAGTGATACAAAGTCTCAATATAATCTATTTTAAATTCACGCTGTAACACAACAAAATGTGGAAAAAGTCAAGGAGTGAGAATACTTTCTGAAGGCTCTGTTAAGTGCAGACCTGAAGGACTCCTTATCAGGACACACAAGGCTGTTTAAATGGGGGTTAGACATATCTGCCACACCATAGAGACAAAACATTCATAACCTTGTGTTTATCCTTTAGAACAAATATTATTATTTTTTACTCCCCCTCGCCTTTGGAAATGATAGTAACCTTTCCCTTTTCAGAATGATACAGTATCTCTGTATAGCCAGCCTGGTTTTCTTAATGTCACAGGAACCAAGGCGTTCTTCTGAAGCACTTTATCCACTCTCTTTACACAGGTCATCCCCTGAGAGGGTACTCATTTACGTTACCCGTAATAGGAGCCCATCATTAAGAGAATCTCAGTATTGTCATGCATGAGGAAATCAAATTAGCAATAATTACCCACAAAGGTTGGCACATTTTCTTTGCCATAAATCAATGCACTATAGCAGTGAAAGCATAGCTACATGCTCAAATAGATTATCATAATCATCATTGGTCCGGCCTACTGGCCTATACGTTGAAGCCAGTCACGAGGACTGCTGTAAAATGCAGTCACGAGGACTGCTGTAAAATGCAGTCACAAGGTTTACGTAAAATGTGATAGACTTGGGTTTTCTCTCAGTGCCTGTAAAGGACAATGCTGTGTGGCTGTGTTGTTGGGGTGTGTGTGTGTAATGCTCTATCGCTCTCTCCCTCTATTAGAGGACTGGATGCCCTCTGGGCTGGTCACAGCTATTTTGCTCCAGCTGGTAGCCTATATCACAATACATGAATCAATCACAGGCGGACCGTGGTGGAATCAGACGTGAACTGTAATGTTCACTTGCTTCCTGTATAAGGTTACAGTATATAAAGTATATATGACAGCTCTGAATGAATAAAGCATTGAAGAACCATAGAGACCATGCCGAAGAACCATAGAGACCATGCCGAAGAACCATAGAGACCATGCCAGTAGGCCTAGGTGGGCAAGCCTTGCCTAGTATAGATTGTGTGAACTCGGTGATTTGATATCACTGGTCGTTCATGAAGTGAAGTCCATCATATGATCATCAATGTGTGTTGCACTTGGAATTGTATGGTTGTATGGAATAACTTTGGTATGTTTGAGATTATTATATACACTGAGTAATGGGCAACGGTGTCTTTGACAAGTCGCCGGAGCTCACCCCCAAACCCAACTCAGGGGAGCAGCCTATGGCGATCAAAGCCCACTGTCATCATTATCAAGACAAGGAATGTGCTATGCGATCGGCGAGGGAGCATCAACCAAAATTCTGTGGGCAAGATATACGATTCTATCCGGACCTGAGTGCCAACCTCGTTAAGAAGCAAGCATAATCGAAGGACATCAACACCTGTCTCTACAAGACAGTATAACGTTTTAGCCCGTCTTCGTGTCTTTTACGAGGGAGAGACCCTTACCTTTGACACACTGGCCAAGGCTAAAGCATTCTATGTCCGGCGCCTAGAGTAAAGTTGATAGAGGAAGGCTAGCGGCCCGACTGGAATATGTGGCTGTCTAGCTACTTTGCTAGCATTTGCTGGCTGGCTGGCCACGGACTGATTTGTCCTGGCTGGCTGGCTGACTAGCTGACTGGCTACTGACATTCACTTTGATATTGCTTTTCACATGGAAGCAATGTTTTCTCATTCCGAGGACATCTTTATTTTATCTACATTTGACTGAGGTTATTGGGAGCGTTGGCTACATCACAATCTCATTGGCTGGCTAGCAGGAGCTGGCTGGCCACATTTACTGTTTATTAACTAGCTGGCTACATTTACTGTTTATTAACTAGCTGGCTAGCTAATGGGACATTTATTTTGTCATGTATTTTTACATGGCAACAAGTTGATTGTTTTTATTCAGGAGCACCCATGGACATCTTTATTACATCTATATTTGGCTGAGAAGATTTCAGACAGCAGGGACATTTGGCGAACTTGCTAGCATGGCTGGCTGCGCACAATAACCGGAGTTCTTAAGCATTGACTGGACTATTTGAATGTGGCGGTGGACTTAGCTAAGCACTTCTTAATCATTTCTAGCGGCTAGCTAGCTGAGATATAGCTGGACATATGGACGACTACCTAGCTAGCTACATCTGAAATCCACTGACCGAAGACATGTATCCATGTAAGTAACATTGGCTGGTTGACTGGCTTAGCTGGCACTAGTAACACATGTTAAATTGTACTCCTGAGTGGCGCAGTGGTCTAAGGCACGACCGGGAGACTCATGGGCGGCGCACAATTGGCCCAGCGTCGTCCAGGGTAGGGGAGGGAATGGCCGGCAGGGATGTAGCTCAGTTGATAGAGCATGGTGTTTGCAACGCCAGGGTTGTGGGTTCGATTCCCACGGGCGGCCAGTATAAAAATAAAATAAAAAATGTATTCACTAACTGTAAGTCGCTCTGGATAAGAGCGTCTGCTAAATGACTTAAATGTAAATGTTAAATAGCTAATGTGGGTTTGTTATGTTTTTGTTTGAACTAAGTTAGCATTAGCTAGTCATGTACCTTTTTAAAGAGTATTTAATAATGCTAACATTTCAGGGTTTGACTCTGGTTCATTTCTTGTTTTCATATGCTTTCATACGATTATAATGCCGTTGATTGTTTGATTTAGTGGATTTTTAGATATATTTTGCTTTCGCCTTTACTTGTGGTTCACTGATGTTGGAATACTTTGGTCTCATGTTGACGGGGTGCGTTCCCTGCTTTAGTCTTTGAGGTGGTGTTGTGCCTGAGTATCGGGTTTCACTCCTTGTAGTTATGAGCGCAGATATGCATTGCGGCTGCGGGGACGTGGCGTGTAACGCGCCCCTAACAACCCATGGGCCGAAGTCTTGACCAACAGAAACATTTTATTTTGCTATTGGCGTTTGTTGTGACAGTGTTAAAAGTTGAGTTCAAACAATTACAAATTAGCGTTGTAAATAATTATGTTAATAATTAGGAGCCCTCTTGTGTAGGGTAAGTTAAGGGACAGATGGTTAACCCGGAGTTTGACCTTATTTGGGGAAGCCTGCAGTCCTGAGAGGCGAACATAGGACAGTGTTATTTTGTACTGTGTTTATTTTGTTGTATTATTTTGAGGGTTTTATGTAGTGGGGGTGGGGGATGTTTTCTGCTTTCATTAATCATTTGATTGTTACACATTCTACTTCGACAGTATTTTTGCTTCACGTTTCGGTACATGCCTTTTCTTTTGTCACAGGATATGATCGGTGGTCTTATACAGGGTTTTCATCTCTATTCCAGCCTTTATTTCGTCATCTCAACTGTTAATGACTGACACTTCAGATGTTGGGGGTCAGCTAATATGTTTACAAGCTGGAACGTCAAGGTGATGAACGGCGTGGTTAAATGGGCTAGAGTATTTGCTCATCTTAAGAATTAAAAAACAGATATAGCAGTCTTACAAGATACACATCTGTGTACAGCAGATCATGGTAGACTCCGTAAAGATTGGGTAGGACAAATATTCCATTCAAAATGTAATGCTAAGGCAAGGGGAACAGCAATACTTATTCAGAAGAAAGTACAATTTACTGCTGCTGACAATCTCTGATCCACAAGGGCATTAGTTATGGTATCTGGTTCTCTCTTTCACACCTGTGTTTTGCTTGTAAATGTTTATGCTCCCAGTTGGTATGATGTTTTTATTAACAAACATTTATTTGCTGCCCAATCTCAACTCGCACTATTTAATTTTTGGAGGTGACTTAAATTGTGTGATAGACCCAGCCTTGGATCTTTCAAACCCCAGATCATTATCTCCCTCAAAAATGTCCAAAGCTTTGTCTGCATTTATGAGCCAGGCAGGATGTGTAGATCCATGGAGATTCCTTTTTCCCAGAAACAAAGATTTTTATTTCTTTCCACATGTGCACCACTCTAGAATAGACTACTTATTCGTAGATAAAGCCCTTCTTCCCTCTGTTAAGAAAGTAGAATACTCTGCCATTGTTGTTCGTGACCATGCTCCTCTGTTGCTTGACCTCTTTCTTATTGAACTATACAGATCGCCCTCCAATGAGACTTAACTAATCTTTACTTTCAAACAATTCATTCTGCACCGTTTTATTGAATGCAATTGATGTCTTTAAAACAGATTTGATCTCTCCATCTACAATTTAGGAAACACTTATAGTTGTTCTTAGAGGCAATCATTTCCTATTCCTCTCTTCTCAATAAACAGAAAATTAAATACATAAGAGCTTATCGATGCCATTCTGGAATTAGATCAACAATACCCCATCTCTCCTCACCAGAACTTTACAAAGAAAGGCTGAGTCTTCAAACTCAGTACAATTTACTATCCACAGATAAGGCTGAGCAGCATTTTGTTTACAATTATTTTGTTTATGGGCATGGAGAAAAGGCTGGTCATTTCTAGCTCATCAACTCATGTGAAAATCTGCCTCAAAGCTGATCTCTCAAATGTACAATAACTTGGGTGTTTTAACAGTTAATCCCATTGAAATCAATAATACTTTAAAAACATTATATTATATTCTTTACACCTAAAGACAATTCAATTATGAATTTTCTTTTAGACTATTTGGAAACTCCTACCATTAGTACAGAGCAGAGAGAGGAAATTGATCAACCTTTGCAGTTAGAGGAGATTATTTAAAAATTTTTACCCATCTTTTTATTTCTGCTACATAAACTCAGCAAAAAAAGAAACTTCCCTTTTTCAGGACCCTGTCTTTCAAAGATAATTCGTAAAAAATCCAAAAAACTTCACAGATCTTCATTGTAAAGGGTTTAAGCACTGTTTCCCATGTTTGTTCAATGAACCATAAACAATTAATGAACATGCACTTGTGGAACGGTCGTTAAGACAATAACAGCTTACAGACGGTAGGCAATTAAGGTCACAGATATGAAAACTTAGGACACTAAAGAGGCCTTTCTACTGACTCTGAAAAACACCAAAAGAAAGATGCCCAGGGTCCCTGCTCATCTGCGTGAACGTGTCTTAGGCATGCTGCAAGGAGGCATGAGGACTGCAGATGTGGCCAGGGCAATAAATTGCAATGTCCGTACTGTGAGACGCAGAAGACAGCGCTACAGGGAGACAGGAAGGACAGCTGATCTTCCTCGCAGTGGCAGACCACGTGTAACAACACCTGCACAGGATCGGTACATCCGAACATCACACCTGCGGGACAGGTACAGGATGGCAACCACAACTGCCCGAGTTACACCAGGAACGCACAATCCCTCCATCAGTGCTCAGACTGTCCACAATAGGCTGAGAGAGGCTGGATTGAGGGCTTGTCGGCCTGTTGTAAGGCAGGTCCTCACCAGACATCACCGGCAACAATGTCGCCTATGGGCACAAACCCACTGTCGCTGGACCAGACAGGACTGGCAAAAAGTGCTCTTCACTGACGAGTCATGGTTTTGTCTCACCAGGGGTGATGGTCGGATTTCGCGTTTATCGTCGAAGGAATGAGCGTTACACCGAGGCCTACACTCTGGAGCGGGATCGATTTGGAGGTGGAGGGTCCGTCATGGTCTGGGGCGGTGTGTCACAGCATCATCGGACTGAGCTTGTTGTCATTGCAGGCAATCTCAACGCTGTGCGTTACAGGGAAGACATCCTCCTCCCTCATGTGGTACCCTCCTTCCTGCAGGCTCATCCTGACATGACCCTCCAGCATGACAATGCCACCAGCCATACTGCTCGTTCTGTGCGTGATTTCCGTGATTTCCTGCAAGACAGGAATGTCAGTGTTCTGCCATGTCCAGCGAAGAGCCCGGATCTCAATCCCATTGAGCATGCCTGGGACCTGTTGGATCGGAGGGTGAGGGCTAGGGCCATTCCCCCCCCAAGAAATGTCTGGGAACTTGCAGGTGCCTTGGTGGAAGACTGGGGTAACATCTCACAGCAAGAACTGGCCAATCTGGTGCAGTCCATGAGGAGGAGATGTAATGCAGTACTTAATGCAGCTGGTAGCCACACCAGATACTGACTGTTACTTTTGATTTTGAACCCCCCTTTGTTCAGGGAATACATTATTCCATTTCTGTTAGTCACATGTCTGTGGAACTTGTTCAGTTTATGTCTCAGTTGTTGAATTTTATGTTCATACAAATAATTACACATGTTAAGTTTGCTGAAAATAAACGCAGTTTACAGTGAGAGGATGTTTCTTTTTTTTTGCTGAGTTTACATACTTTTTTCCCTCACTGTATGTATTTTACATACAGTGAGGGTTGCCAAACGTATTTGAGTTGCCAAACGTTTTTGATCCCCTGCTGATTTTGTACGTTTGCCCACTGACAAAGACATGATCAGTCTATAATTTGAATGGTAGGTTTATTTGAACAGTGAGAGACAGAATAACAACAAAAAAATCCAGAGAAACGCATGTCAAAAATGTTATAAATTGATTTGCATTTTAATGAGGCAAATAAGTATTTGACCCCCTCTCAATCAGAAAGATTTCTGGCTCCCAGGTGTCTTTTATACAGGTAACGAGCTGAGATTTTGTTAACTGTATAAAAGACACCTGTCCACAGAAGCAATCAATCAATCAGATTCCAAACTCTCCACCATGGCCAAGACCAAAGAGCTCTCCAAGGATGTCAGGGACAAGATTGTAGACCTACACAAGGCTGGAATGGGCTACAAGACCATCGCCAAGCAGCTTGGTGAGAAGGTGACAACAGTAGGTGCGATTATTCGCAAATGGAAGAAACACAAAATAACTGTCAATCTCCCTCTGCCTGGGGCTCAATGCAAGATCTCACCTCGTGGAGTTGCAATGATCATGAGAACGGTGAGGAATCAGCCCAGAATTACATGGGAGGATCTTGTCAATGATCTCAAGGCAACTGGGACCGTAGTCACCAAGAAAACAATTGGTAACACACTACGCCGTGAAGGACTGAAATTCTGCAGCGCCCGCAAGGTCCCCCTGCTCAAGAAAGCACATATACAGGGCCGTCTGAAGTTTGCCAATGAACATCTGAATAATTCAGAGGAGAACTGGGTGAAAGTGTTGTGGTCAGATGAGACCAAAATCGAGCTCTTTGGCATCAACTCAACTCGCCGTGTTTGGAGGAGGAGGAATGCTGCCTATGACCCCAAGAACACTATCCCCACTGTCAAACATGGAGGTGGAAACATTATGCTTTGGGGGTGTTTTTCTGCTAAGGGGACAGGACAACTTCACCGCATCAAAGGGACGATGGACGAGGCCATGGACCGTCAAATCTTAGGTGAGAACCTCCTTCCCTCTGCCAGGGCATTGAAAATGGGTCGTGGATGGGTATTCCAGCATGACAATGACCCAAAACACACGGCCAAGGCAACAAAGGAGTGGCTCAAGAAGAAGCACATTAAGGTCCTGGAGTGGCCTAGCCAGTCTCCAGACCTTAATCCCATAGAAAATCTGTGGAGGGAGCTGAAGGTTCGAGTTGCCAAACGTCAGCTTCGAAACCTTAATGACTTGGAGAAGATCTGCAAAGATGAGTGGAACAAAATCCCTCCTGAGATGTGTGCAAACCTGGTGGCCAACTACAAGAAACATCTGAACTCTGTGATTGCCAACAAGGGTTTTGCCACCAAGTACTAAGTCATGTTTTGCAGAGGGGTCAAATACTTATTTATAACATTTTTGACATGCGTTTTTCTGATTTTTTTTGTTGTTCGTCTGTCTCTCACTGTTCAAATAAACCTACCATTCAAATTATAGACTCATTTCTTTGTCAGTGGGCAAACGTACAAAATCAGCAGGGGATCAAATACTTTTTTCCCTCACTGTATGTATTAATCACCTCTTCCTTCCAGCCAAACTGGATTCAGCTTTTAGGCTGTGGCAGAGGAATGGCCTTACTAAGTTTAATGACCTTTATATTGACGGCACCTTTGCCATTTTTGATGACCACTCTATCAAATGTAATCTACCCCATTCAAGTTTATTTAGATATTTTGAAATCCAGCAGTTTATTCTCACTCATAGCCCCGCCTTTCCAATTCTACCATCCGGATCAGGTTTGGATGCCCTTTTGAAAACACCATTTCAACTAAAGAGACTCATATCCCGTATATTTTAGATAATAAAATCCGATCTGAGTAGGAAAGGGAACTTGGTGGAGAGATCTCTGACGATGTCTGGAATAGTGCCTTACTTAGGGTAAATGGGAACTCCTCTTTTCCCTGGCTCAGCCTTATACAGTTTAAGTTTACTTCACCGTATACATTTCAGTAAGGCAGATCGTCCAAATTCTACCCAAATATTGATGTTACATGTGACGGGTGTAAAGGCTCCTTGGGGGACTTGACCCACATGTTCTGGTCCTGTCCCCGTCTGGCAGACTACTGGTCCACTATATTTCCAACCCTTTCTGAAGCATTTGATATAGAGTTGCAGCCTAGTGTAGAAATAGCTATTTTTGGAGTACCAAAATACAATCCTTCCCTGACCAATAGACCGCTAGATGCCATTGCCTTTGCCTCCCTGTTGGCCCGCAGAAGGATTTGATTGGATTGGAAATCTGTCAATCCTACCTTAGCCTCTCTTTGGCTCAAATATTTGATGCTATTCCTAAAATTAGAACAAATAAAGTATACCATTTGAGGGTCAACCAACAAATTTCCTACCACCTGGGACCCGATTTTACAGTGGGGAAAAAACGTATTTAGTCAGCCACCAATTGTGCAAGTTCTCCCACTTAAAAAGATGAGAGAGGCCTGTAATTTTCATCATAGGTACACGTCAACTATGACAGACAAAATGATTTTTTAAAAATCCAGAAAATCACATTGTAGGATTTTTTATGAATTTATTTGCAAATTATGGTGGAAAATAAGTATTTGGTCAATAACAAAAGTTTCTCAATACTTTGTTATATACCCTTTGTTGGCAATGACACAGGTCAAACGTTTTCTGTAAGTCTTCACAAGGTTTTCACACACTGTTGCTGCTATTTTGGCCCATTTCTCCATGCAGATCTCCTCTAGAGCAGTGATGTTTTGGGGCTGTCGCTGGGCAACACGGACTTTCAACTCCCTCCAAAAATTTTCTATGGGGTTGAGATCTGGAGACTGGCTAGGCCACTCCAGGACCTTGAAATGCTTCTTACGAAGCCACTCCTTCGTTGCCCGGGCGGTGTGTTTGGGATCATTGTCATGCTGAAAGACCCAGCCACGTTTCATCTTCAATGCCCTTGCTGATGGAAGGAGGTTTTCACTCAAAATCTCACGATACATGGCCCCATTCATTCTTTCCTTTACACGGATCAGTCGTCCTGGTCCCTTTGCAGAAAAACAGCCCCAAAGCATGATGTTTCCACCCCCATGCTTCACAGTAGGTATGGTGTTCTTTGGATGCAACTCAGCATTCTTTGTCCTCCAAACATGACGAGTTGAGTTTTTACCAAAAAGTTCTATTTTGGTTTCATCTGACCATATGACATTCTCCCAATCCTCTTCTGGATCATCCAAATGCACTCTAGCAAACTTCAGACGGGCCTGGACATGTACTGGCTTAAGCAGGGGGACACGTCTGGCACTGCAGGATTTGAGTCCCTGGCGGCGTAGTGTGTTACTGATGGTAGGCTTTGTTACTTTTGTCCCAGCTCTCTGCAGGTCATTCACTAGGTCCCCCCGTGTGGTTCTGGGATTTTTGCTCACCGTTCTTGTGATCATTTTGACCCCACGGGGTGAGATCTTGCGTGGAGCCCCAGATCGAGGGAGATTATCAGTGGTCTTGTATGTCTTCCATTTCCTAATAATTGCTCCCACAGTTGATTTCTTCAAACCAAGCTGCTTACCTATTGCAGATTCAGTCTTCCCAGCCTGGTGCAGGTCTACAATTTTGTTTCTGGTGTCCTTTGACAGCTCTTTGGTCTTGGCCATAGTGGAGTTTGGAGTGTGACTGTTTGAGGTTGTGGACAGGTGTCTTTTATACTGATAACAAGTTCAAACAGGTGCCATTAATACAGGTAACGAGTGGAGGACAGAGGAGCCTCTTAAAGAAGGTATGTGAGAGCCAGAAATCTTGCTTGTTTGTAGGTGACCAAATACTTATTTTCCACCATAATTTGCAAATAAATTCATAAAAAATCCTACAATGTGATTTTCTGGAATTTTTTTCCTCAATTTGTCTGTCATAGTTGACGTGTACATATGATGAAAATTACAGGCCTCTCTCATCTTTTTAAGTGGGAGAACTTGCACAATTGGTGGCTGACTAAATACTTTTTCCCCCCACTGTATATCCTATTTTAAACAGCTCCAAAGACGACCTCCAGATTAGTACTCTTGGCTTCACCCTCACCCCTTGAGGTTACGGCTATATAGGCCTATAAGATCACCTAAACACCTGAAATTGTTAGGCTATTAAGTTTTTGCTTTGTATTGAAGTAACATTATGTTGTATACGTTTTTGTTTTCTGATATGTAACTCAATTACTTTCAATTTCTTTTAAAAATGTGTTTGAAGGCATTCTGGTGGGGGGTGGCTAATGGGGGGAGGGAGGTCGAGGGGAGGCAAAAAGGGGAAACATGTACAATGCCTTAATGTTTTATCTTTAATTTACTGTGAATAAAAATAGTATATTATTATGTTTTTTTTAAAGGAAATCTGAGAGGATAATCTATTGTCAGACATACTGTGTCGTCTTACTTTGAAGTGTAACCTGGAGTGAATGAGTAGAAGTCAGTTCGTTTATTGTTAACACACAGCCAGAGCTGTAAACTTCTGCACCCCTTGGAATCTAGGATTTATTATGATGATGATTGCACAATGTAAGGTCTGAAGTCATGGCACAGTGACCCCTCACTTACTTATACTAGCTCACCCTCTCATACCCTCACACACACTCTCGCATTAACACGACCGCTGGCTCTGAGGACTAATCAAATGAGAGCGCAGCGTCTCACGAGATCTCCTTACCTCGCCACGTCTTGACAACAGTTTTTTTTCTTGGTTCTGCAGGAAGCTGCCTGTTACCCAGGCAGGACAGTTCAGATCAGCTGGAATTGGTGTGTTGTCAAAAGGCACATTGTGAAAGAGAGAATGTATTTTATGTTTTGACTGGTAGAGGAGTGAAAATTATGAAGAGTGCAGTGGGGAGTCCTGATGTGTTTTGACAGTTGATAGTAAAAATATTGCCAGTAAGTAGAGACTGTAAATGATAGTTTGCTTAGTGGCAGTACAAATGATGTGTAGGATAAAGTTTGTTATAATGTGCACTTATACTTTTCAAACAATAACCTAGTTGTATTAGATGTTTTGAATTATTATTTCTCTGGTAACAGTTATGAAAACAACCTTTTGTTGTTGCAGTTCTTCCGTTTGCCTTCTACAAGGGTTTATGATTGGTGCCTATGAGGAAGACACTCCCTCTGCTTGGCTATTGTTAAGTTCCAGGTTCTGTGTGAGACGGCCAACCTCAGACCACCATTCACCAGCCAGCCCAACCACTGACACGGTAAGACCTGCTTCACACTTATCAATTATCTCTATCTCTCTTCACTCTCTCTATTCCTTGTCTTGTCTGTCTTCCCCTCCCTCATTCTCTTTTCAATGTCTATTATTTATTTAACTATCAGTATTCTACCTGCACTGCTGAATGCAAGAGTCACCGGGGTCACAATTAGGATATTATCCTTGCATCAGTGAGGTGATGTAAACTGCATACTGTAAATACTGTAGGCGTGCCCCGCTATAATGCCTGTCTGCTCACTGAGGGAGTGAGAGACTAAGACTTCATCACAGTCACTGTGATCTCTGTCAGCTGTGCTGTGAGGGGAATCTATCATCATGTGTGTTAGGCTGCTGATTAACTAACTGTTGTGATGTTAAGGAGTTAGGCTAGGTCAGTCTGCCCTGTCTCACACTCACTGTGGTATGTGTCAATAGACCACCAACCGTGAGTGTGTGGGAGCCTTGAGAACTAATGCTCATTTGATTAGCACTTTTATCAACACCGACAGACTCTTAAAGCTGTGTTGCTATGGCAGACGGACCTACTGTAGAGTGGATTAACGTTGTGGTTTCAATGTTTAACTTTTAGCATCCGCACTTACTGAGACCTTGCAACGCTCTGAAATGGTAGAGTAATCAAGTGGAAAATTAATAGATGTGAATGATATTTTAAGCAATTTGGTTATAGGGCGTTTCCATCAAAGCATCTACTGCAGGGTTCTTCAATTCCGGTCCTGGAGGGCCGAAACACCTCTGTTTTTCATCCTCTCCTTCTAATCAGGGGCTAATTCAGACCTGGGACACCAGGTGAGTGCAATTAACTACCAGGTAGAAATAAAAAACAGAAGTGTTTCGGCCCTCCAGGACCGGAATTGAAGAACCCTGATCTACTGTATGCATTGCATGTATCTAGCTCTTCATGCTTGAAGAGAAAAACTAAGCGAGCCGGCGATGAGGAGAACTAACTACCCTCTCCGTGTCTCCCCTCTCTCCCTCACTAAAGCATTTTATCCTTCCACTTCGGTGTCTGCGAGGAGACCTATAGGTGAGCATTCACTAACACCGTCCTCATCCACCCGGGCTGCGCCACCTACAGCCACCCCCCCAACCCCACCTCCATTCACAGCCCGCGGCATCATGGGGGACGTAGTCCAGATGCACTTCACCACGCCGGACTATGTGATCTTTGCCCTGCTGCTGGTGGCGTCCACGTGCATCGGCCTGTTCTACGCCCTGTCCGGTGGGCGCCAGCGCACCACGCAAGAGTTCCTATTGGCCGACCGTTCTATGAGCTGCCTGCCTGTGTCGCTCTCGCTCCTCGCCACCTTCCAGTCGGCCGTGGCCATCCTGGGAGCGCCCTCGGAGATCTACACCTACGGAACGCAGTACTGGTTCCTGGGAGTGTCCTACTTCCTGGGTCTGCTTATCCCCGCCCACGTCTTCATACCTGTCTTCTACAGGCTCCGCCTCACCAGTGCTTATGAGGTGAGCTCTAAACCCTAACCTTACCTAGAGAGAGAACAGTGTCTGTGAATGATGAGGATTATGAGGAGGAGTTTGTGTGAAGCTGTGTATCTCTCTGTGCCGCTGTCTTGCTAGAACCCTGGCAAGGGAGGCTAGTTAAATGCAAAAACAACATTCTCAGCATGTTGTCTGCTTTTTCATTTTGAAAATAGCTAACCAGATTAGCTGAACCAGAGTACGTCTCTCCATTGAGCATCGATGTACAGCAGACGTGACAGTGCTGCTGACAACAATGGACTGTGCCCCGGCCCTTAGAATCTTCACTTCTATTGCGCTCGGAATAGACACATTCACAGATGACTAATGCTTAATGATCAGTGGTAGGCTTTAACTTCTCTCTTTCCTTCTTCCCCTTCCCTCTCTCTCTCCCCCACCTTCTGTCTTTTCTTCCTTGTGTAGTATTTGGAGCTGCGCTTCAATAAGACGGTTCGCATCATGGGGACCGTGACCTTCATCTTTCAGATGGTGAGTGTATTTGTGTCCTCCAGACTGTTGTAGTTATGTCTGTGTGTGCTCCTGGTGTGTTCACACGTTACTAAGATCCTGGACATGCTGGGCTCTGTAGAACAGGGACATTCTGTGCTAGTAGGTTTCTCCCTTTTCCTGTGATGTGCACCACTTGATGTGCAATTTATATGTATTTTAATCAACCACCTATGTTACTACTCAGCTTGCTTCCCTCTGAATTTTGACCATTGTTTGACTGTCTCTGCAGGTGATCTATATGGGAGTGGTCCTCTATGCCCCAGCACTTGCACTCAATGCAGGTAAAGGGATCTGTCACATGTATTTCCCATATAAAGTGGTAGAATAATACTAGTTTCGCTGAGTACATTCAGTGAGATCTTTAGTACCTCTTCTGGCTTTATAGACGATCAATGACTGGTGTGGTGTAAATGTGATGATCTATGTTGGTGATGTGTGCTGTTGATACTGTCAACCTGCAGTGACTGGATTTGACCTCTGGGGGGCAGTGCTGGCCATGGGACTGGTGTGCACCCTGTACACGACAATAGTGAGTGTCTCTCTTTTCGTCAGTGAGTTTTCAATTCAGCCATCCATCTCCCTACAGCTCTGAAGGCAATTTATTATATACAGATGGATTTACAGTATGTATCTCTTGTCTTGCGTGTGTCAGGGAGGGCTGAAGGCAGTCATCTGGACAGACGTGTTCCAGACAATTGTGATGTTTGCTGGCCAGCTAGCCGTCATCATAGTGGGGGCCCACCAGGCAGGAGGCATGGGAGAGGTGTGGAGGAAGGCCATCAACGGCAGCCGCATCGCTAGTCTGGAGTGAGTCTTTTCTTTACTTGACCTAATGAGACTTAAAACTGTCCCTGGACCAGTTACAGAGGATATGAATAGTGGTCTATGGCTCTATGTGTAGGTATAGTGTTGTAACCCTCCTCTCCTTTGACCTGTGTCCCGTGCAGCCTGAACCCTGACCCGACGGAGAGGCACACATTCTGGACACTGGGGGTGGGAGGGGTGTTCCTCATGCTGGCGCTGTACGGGGTCAACCAGGCCCAGGTTCAGAGGTACCTCAGCTCCCGTACTGAGAGGGAGGCCATCATGTAAGCATTAACACTAATACCCAGTTGAACTGGATTCAAATGAATTAAATAATGTTCAAAATTAACAATTGCTTATACACATAATGGTAATAATATATGTTGTGGTGTGTGTCTCCAGGTCATGCTATGTGGTGTTTCCCTGCCAGCAGGTGGTGTTGTGTCTGGGTTGTCTGATGGGCCTGGTGATGTTTGCTCGCTACGGTGAGGATAGCCCACTGGATAAGGGCTACGTCAAAACCAACGACCAGGCAAGTAGGACTAGCTACCTCCATATCAACACACTTAGTGGACCCTCACTGTACTGGCATCCTGATGTGATTATGTTAGGGCAGCACGATATGGGTAAAAACATTGAATAGCGATTTATTTATTTTTAAAAGATTGTGATTTTTCGTGAGATATAGATCGAAACACTTGGGTGAATTGTTGGAATCATAGAAATAGAATGACTTCTATTAAGAAGCAAAGTGGAAAGCAGCATCGTTCTTGTTTGGAACCATCTGTTGACTGCATTTGACCTACTACAGTAACAGAACCGCATGCAAACTAAAAGTGAATCTAACAGCGAGAAGGAGGAACTGTGCTGCTTGAATGACAGGGTGCGGGACTTGGTGTGTGCGGGAAGCAGCCGCAAGAGGAGAAAAGAACAGTAGTTACACACGGCTGAGATGCGTTCAAAATATTGCATGCGATATGGATCTCTTGCGAAATGAATATTGCACATTAATATTGCGATTTCGATGTGAATTCGATTAATTGGGAAGCCCTAGTTAGTCTCTCTCTTCAGATCATAGCCAAAGAAAGGCTTTTGTAAAGATGTTTGAGTTGAGGCCATTGTTTGGTTAAGCTCTCCTATAAATGTAATTTGTGAGGCTTCATTTTGGCTCCGTTGATCCAGTCTAAATGCCAGTTTCTTCCTGTCTGCAGATGGTGTTGTACTTTGTGATGGATGTGTTCAGGGACCTGCCTGGCCTACCAGGTCTGTTTGTAGCCTGCCTGTTCAGCGGAGCTCTCAGGTACTTCACTTAACTGCTACTGGCTCTCATATGCTCGGTCTGTAGTACTAGTCAGACCTCAAGGAACTGTTTCAATGCTACATTAATTTCATAGTGTTGTGGTACACCTGTAAAGGTTGTATTATGATACTGTTATGAACACACTACACCACACAATTTAGCCCCATGACATTACTCACTCAGCTTCCCTCCCTCTTGCGTTGCAGTACCATCTCATCAGCGTTTAACTCCCTAGCGACGGTAACCATGGAGGACCTCATCAAGCCTTACTGCCCGGCCATGACAGAGGCCAAAGCCACACTGCTCTCCAAAGGCCTGGGTGAGCTGCTGTTCCCCGAGTGGCCACACGGTGGCAGTGTTTATGAACAGTGGCAGGCAGTGTTCACATTTTATAGAGCTTTTCGTTAGGTTATTGCTGGAGTATAGAGTCCACAAACCAATTTTATCTTCTCTGTCCAAATACTGTGGAGGTATATATATGATTATTTTTCCTGGTGAAGGACACTGTATCAGGACTGTACTACTATGGCCCTGACCTGTCTTTCTCTTACTCTATTTTCTTCTCCCAGCATTTGCCTACGGGCTGGTGTGTCTGGTCATGGCCTACATCGCCTCTCACATGGGCTCAGTGCTGCAGGTGAGTGACTCACCCATTTCCCCTGCTGTCTTTGCTTTAGTTAATGGTTACTCCTCTACCCCACTGAATTACATTTAGCAAGTTGCACTCACCACCACCCCCGCCCCGAGGATCACCTTCTACTATCTTAGACAGAGGCTTCATATTACATAAGAGTTAGTAAAAGATGATAAACCTTTCTTCCTCCAGGCAGCATTAAGTATCTTTGGGATGGTGGGTGGTCCTCTCCTCGGTGTCTTCTGTCTGGGAATGTTCTTCCCCTGGGCTAACTCCACAGTAAGTCAAAATACTGCCTTGTAGGCTAGCATATTAAAGTAGAGGACATATGGGTTTTTTCACTGTACAATAAAGTATATCGTAAGATTGTGATTAATGTGGTGAATTAGCGAGATCTTTCTGATTTGATCTAACTCTTCCTTCCTCTCTCTGTCCACAGGGTGCGATAGTAGGATTGGTGGCAGGCCTGGTTATGGCTTTCTGGATTGGCATTGGTAATTTTGTGTCCCGTATGGCGGTGCCCACCCTTCTGCCCCCCATCATCAACGGCACCGCTATGCCCCTTCCCGGCAACATGACCACTGCTGTCATGACCACCCTGATTACCTCGATCACCGCCAAACCAAAGTACATTGACTTCTTGTCCTCGTTAAATTGATAGCATTTGAACCAGAACAGCCGTATCAAACATAAAGCGCTTGAATTGTATCCCTCCAAAAATATTATAACTGTTTAAAGGAGGACTGCAAAAGCATGATGATGATATGAATCTGACCAAGTACCTGTGTTTCTCTCTCCAGGCCTACGGGTGTGCAGGCCCTGTACAATCTATCCTATTTGTGGTACAGTGCCCATAACTCTACCACTGTGGTGATAGTGGGACTGATAGTCAGCCTGTTGACTGGTCCTATGAAGGAGAAGGACCTGATCCCAGGGACGGTGTACCCTGTCCTGGGGAACCTGCTCTTCTTCCTGCCTGAATGCTACAGGGAGATGCTCTGCTGTGTCACCCCACTGCCACACAAGGTAGGCTGCAGGCATCCAAGATAGAGGATACCACCTATGAACCAGTGAAAACATACTAGTCATAACATTGTTACAGAGTAGTAATTGTGAATGCCCTTTACAGTTATTGTGATAGCCACTCGCTGTTTCTTTTCTTAATCTTTTTAAATGTAATTCAGCCCAAAGCTATCGATATGCAGCCTTACCAGATGGCTCAGAAGGAGAGCAATGGAGTGGCCCACCACAAAGAGGAGGAGAAGACTGAGGAGACGGAGAGAGAGAAGGATGAGGACGAGGAGAGAGCAACCCCTCAGCCTTCCTGCCGACTGGCTCACACGTTGCAGGAGACGGCCTTGTAGACCCCCCCCCCCCCCCCCCCCCCCCCCCAACACACACACTCACAGCCCCCAGCCAAGCCCCAGCACTTTCACAAGCCCCCCTACTGCTCTGCTTTCTCTGCGCCAGGGGAGAGGATCCACATAGGGCTGGAGGGCAGCAGAGACCCAGTGTTCCTGGACATGACTTCCATCAAGCACCACAGGGTCAATGTGGAGGAACATGGAGTTTCACCTCTGACCCTTACTTCCTAGAGAAACTGATACACCACAAATCTCTGGTGGTTGAGAGTCAGAGCTAGAGTCCTTTGCTAGAATAAAAATAGTGCAGTAAATGCGGTTAGTGGATGGGGATCCAGGGGTATGTTGAATTCATTGGTACCTCATTAACGATGGCACTGGTCAGTTTTCCTGAACTGAAGTAACTGGAAATCAGTAGTTATGAAACTGAAGTTTTGAGAAGAGCCAAAATGTCTGAATCGAGGTGGATTCGTCGATTGAGAAATACTAATGCAACACAAGTGGCAATCATGCTCATAGCTGAGGAGAAGTCTCGTCATTGTTGGACTGAACCAAAGCCTGGACTGTGATTGTGTCATTCTGTGATTTTGTCCAATTATGATTGAAGGATTGTGGATGTACACGCGCACAATGAGTTGTTCCAATGACTGTGAAAATGGACCCAAGTCTTTCTGTTTATCGAAGAGAATCAGGTAGAGACCAGGCGGTAAAGAGAGAGGTACTTCAGATTTAACTGTCATTGCATTTAATTTTTATAGAGAAGATTAATCAGGTACGTCAGATGAACTATGAGAATATTACAAAATCTCTTACGTCCCAGTAGACAACTTAAGGCATAGTGACGGTGTTTTAGGGCCTTTTCGCATATAAAATGTGGTATCCTAGTTCGGTTTCCTGGATTGTGACAATTCTACAAAATAAATTTCTCAAGACCTGAAAATAACCGTTTCAGGATGTGATTTGCGAGACTCACATTCTACATGATGTTAGGAAGATAGCTTGTTTACAACGGGCAAAACATTTCACGCGACCCGCGCACCTGCGTCACAATACCTGGTACTCTGGTCCTGGACCTTGGACCCGCTACTCACGCAGGTCCAGGATTTGTTTGAGCCAGGGTTCATTTGCGTTTCACATGTTTTATAGCCCGAATTAGGGGACCAAACGCTCTAGGATCCGGATCATACAGAAATATGTGAAAGCGCCCTTAGTCGATAGCTTTGGTTTGTTAAGCTCCTTACGTCTGTTTGCTTGACATGGCCTTTGTTTAACGTTTGCCTTTCAAGCTGCTATAGTAAATGATTAAATACTTAGATAAGAGAGAGTTTAGATAAGGCCAACATAGTTATATAGAGCACAAGCAATCACCCTTATTTGCCATTAACTGGGACCACGTTTTTAGAGAGGGCAAGGTCATTGAGTCTGCACTACTTACTTCATAGAGAACCAGACAAACTGTTGGTTAGCTAGTGACATAATTGCATGTAGAATACCATGTCCTCTCAGTCCATTCACACTGTAGATCCCATAGTTGTCATGAAGTGCCTCATTAGTAGTCTGTGTATTAAATGTAGTTCTATTAATTTGACAACTGATCAGTGTGTAATCAGGATTGTGATAAAGTAGACTAAACTGTATCGCACAGCTATAATGATTCTCCATATGTGTCTTGGATGTTTGTTAACTTTACATGCATGACCTTTGGCTCGTCCACCCCACTGCTCTAACAGAGGATATTTAGAGTGAAGGGAACAACTCTGGTTCAAACTGGAAAACTGCAGCCATTTTGATGGCACAACAGAGAACAGTACTCACAAATCTAAGAGTAGACTAATGGATTGTTATTTGGTTGGATCTTTTGAAGGACTTGATGTTCAATGTACCAGGGGAAGTATTCCAATCATTTTAAAACAAAAAGAGTACAATGTTTTGTAACGTGTTTTAAGATCTTTGTAAGTGCCCATTTTTATCTAATGATGTAAATGTTTTGCCACCATGCAGTTGATTAACGTTTTAGGCCTAATGTGTTATTATTAAGTACATTGTGATTTTTTTTATTGGTCATTCTATGAACATGAAACCTGTAGTGCAGATGTATAATTTTTTATTGTCGTTTGTCAAATGTTTAAGGTCCTTTTTGCAATCTGAAGAATTCTCGGTTCAAAATCTTCATTTTGTGCTCCTTCCATGCACTGGAATCTACCCTATCCATACTACAGAATTCAAATCAGAGTAATGGGGTAGTATTCTGTTGTGATTGTCTGGCTTATGTGTTGAGCTTGTGACTCCATATGCCCTGTTTGTCCCTCAAACAGGGGATCTACTTGTGTGTGGTTGTCTGTGTGGTTGTATCTGTAGTTGGGGACTCCAGTGACATGCCTGTCCATCTGTGTCTTACTATGGTTTGGGTTGGTATTGTTGACATAGTGACTCATTCAGCCTATACTGATTTGCTTGATACTTGTTTCCTAAGAGTGTTTTTACGTAAAAATTCTGTAGAGCCATTTTCTAACTGCCTTTTTACCTTATGGGGAATAGAGACTCTGGCTAGGGATGGGAAGTAATTTATATACCTGTATTGTGGGGCCAGATTTTATGACACTACTGACTAAAAGTCATGCTATTAGGCTTTTGACACCATTGTTGTCAATGACATACAGGCACATTTAGCATGGGCTCCTATGGCTATATTACAGTCAATGGACCGAGAAGCCCTTTTTAAATCCAGAAGTGTGATACAAGCAAGGAATGTTGTTCGTTCATCCCCACTGAAAAAGACCTCTTCCCATTCAAAGCATATATAAACATTTCATGTTTTGAAAGTTCCATTTGCTACAAATGGAAATTAAGTTAATGTAGTTCTATTTAATTAATATATTCTCTCTTTTGGTAATAAAAAAACTGTTGTGGACCATAGAATGTTTTGTGAATGGAAGGCAGAAGTGGTCATATAGTAGCTAGTGGTACCTGTTGTACTATTTCTCAGTGTTAGCACAACAAAGCAACCAAACATTTTCTGTGTATTGGTGCATCATGAGTTTGTTGTTAGGGTTATCCCGTCTTCTTGCTGTAACATTCACAAACAATCCCCCCAATTTTGTTTTGTCCTTTTCATTGATGTCCTGTGACTGACAAAGTTTATATTTTGTTGATTAAGTTGATGTATAGAGAGAATCTATTAAATTTTCTGATAAGATAGGACAGCATTGATTCCTCTTTATACCTGAAGTTACTTGAAATGTGTATCTGTAATGCTACCCTTTAAATTAAGTGAAGCCCACCAATTTTCAGGACATGTTTTAGGTGAACTTACGGAACGAATTGTTGAGATGTCAACTTACCCAATGTGGGTTTAGCACTGTGTTCTAGTAAAACTGAAATACACTCTGAGCACAATCAAGACCAATTCTGTTGATTATCTTACTCTGAAGTTTGCACGGCCATCTACCTAGAAAATATGTGAACTGTAGAGAGACGTGCATATGAAGGCCAAACCAGTTGTATTGAGTTTGCTTGAATATTAAACCACTGAAAATTGCACCAGGAAACTAACTTATAGATTGAATAACATAATGTACCACCTGAAATGTAAAGTAGAGAACCTGTAAATCATGGCCTCTTAAATGACCAATCCTGAATAGCCTATATCCATAGCATCAATACCAAGTTACAATGAAATGTGTTTAGTTTAGAGTAAATTTAGAACGCACTTGGCCATGAGAGAGAAGCATGGCACTTGGTAATTTCAAATGATAATACATATTCTGACTCAACTATTTATTATCAATATTTGTATTCCATGAATTATTCCTAGTATGTATTCCAAAAAAACATAAGCAGTGGAGTTTGGTCAACTACACTGCTTTGGCTGTGCCTTCATTTGATCTCTGTATTGTAATAATTTTTTCATATTGTTTGATTTCATGGATGTTGATTGGCTCATCCTAGGAGCACGCTACACAGGGTCAGCTGTGATAGGTTGGAGTAGAACTCCATTTGTTCACCAAGCAGAGTGTGATCTGTGTCCTGTTCATTAAGTCAAAATGGGAGTGAACGTTTTCAAAAAAGAAAACTGAACTGAGCTTCCCTATTGGAAAAGCTCAAGCGGTACCTTTTCCGTTTGCAAATGATTTCTCTATTTTGGACCCTACCGAACATGAACTTAGTCTTCAATAGAGGCAAATTCTGTGTCTGACCATTCTAGTGGGCATTATTTCCAAACATTGGCATGTATTTGTCCTCTCCAGATCAAATGTTTTTGAAAATAAAATGTTTGATTGTATGATTGAAGAAGTTTCTTGAACATCAACTTGATAGAGCCCTCGCAGAGTTAGTTTTATCAGCCTTCAGTTTGAGCAAAAGAGAGCGAGGGCCTTCCACTTTGTTTATGCCTTTCCCATCCCGAGGGAGGGCCGTTATCACTGCAGTATCCTGTAGCCTTCATTCTCCCTGCTCCTTTCAGCTCCTCTCTCTCTAGAGGGTCACTGGGTCACATTCCACTCCTGTTGGGTCTCTCTCCCCATGATGTTGGAACACTATTATCCCAGCTTTGTGCCAATGACCGCAGACCATCTGTTGCCACCCCACCAAGCCCCTCATTCAGCCCCACTGCAGTCCATCCTGGTGATATGCTAATTAAAGTGGTAGACTCAGAGGGAACCCTAACCGTTGCCAAGTATGGTTGCCTCTGACTGAAACCTCAATAGTTGAAGTAAGTAGCGTTGTCTGAGCCTTGGCTTGTGCGAGCCAGAACGGTTCATAGGAGCAGGTGAGGCAGCTTGATGTACAAGTACACCCCCTGGACAGGACAGTAGTCTATCGCAGGTCCTTACCCCCAATATAGGTCCTTAATGCTCAGTGCCAAGCAGAGACGCACCGGTTCCCTTTGGTATGAGTCAGCTGGGGATTGAACTCCCAATCTGAGAGCAGACACTCAAACCACAAGGCCACTGAGTTGGTAAATAAACTTGGATTTTACACATTTTAAGCAGGAAGGAAGCTAGACAGAAGGGGATGTGGCGTTTATTAGGAACCTCTCTTAGTTACCTCTCTTGGACATCTCCCTTGATCAAGCCATCAACCTGTCTTGTATGTTAAAATGCTCTCTTTTTCTCATGGACCAAGTTGTTGTTCCTTATTCCCTACTCTCCTCTTCCGCTGCTCAGTTCCAGCTAAGCCAGGCCAACGAGGGGAAGCTGGACAGAAAGCTTCATTCATTCACTCAGTAATCAGTGTGCACTGGATATAATGAGCTGGAGATAATGAACATTGTTTCTGTATCTCCTAACATGAAGGGAGATCAGGGTTATAGGGATTTATTGGGAGAAATATCCACATTCACACACACCTAAAGATCTATTTGCGGTTCAAGCTAAAATGGCCGTTAAATCAAGTTTGTTAGTTGATGGCCCTCACTTTGAGGACACTTGGTAGAGAAATAATACAATTGGAGAATCCATGGCCTGGCATACAGTATGGGTTTGCCATTAAAAATGAGTATGTGAGAATTCAAATGTATACGCATTCATTATATTGCCCAATGCAACAGATCCTCCCTGGCCAGTATGCTTTATCCACTGAGATCTAGACTTTAGATTAACCTTAGTTGGAATGCTGGAACGTTGGGCAGTACTGTCTGTCTAGCATTCCCACGTTCTTTCACCAAAATGTCTGCCCTCTCCTTTCCCTCCGTAACCCCTGCCTTAGTAGCACAGCTCTGGCAGGTCCAAATGAGCCATTAATATGAGAGAGAAGGAGGGGGTATCAGATCCCCCCGACAGATTTATAGAGCTAGCCTTGAACGTTGTACCGTTTCTTGTGGACCTGAGCCCATGTTGCTCAAGGGGAAGACATAACGACGACCATGCTTCTGTGGTCTCGTCCATGTTACAGCCAACAAAAGCTGATTCTGTCTGCCTGAGCACAAATACTTGGCAATACAGTCTGTTTAGACATTAGATGTGTGTTAGTGGAGTTGAAATGATTGTGCATTGTGTTTGTCACAAGTGTATTTCTTGGTCAATATCAGAATATGAAATGTGTCTACCACTGTCTCTCCTGACGAAATGATGAAATTGCCTCATGATTATGTAACTTCTCTGGGCGATAACTCCAGCACTTTGGATTTGAAATGATACAATGACTGTGAGGTTAAAGTGCAGACTGTCAGCTTTAATTTGAAGGTCTTTTTCATCCATATCGGGTGAACCGCTTAGAAATTACAGCTTTTTGTACATAGTCCCCCCCCATTTTAGGGGACCAAAAGTATTGGGACAAATTCACTTATGTGTATTAAAGTAGTAAAATGCAATGACTACATCATGCTTGTGAGACACACATTTGTTGGCTGCATCTGCTATTTGTTTTGGTTATTTCAGATTATTTTGTGCACAAAATAAATGAATGGTAAATAATGTATTGTGTCATTTTGGAGTCACTTTTAATGTAAATAAGAATATAATATGTTTCTAAACACTTCTACATTAATGTGGATACTACCATGATTACGGATAATCCTGAATGAATCGTGAATAATGATGAGTCAAAGTTAGACGCACAAATATCAACCCCCCCCCCAAACAAAATGCTAACCTCCCCTGTTATTGTAATGGTGAGAGGTTAACATGTCTTGGGGGTATGATATGTGTCTAACTTTCTCACTCATCATTATTCACGATTCATTCAGGATTATCCGTAATCATGGTAGCATCCACATTAATGTAGAAGTGTTTACAAACATATTCTATTCTTATTTACAATAAAAGTGACTCAGAAATGACACAAAGTGCTGTAATTTCTAAACGGATCACCCGATATCAATGAAAATACCCTCAAATGAAAGCTGACAGTCTGCACTTTAACCTCATAGTATCATTTCAAATCCAAAGTGCTAGAGTACAGAGCCTAAAAAACAAAACATTTGTCACTGTCCCAATACTTTTGGAGTTCACTGTATATCAGATAGCTCAAACAAAGCCATAACATGATTTCAAAATGTTATTTACATCAATTTAGCTAAGTTTGTCTGCTGTTCAAATACATTTTTACCCTAAAGCAGTCATTATAGCACAGATATGGACTAGTACTCAGGGCTCCACAGCTGAATGCATGGTTGCCAAAAATTCTCACAACAATCCTCCCTTTCTGTTAATCTGTCCGTCCATTCCCTCCCACCCCCAACACAACTAGAACACTAAAAATGAAACAAATCCAGGAGATCAACTTCAATAGGGACCACAATAGAAATAAGTCCCCGACTTTATTGTGCAGTCCCGGTCACTTTGAAAAATCTTTGTGTATATATGTATTTTTTTTTACTGACAAATAAAATCAATCAATCAATCCAAACTGTGCAGCGGCCAATTGCTGAATGGAAAGAGACATCTGTTACAAAACACCCAAAAGTTGAATGACATTCAGAGATTGTCAAGCCAAGCCTTCACATCTGGGGAATCCTACAAGGTAAAGTGGGGAATTTTCTGTTTGTCGAGATTTATATAGTCTATTTATTGTATTGAAAACGGAAACCATGATATTGAAGTGGCCGAAGTCGGTATGCTTTGTTTATTAGTTGTGTGGTGCGTTGGCACAGAAACCTGTTGGTGGAAAATTCTTTGCATATATTTTATATAATTATAATTATGGCATCAAAATGTTTAAAATCTGATTTCCCCCTAGCTGATCATTGTCTGCAGCCGGCTCTGATCATAGTGTAATGAAACAGGCAGGGAGAATGAGCTCGTCTGTGGTGGTCAGTGAAACCTCAACCTTCTGGCCCATAGTCCCACGTGGCATCGACTGTGCCACAAAAGCATGCTAAAGTGGCAATATCTATGTTTATAAATACAGGGTAGCTACAGTTATTGTTATTTGTGGTCGTAATAATCATTTAGAGTTAATTCTACGAGGGGGGAGGGTGTTCAATTTATTTTACAGTACAAGGGGAGGGTCATGTGAAAATATTTTGTACGTTTGGGAGGGGGGTGCATTTATATTTTTTATGACACCTTGAGTTGGACCAGCCCCTCTCCCCAGTAAATGTAGATCTGTCCCTAACAAATATTTCACACACTTTTCTCCAAAGTAGTGATTTATGTTTTATGCTTCTGTAATAAGAGTGATTTCATGTGCTAATCAAAGCGATCCTTTGATTTTGGTGTATTTGATTTTTATCTTGACATCATTGTAGGTGTTTCCGTGTTTAGCACATACGTTACATTGCCATTCGCTGCAGTTTCATAAGCATCACAGTTGGATATATTGTATTTCACCGCTCCTAGTCCTAAACGGATCGGTCCATGTCGACCTCTGGGGTAGGGGTCAGTGGATGTGTCTCCTCCTCCCCTGACGCTGGCGTCTGATTGGCTGACAGCAGTTCTCCCACACTCCCACAGTACAGCAAGGAGCGCATCGGCCACTTCTGTCAGGACAGGAAACATGTTCAACTTTAGTCTGTATGATTGTTATAAGTCATACCAAATTCAAACAACTCTTTGTGAATGTCATATAGATAATGTAAGAAGTAGTGATGCCGACTGTGGACATCCTACTACACTGCTGTTACACTACAATTAATGTCTGATTTTAACTGAACATCTGGACAGATCAGGGTTATAAGCTATGATAACCAAGGAACGAAAAAGATAAGCACGCAGGTAGTTTGATGTCACCAACCTTGACTGGGTGGAGGTATCCCCCTGCCCTGGGGGGCAGTGTGAGTTCAGAGAGAGCCCCCCCCTGGTCCAGGGTCTCAGTAAGGTGGGCGATGTAGTCAGTGGCCAGGACCAGGACGTCCAGCTTGGAGAGCTTGGTGTCACGGGGGACAGAGGGCAGGGCTGCCTGCAGGCTGTGGAAAGCCTGGCGGAGGTTACGCACACGGCTCCTCTCCCTGGCCGCGTTCTCTGGGGAGTGCTGGGACTTCATAGCCCTGCTGGGCTGCACCCCGTCACACACCCAGACCTCACCTGGACCACGCAGGAGGAACAGAAACACTTATGCTTCATTACATTTACGTGGTATACGAGACTAAATTCATATGGAGATAGTGAGACAATAATGACATACCAATTAATGTACAATTAAAGTGCCAGACTACTATAAAATCAGCTTCCATACCACAAGATCTGACATGTGTGAAGTTGATTCTGCAAATATTTAACGTGAAGGGTCTAAATATTGTCCAGATATCAACAATGAAAGAGTTCAGTAATTCAGAAATAATTCACAATTTCATTTCGTAGCGCTACTTAACATAAATAAAAGCTGAGATGACCTTCCAAATATTTAATTACTTTCAAGCTATAACCCTGAAGTGCCCACGGATCTACTGTATTCACTCCAGGTTCTGTAGAGATTTAACTCACCCACTTCTTAGGATCCCTACGTATGGACTGTCTGTGTCCAGGCTGCGGTGCCCTCAGACTGTCCACCTAACTGAAGACCAACCAGCTCCAGACACCCTACTGAAGACCAACAGAGACCCAGAGCTCGCCCGCTTCTGACCGCAGTTCCCCAGCCCCTCTAACAATCTCCAGTCACAGCTTCTCCGCTGCGCATCGTGGTCCTATGTCCTCCCTCTCCAACCATTACTCTCTTTTTCCGTCTCTCTTTCCCTCCCCTTGCCTTATCTGGTGAGGTCATGTGGGGATCTTCAAGCGGCCCTCATCTCCCCCACCCACACCTCCCCCGGGTGTGCTCTGCCAAGGGGAGCAGCCTCAGAGTGGTGGGGTGTCCCAGGGCAGGACGCAGGGCTTGGGAAACACCAGGGCCTGGCAGCAGCTGGAGGAACCTCTGGTCTCCCTGCCATGATGGAGAACTAGGAGGATGGTACTGCACTTGATACCATCATCATACAATTTTGGGGTATTAAACCATGAATGGGGACCAAGGCCACATATCTTAGGTGTGACCCCCAAGACATTAGCAGAAAGACAGAACAATAATTTAATTTAAAATGTTTATTAATATAATTTGTCCCAGAAATATATATAGATCAGGAGATTAGTGTCTGAAATAAATACAGTGCTATTTATGGAATGCTATAACATTGTAAATAACTTGAGTAAATAATAACAGAACAGGTGATCAGAATAAAATACACATTTCAGTCTCTGGCAACTATTGCAAAAAATAATTAAAAAAACATATCACCTGAAATGTTATGCATCATTTGATAACCACTCGGGGCTAGACTATGCCAGTAATCTAAACGTATAACTGCCTGTGCTCTCCTGCTTAACAATGATTCAGGAACAACCTAAACTAAATTGTCTTCTATTCACTCTTATCAACTGGTCCATGGATAATTTCCTAACTAGAGAGTAAGTTGTTGAACACTTATCTTCCACACCTCATTGGCAGTAGTCATTGGGAGGCTTTACTGTATTACATTAGCCTGGTCCCAGATCTGTTTGTGCAGTCTTGCCACCTCATATCATTCCTCCAGGACTTCATCTGGAGTTTTTGCGATATTTGCGGTAAAAAATGCTTGATTTTGCTGCAGCAATTCTGACATTTTGCAATGATTTTGTCCAATTTGTCACGGAAATGCGCTGACGAGGGGAAAAGTTTGTTGACGTGTGGCTTGATTTAAATATATTATGCGGCAAACGTGCGGTGATTGGTTGAAATTGCAAGCTCTCTTTTTGTGCTGCGGTGATGGGTCAGATTTATGCGATGATAATATTGCAATGATTTTACTGTTTTAAGCAGAAATAGTGCGGTGATTGGTCAAATTTGCAAGCCCTCGCATAATATAGAGTTGTGATCGCAGAATCCTGGACGGACTGTCATATGGGCATTGTCATGCCAAAACAGCACAAACAGATCTGTGACATGGCTAGTATTATTTGCTGATGTGTGTAAAAAGGCAGCTATGGCAGAGGTTTCTCTCTCTATGGGCTTATCAGTAAGTAGCTTCTGGCACATGTCAGTGCTATCATAATACCAGTGCTTGCTGACCTAGCATCTGGTGCTGTTTGGTAAACAGGAAAGGCAGATGTGCAGAGCGGCAATCACTTCCTCCTCTTCTCCTGCATCTTGGTGAAGTTCTGGATGTCCTGGGCCATGAGTTCTGGCTCCTCCATGGCGGCGAAGTGTCCTCCTCGGGCCATGGGCGTGAAGGTCTTCAGCTCGCGGTATTTCTGCTGCACCCACAGCTTGGGGGTGTGCATCAGCTCGTTGGGGAAGCAGGCGAAACCGGTGGGCACATGCACTGGCATCCTGGGTAGAGAAGGAGTGAATAAGTGCATTAGTTTACTGAAACATAAAATCTGTTTGTCCTTTCTACTTTAACAGCATGACTTACCAGGATAAAGTTATTCTGAAGGTGGAGCTCCTCGTGCTAGCTAGACTATTACATAGCACATACATACACTTGAAGTCAGAAGTTTACATACACCTTAGCCAAATATATTTAAAAACTCAGTTTTTCACAATTCCTGACATTTAATCCTAGTAAATATTCCCTGTCTTAGGTCAGTTAGGATCACCACTTTATTTTAAGAATGTGAAATGTCAGAATAATTATAGAGAGAATGATTTATTTATGCTTTTATTTCTTTCATCACATTCCCAGTGGGTCAGAAGTTTACATACACTCAATTAGTATTTGGTAGCATTGCCTTTAAATTGTTTAACTTGGGTCAAACATTTCGGGTAGCTTTCCACAAGCTTACCACAATAAGTTGGGTGACTTTTGGCCCATTTCTCCTGACAGAGCTGGTGTAACGGAGTCAGGTTTGTAGGCCTCCTTGCTCGCACAAGCTTTTTCAGTTCTGCCCACAAATTTTCTATAGGATTGAGGTCAGGAATTTGTGATGGCCACTCCAATACCTTGACTTTGTTGTCTGTAAGCCATTTTGCCACAACTTTGGAAGTATGATTGGGGTCATTGTCCATTTGGAAGACCCATTTGCGACCAAGCTTTAACTTCCTGACTGATGTCTTGAGATGTTGCTTCAATATATCCACATAATTTTCCTTCCTCATGATGCCATCTATTTTGTGAAGTGCTACAGTCCCTCCTGCAGCAAAGCACCCCCACAGCATGATGCTGCCACCCCCGTACTTCATGGTTGGGATGGTGTTCTTCGGCTTGCAAGCCACCCCTTTTTTCCTCAGAACATAACGATGGTCATTATGGCCAAACAGTTATATTTTTGTTTCATCAGACCAGAGGACATTTCTCCAAAAAGTACGATCTTTGTCCCCATGTGCAGTTGCAAACCGTAGTCTGGCTTTTTTATGGAGGTTTTGGAGCAGTGGCTTCTTCCTTGCTGAGCGGCCTTTCAGGTTATGTCGATATAGGACTCATTTTACTGTGGATATACAGTGGGGAGAACAAGTATTTGATACACTGCCGATTTTGCAGGTTTTCCTACTTACAAAGCATGTAGAGGTCTGTAATTTCATCAAAAATCCAGAAAATCACGTTTTTAAGTAATTAATTTGCATTTTATTGCATGACATAAGTATTTGATCACCTACCAACCAGTAAGAATTCCGGCTCTCACAGACCTGTTAGTTTTTCTTTAAGAAGCCCTCCTGTTCTCCACCTGTATTAACTTCACCTGTTTGAACTCGTTACCTGTATAAAAGACACCCGTCCACACACTCAATCAAACAGACTCCAACCTCTTCACAATGGCCAAGACCAGAGAGCTGTGTAAGGACATCAGGGATAAAATTGTAGACCTGCACAAGGCTGGGATGGGCTACAGGACAATAGGCAAGCAGCTTGGTGAGAAGGCAACAACTGTTGGCGCAATTATTAGAAAATGGAAGAAGTTCAAGATCACCCTCGGTCTGGGGCTCCATGCAAGATCTCACCTCGTGGGGCATCAATGATCATGAGGAAGGTGAGGGATCAGCCCAGAACTACACGGCAGGACCTGGTCAATGACCTGAAGAGAGCTGGGACCACAGTCTCAAAGAAAACCATTAGTAACACACTACGCCGTCATGGATTAAAATCCTGCAGCGCACGCAAGGTCCCCCTGCTCAAGCCAGCGCATGTCCAGGCCCGTCTGAAGTTTGCCAATGACCATCTGGATGATCCAGAGGAGGAATGGGAGAAGGTCATGTGGTCTGATGAGACAAAAATATAGCTTTTTGGTCTAAACTCCACTCGCCGTGTTTGGAGGAAGAAGAAGGATGAGTACAACCCCAAGAACACCATCCCAACCGTGAAGCATGGAGGTGGAAACATCATTCTTTGGGGATGCTTTTCTGCAAAGGGGACAGGACGACTGCACCGTATTGAGGGGAGGATGGATGGGGCCATGTATCGCGAGATCTTGGCCAACAACCTCCTTCCCTCAGTAAGAGCATTGAAGATGGGTCGTGGCTGGGTCTTCCAGCATGACAACGACCCCAAACACACAGCCAGGGCAACTAAGGAGTGGCTCCGTAAGAAGCATCTCAAGTTCCTGGAGTGGCCTAGCCAGTCTCCAGACCTGAACCCAATAGAAAATCTTTGGAGGGAGCTGAAAGTCCGTATTGCCCAGCGACAGCCCCGAAACCTGAAGGATCTGGAGAAGGTCTGTATGGAGGAGTGGGCCAAAATCCCTGCTGCAGTGTGTGCAAACCTGGTCAAGACCTACAGGAAACATATGATCTCTGTAATTGCAATTAATGGTTTCTGTACCAAATATTAAGTTCTGCTTTTCTGATGTATCAAATACTTATGTCATGCAATAAAATGCAAATTAATTACTTAAAAATCATACAATGTGATTTTCTGGATTTTTGTTTTAGATTCCGTCTCTCACAGTTGAAGTGTACCTATGATAAAACATTACAGACCTCTACATGCTTTGTAAGTAGGAAAACCTGCAAAATCGGCAGTGTATCAAATACTTGTTCTCCCCACTGTAGATACTTTTGTACCTGTTTCCTCCAGCATCTTCACAAGGTCCTTTGCTGTTAAAACAAGTTTTAATGACTCCTACCTAAGTGTATGTAAACTTCCGACTTCAACTGTAGATATTACATAGCAACATTCCACTGACTTTGAGTGTGGCTGGTCAAGACCCTTGCTGAAGTTCTCCTTGTAGAAGCGCATGGAGGAGATGATGCAGCCAGATGTCCAGTAGATCATCACGTTGGTCAGCAGGTCATCCAGACTGAACTTCCTGCAAGGTAAGAGGTGCTAAAAAACAAATGCCATAAAAATGGACATGGTAATTTGACAAAGAAGCCTTTGAATTCTAACCAACTATCCTATTCTACATCAAAGGCTGTGGTTCAGGTCTAAGACGTTCTACCTCGTAAGTCCTCCATCATCCAGGTTCCTGAAGTCATGGTCAGTCCAGGTGGAGAACTTCTCCAAGATATAGGCAGCAAGACCCACCGGAGAATCATTCAACCCTCGACCTATAGAAAGAGATCAGACACACACATAATCAGATATACAGTGGGGGAAAAAAGTATTTAGTCAGCCACCAATTGTGCAAGTTCTCCCACTTAAAAAGATGAGAGAGGCCTGTAATTTTCATCATAGGTACACGTCAACTATGACAGACAAATTGAGAAAAAAAATATCCAGAAAATCACATTGTAGGATTTTTAATGAATTTATTTGCAAATTATGGTGGAAAATAAGTATTTGGTCACCTACAAACAAGCAAGATTTCTGGCTCTCACAGACCTGTAACTTCTTCTTTAAGAGGCTCCTCTGTCCTCCACTAGTTACCTGTATTAATGGCACCTGTTTGAACTTGTTATCAGTATAAAATACACCTGTCCACAACCTCAAACAGTCACACTCCAAACTCCACTATGGCCAAGACCAAATAGCTGTCAAAGGACACCAGAAACAAAATTGTAGACCTGCACCAGGCTGGGAAGACTGAATCTGCAATAGGTAAGCAGCTTGGTTTGAAGAAATCAACTGTGGGAGCAATTATTAGGAAATGGAAGACATACAAGACCACTGATAATCTCCCTCGATCTGGGGCTACACGCAATATCTCACCCCGTGGGGTCAAAATGATCACAAGAACGGTGAGCAAAAATCCCAGAACCACACGGGGGGACCTAGTGAATGACCTGCAGAGAGCTGGGACCAAAGTAACAAAGCCTACCATCAGTAACACACTACGCCGCCAGGGACTCAAATCCTGCAGTGCCAGACGTATCCCCCTGCTTAAGCCAGTACATGTCCAGGCCCGTCTGAAGTTTGCTAGAGTGCATTTGGATGATCCAGAAGTGGATTGGGAGAATGTCATATGGTCAGATCAAACCAAAATATAACTTTTGGGTAAAAACTCAACTCGTCGTGTTTGGAGGACAAAGAATGCTGAGTTGCATCCAAAGAACACCATACCTACTGTGAAGCATGGGGGTGGAAACATCATGCTTTGGGGCTGTTTTTCTGCAAAGGGACCAGGACGACTGATCCGTGTAAAGGAAAGAATGAATGGGGCCATGTATCGTGAGATTTTGAGTGAAAACCTCCTTCCATCAGCAAGGGCATTGAAGATGAAACGTGGCTGGGTCTTTCAGCATGACAATGATCCCAAACACACCGCCCAGGCAACGAAGGAGTGGCTTTGTAAGAAGCATTTCAAGGTCCTGGAGTGGCCTAGCCAGTCTCCAGATCTCAACCCCATAGAAAATCTTTGGAGGGAGTTGAAAGTCCGTGTTGCCCAGCGACAGCCCCAAAACATCACTGCTCTACAGGAGATCTGCATGGAGGAATGGGCCAAAATACCAGCAACAGTGTGTGAAAAACTTGTGAAGACTTACAGAAAACGTTTGACCTGTGTCATTGCCAACAAAGGGTATATAACAAAGTATTGAGAAACTTTTGTTATTGACCAAATACTTATTTTCCACCATAATTTGCAAATAAATTCATTAAAAATCCTACAATGTGATTTTCTGGATTTTATTTCTCATTTTGTCTGTCATAGTTGACGTGTACCTACATTTACATTTTAGTCATTTAGCAGACGCTCTTATCCAGAGCGACTTACAGTTAGTGAATACATATATATATATATTTTTTTTCATACTGGTCCCCCGTGGGAATCGAACCCACAACCTTGGCGTTGCAAACGCCATGCTCTATCAACTGAGCTACATCTCTGCCGGCCATTCCCTCCCCTACCCTGGACAACGCTAGGCCAATTGTGCGCTGCCCATGAGTCTCCCGGTCGCGGCCGGCTGCGACAGAGCCTGGATTCGAACCAGGATCTCTAGTGGCACAGCTAGCACTGCGATGCAGTGCCTTAGACCACTGCGCCACTCAGGAGACTATGATGAAAATTACAGGCCTCTCTCATCTTTTTAAGTGGGAGAACTTGCACAATTGGTGGCTGACTAAATACTTTTTTTCCCCACTGTATGATACAGCACAGTTTCTTATTCCTGGTCCTGGTCTATACAGAAGCAGCAGTTAAAGCTTTGTGTAACCCAGAACGCTTCCCCTTCAAAACTGGTTCCATCTCTTACCCACAGTGTCAGGCTTGGTGGCCTGGATGTGCATGTATCCTGACTCCTTGACAGACTCCACCACTAGGTTCTGCACAACGGGGTAGATGCGCTGGATGTCATGCTCATTGAAGCCAAACAGCTTGGGGAAACTGCGGCCCAGCATTATAGACAGAACCATGGGCAGGCCCGGCTTGGAGGGGGGAGCAAAGTTGAGATGCAAGCCTTTGATTATTCTGGGGTGACAAAAGCAGAGAGGAGAGATGAAGTACAACAGACATTGAATCTGAGTCAAACTGAGGCTTTTAAAAAATGTATTTGTATTTATTTAACCTTTATTTAACCAGGTAAGCCAGTTGAGAACAAGTTCTCATTTACAACTGCGACTGTCTGTCTTACTTGGGCTCCAGCTGGGCCATGTTGGTGGTGACGATCCATCCCCAGTCTCCTCCATGAGCATAGAACTGTTGGAAGCCCAGTCTCTTCATCAGCTTGTGGAACACACGGGCCGCACACACCGAGTCAAAACCTGCAACGTAAACAGAATCATTCATTAGAGAAAACAAATATAAAGTCACTGAATATAACGTTCATCTGGCAGACATGCTTTGTTAGATTCAATGGGCTAGGCATTTATGTGAGCCTTGACCCCAGCCAGGCTTCTAACCACTTACCTTTCTTATGTGGAGCCTCAGAGAAGCCGTACCCAGGGATGGAAGGACACACCACCTCAAACACGATGTCGTCTGGGTTGGAGGGTTCAGTCAGGAGGGGTATCATCCTGTAGAACTCGTAGAAAGAGCCTGGCCAGCCGTGCACCATGAGCAGAGGCACAGCAGTCACGCCCTCAGGGAGGTTCTTGGGCCGCACATGGACGTAGTGGACGTCAATGCCTGATACATAGGTCAGAGGATGCTTGAATGAAACATAAGCCGTTTCCTGGTGACTCAAATTGTTTGTTTTTTGTGTGTGCAAAGTTTCACGTAGACTTAGAGTTATGTTGTATTTACTGGCAGCCAATAGATCTGCTTGTTCAGTTCCATCTTATTCTATACATAACTGATCAATCTCTACACACCATCTCACCTTCGATGTTAGTTTTGTAATGTGGGTATTTGTTCAGTTTCTCCACCTGTCTCCTCCAGTCAAAGTCATGTCTCCAGTAGGTGACCACCTTCTGCAGATAGTGGGAGTTGAAGCCGTAGTTGAACTGGCTGTCCTCTAGAGAGGGGAAGGATCGGGTCTGGTCTATTCTCCTGTACAGGTCCTGGGTGGAGCATTGAGTATGAGTTTTTTTTTATTTATTTCACCTTTATTTAACCAGGTAAGCCAGTTGAGAACAAGTTCTCATTTACAACTGCGACCTGGCCAAGATAAAGCATAGTAGTGCGATAAAAACAACAACACAGAGTTACATATGGGGTAAAAAAAACATTAAGTCAAAAAAAAAAATACAACTGAAAATATATATACAGTGTGGGCAAATTTAGCAAGTTATGGAGGTAAGGCAATAAATAGGCTATAGTGCAAAATAATTACAATTAGTATTAACACTGGAATTCTAGATGTGCAAGAGATTATGTGCAAATAGAGATACTGGGGTGCAAAAGAGCAAAATAAATAACAATATAGGGATGAGGTAGTTGGGTGGGCTAATTTCAGATGGGCTGTGTACAGGTGCAGTGATCGGTAAGGTGCTCTGACAACTGATGCTTAAAGTTAGTGAGGGAGATAAGAGTCTCCAGCTTCAGAGATTTTTGCAATTCGTTCCAGTCATTGGCAGCAGAGAACTGGAAGGAATGGCGGCCAAAGGAGGTGTTGGCTTTGGGAATGACCAGTGAGATATACCTGCTGGAGCGCAGACTACGGGTGGGTGCTGCTATGGTGACCAATGAGCTAAGATAAGGCGGGGATTTGCCTAGCAGTGATTTATAGATGGCCTGGAGCTCAACTAATCTTCAACTAATCAACTAAAGACTGTTGCATAAGCCTTAACTCTCTAAGCTTGGACCTCCTCTAGGCCTATAATCCCCCATCTCACCTCCAACTCTTCATCATCCGTCCGGACTGTGTAGTGGCGAATGCTGAGATCTTCTTCCCCGTCCATGGGAGTCCCCTCCCCCCACCAGCCATCCTCACTCTTCAGCTGATGCCTCTTACTCCTCTGCACCAGGAAGTAGATCACTCCTCCCACCACCAGGGCTAACAGAACCTCTGTAAACATGGTGCTGCCTTCTGGGTTACCCAGTGAACAGGATAAACAAATCAAGGATAGCAGACATGTTACAATGGACGCCCTTTATAATGCCATTCACTGTCCTTATATGTAATGCTTAGTAGTGAGTAAATTAATAGTTTTTGTTTGTAGGCTATGTCTAGCATGTAACTTATAATAGAAAAATAAATCAGCAACACATGAAATGTATGGTTACCAGCACTACAGACATACACAGACACACATAAGCCTACATGACTGTTTTATCCATTATGCAAACAAATTGCTACTGAAAAATGATGACAATTGACCAGAGGTTTGCAGACTGTGAAAATAGAACAAAGGTACTGGAGCACTGTTGTTGTACAGAATTCAGTTCTGAAAGGATTAGGTAAAGAATGGTGTGGACAAGGCCCCAGTCACAATTCATTGGGGCCAAAATACATGACAAAGCTTTTCTCTGGCCGGCCTCTGATACCACAACAACTTTCATAGAGAATTTAGAAACATATCGATCTGATTTATTTGTGAGCATTGCTTTATTGATTGACATACAACTGACATAACGTATTTTTCACCTGACAGAAAATATATCCATAAAGCAATTAAGATCCTTTTGGATCTTCTGATTACAAACTATAAAATGAAAGTACTGAGCCCTAGAAGTTCCCTCCATGGGGGCCCAGACAAAACAAACTTTTTTCTGGAACAAGCAGATGGCAACCAGCAAAAACAGGCCTGTGATGAGAGCTGACTGAAGTTGTATTACAAAATGCCTAGGGCAACACATTTAACTTGGCATGCATAGTTCATGCAAAATAACTAGTCTGCTCTGCTATGGACCTGAATATAGTTAGTGTTGTTGTCCAATACTGCAGCTGTTCCTAAAAACGGGTCCAGTTATGCACTAATCTGATTAGAAGGCTAACCAATTGAAAAACAAAGTTTGCATTGAGATGACTGGAATTGCAAGTACGGTATGTAGCCTATTCAATGTTGAATCTATTCACAGATCATTCCTAACATTCCATTTGATATTTACATATTTCAGATAACAGCTGGATAGGCCTACAATGGATAGGCTACAATACCCAATATAAACAATAATATAATAATAATAATATATGCCATTTAGCAGACGCTTTTATCCAAAGCGACTTACAGTCATGCGTGCATACATTTTTTTTTTTTGTGTGTATGGGTGGTCCCGGGGATCGAACCCACTACCTTGGCGTTACAAGCGCCGTGCTCTACCAGCTGAGCTACAGAGGATGAACAAGCAGGCTACCGAGTTTTACTTGAAATATGGACGCATGCACTGCTTTTACAAAAAAATGTGGGGACATAGGCCTAATACTATTAATATTTTGTCAAAAACATTCTAGATTTCCATTTCTATTCACGCACCGTTATCTCGTCACAACAATCCAAACTTCACACATTTCAACTTGCAACAATGTTTCATTAGTCTCAATATCATACATGATCGATTAATACATTATCGATAAGAAAGAAATATCGACCAAGAATACTTTTAGAGCTATTCTTTCGGGTTTTATTAAATGCAAGAGTTAATCTTACTTGCTGCTGGGTTGTTGCTCCACAAGATGAAGTGACAATTCTGCCCTCCGCCACAGTTTCTAGTGTCGAACTAGAGACCAGTGGTTCATGGGAAATGTAGTTCTTGTCTACCGGACTCAAACCAGTGCAAACCTTGGCCACCTTCAGTTGTCAAACGTTCTTGAACGTTGCTGATAGAAATGCCATGAATAGAGCTGATGTGATTCCTTATTCTACATGTCAGAGGCATGTTTGTTTTACATAGGCTATTTCTATATGAACGTTCCAAAACGTTGTGTCCTGAACCTTTGCCTTTTCTGGTACAAACGCATAATGAGAGTTAACAACTGCTTCTCAAAGAGTGGTACTAACCATGTTTCCATCCAACCTTTTTATGCGAGTAAAGTACATATCGGATAGAAAATGTAATGACAGGCCAGATGAAACGTAACATTTTTCTGTAAACTTTCCAAATGTACCATTGAGAGCATCTTGACTGGCTGCATCACTGTTTGGTACTGCAATAGCACCGCCCTCAATCGCATGGCGCTACAGAGGGTGGTGTGGACAGCCCAGTGCATCAGTGGGACCGAGCTCCCTGCCATCCAGGACCTCTATATCAGGCGGTGTGAAAGGAAGGGCCGGAAAATTGTTAAAGACCCCAACCACCCAAGCCAGATTGTTCTCTCTGCTTCCGCACAGCAAGCGGTACCGGTGCATCAAGTCTGATACCAACAGACTCCTGAACAGCTTCTATCCCCATCAGTGGAGGCTGCTGAGGGGATGAGGGCTCATAATAATGGCTGGAAAGGAGCGATTGGAATGGCATCAAACTAGAACTGGAAACCATGTGTTTGATGTACTGGATTTGATACCATGCCACCTATTCCGCTCCAGCAATTTCCACGAGCATGTACCCCCCAATTAAGGCTCTACCAACCTCCTATGATGCACACTCACAGGGCCTATAAACACTTATGCACACTGACACCCCAACACAAATACACTCACTCCATCATTTGCTCACACACATAATATGCACATACATTTATACTGACTCTACACACACGCACACCCACTCACATACAATCATATAAGCTGCTGCTACTCTGTTTATCATATATCCTGAAACGTTTGACCCAAGTTAAACAATTTAAAGGCAATGCTACCAAATACTAATTGAGTGTATGTAAACGTCTGACCCACTGGGAATTTGATGAAAGAAATAAAAGCTTAAATAAATCATTCTCTCTACTATTATTCTGACATTTCACTTTCTTAAAATAAAGTGGTGATCCTAACTGACCTAAGACACTGAATTTTTTCTAGGATTAAATGTCAGGAATGGTGAAAAACTGAGTTTAAATGTATTTGGCTAAGGTGTATGTAAACCTCCGACTTCAACTGTATGTACACTACCGTTCAAAAGCAATTGTTTTGTCCATTAAAATAACATCAAATTGATCAGAAATACAGTGTAGACATTGTTAATGTTGTAAATGGCTATTGTAGCTGGAAACGGCTGATTTTTTATGGAATATCTACATAGGCGTACAGAGGCCCATTATCAGCAACCAATTGTCCTGTGTTCCAATGGCATATTGTGTTTGCTAATCAAATGTATCATTTTAAAAGGCTAATTGATCATTACAAAACCCTTTTGCAATTATGTTAGTAGAGCTGAAAACTGTTGTGCTGATTAAAGAAGCAATAAAACTGGCCTTCTTGAGACTAGTTGAGTATCTGGAGCATCAGCAATTGTGGGTTCGATTACAGAATCAAAATGGCCAGAAACAAATAACTTTCTTCTGAAACTCGTCAGTCTATTCTTGTTCTGAGAAATGAAGGCTATTCCATGCGACAAATTGCCAAGAAACTGAAGATCTCATACAACGCTGTGTACTACTCCCTTCACAGAACAGCACAAACTGGCTCTAACCAGAATAGAAAGAGGAGTGGGAGGCCCCGGTGCACAACTGAGCAAGAGGACAAATACATTAGAGTGTCTAGTTTGAGAAACAGACGCCTCGCAGTTCCTGAACTGGCAGCTTCATTAAATAGTACCCACAAAACACCAGTCTCAACGTCAACAGTGAAGAGGCGACTCCGGGATGCTGACGTTCTAGGCAGAGTTGCAAAGAAAAAGCCATATCTCAGACTGGCTAATAAAAAGAAAATATTAAGATGGGCAAAATAATACAGACACTGGACAGAGGAAGATTGGAAAAAAGTGTTATGGACGAATCAAAGTTTGAGGTGTTCGGATCACAAAGAAGAACATTTGTGAGATGCAGACCAAATGAAAAGATGCTGGAGGAGTGCTTGATGCCATCTGTCAAGCATGGTGGAGGCAATGTGATGGTCTGGGGGTGCTTTGGTGGTGGTAAAGTGGGAGATTTGTACAGGGTAAAATGGATCTTGAAGGAAGGCTATCACTCCATTTTGCAATGCCATGCCATACCCTGTGGACGGCGCTTGATTGGAGACTATTTCCTCCTACAACAGGACAATGACCCAAAGCACAGCTCCAAACTATGCAAGAACTATTTAGGGAAGAAGCAGTCAGCTGGTATTCTGTCTATAATGGAGTGGCCAGCACAGTCACCGGATCTCAACCCTATTGAGCTGTTGTGGGAGCAGCTTGACCGTATGGTACTTAAGAAGTGCCCATCAAGCCAATCCAACTTGTGGGAGGTGCTTCAGGAAGCATGGGGTGAAATCTCTTCAGATTACCTCAACAAATTGACAACTAGAATGCCAAAGGTCTGCAAGGCTGTAATTGCTGCAAATTGAGGATTATTTGACGAAAGCAAAGTTTTAAGGACACAATTATTATTTCAATTAAAAATTATTATTTCTAACCTTGTCAATGACTACATTTCCTATGCATTTTGCTATATCTCCTATTCAAACTCATTTCATGTATGTTTTCATGGAAAACAAGGACATTTCTAAGTGACCCCAAACTTTTGAACGGTAGTGTACATTTAGCAAATGTGTAATATATTGTATTTTTTTTTGCAAATTTCGCAACATAATACGAATTGTAATTCGTAACATATCATACGAAATGGGTGATGGACATCCACAAATTAATACATACCATTCGAAACGTAACATATACTAAATGGATTGTCTCGGATTTAAGTACAGAACAATACGAAATGCTCTGACAGCACTATAGATCCAGTATCCCTGCACATTGTAAATATGGTACTGGAACTGACCCTGTATATAGAATGCTTGCTTACTTTATCGTGTTCTTATTTTTTTATCACGTGTGTTTTTGTTCTGCCTTGTTATTTGTAATATTACATTGTTATTGATTACTGCATTGTTGGGGTTAGAGCTTGAAATAAAGGCATTTCACTGTACTTGTGCATGTGACAAAACTTGAAACGTCGACAAAAAAAAATTGTGGGATCTATTTGTGTTGGTAAAATGAATAATGCGAGAAATGTCGATGGAAACGCTTTTATGATTAAATATTGATATACCCATATCTAAGTAAACGTGGGAGTCACGCTATGACATGTGTGGTCCTCCCACTACGACACATCAGGAAAGCAACAGATTAAATAAATTATGTTTAACTTCACAGGGTGGTGAAAGTGCAAGGTGATGAGTTTATTGCTCCTTTCCAATAAATATCGAGGGTCTTATTCTGATGATATTATCATCGATGCTTGGCAGCCGTTTGACAAATAAAAATAATCTTGCTCTTTAGTCCATAATAATCTCATCATGAAGGCTATACGTGCGCTGCAGTAATGTATCTGCGTGCTGTTGGCTATATAAAAAAAATGTTTTGTGAGAAAACCATCAGTCCAGTCGAAAAAGCGACGGAAACCCATTTAACTTGTATTTTTTTATTCGGTACATTGGAATTTAACCACAAAATGTATTTTTATGTGCACTATGCACAGTCTTTGATCTGCAACAAGTCAATTTGATGTAAACATCTCTGGTGGGAAATTGGCCATATTGTTTTTATGCGGATTTTCCAATATTTGCATGAAAATCTGTCGCCAATTGGATGGAAACCTACGTAGCTAGTGACCTGGTTTGAGGACAAGTTATTTTCAATGATTAAATAGAAAATGTCAGAAAATCAGGCATTCTTGATAAATAAAGACATTCAGGAGGGCCGTTGTGTGTATGGCAGCTTGAACAGCAGCAATATGGGGAGATATTGAAATTAAATCATACATTAAAATCGAAATATTTCAGACAGTTGAGATGTTGGCTGTTGTAAGTTATATAAACATTTATTGAGTAATGCAATCATTTGTAAAGTTCACTAAATGGCATTGGAGGCATTGTTCTTCCTTCACTGAAATAGCCAGTGTGGAAATCAAAAGGTCCTGCTTCATTCATGGTCATGAACATTTTAAAATAAAAAAACATAACATATCAAATGAAAATCTAACCATATAAGTAAACAGACATGCGTCTCTCAATCTGTTTTAGTCCATCTTAACTGAAAATAAATACAAGCTCTTTAAAAGAACTCCAGCAAATACCTCTTCAGAGCAGCGAAGGTTACGCTCTCCATTTTAATTTTTGATTCCCATCAACCCTCCTATTTCCCCTCCCTTCCCTCTCTCTCATGATCCGATGTAGTCATTCCAGCTCTGTTCTCTTCCATTGTTTGTGCTATTGACAAACCACAGTCCAGACTCAAAGGAGAGTTAACACAACTAAGGGCAAGGGGTTCAATCCATTTCCATGGCACCACTTTCCTTGGACACCATAAGCCTCATCAGTTTGCCATGCAGTTTCTCTATCTTCTTAACGTCCTGGGCCTGGTCCGTCTTGTATTGTAAACACTGCAATAAAACATTAGAATGAGTCGTGGATTAGGTAGAGGGAAAGACATGAAGCCAACATTTGTTATATACAAAAATAAAAACATGTCTTAAAAGTCTTACAAGCAACTGGTTAGTTTGCCTAATAGAGCCCCACAGTGGAGGTGTAATAATACCCATAAAACCTAGCGGTCAAACAGGGAAATGGTTCCAATTGTTTTTCCACCATTCATTTTTCCCCAAAGGGAATTTTAGAAACACTTAAAATAAGGGCTGTGTTTCATGTAGGCTTACCCTGGCGAGACATTTTAAATCTCTCTTGGACAATGTTTTTTACATTTTAGTCATTTAGCAGACAAGGTGACTTATCAATCTAGTCGGCTCCATTTACTCTCATATTCGAAAAATGCTAATTAGCATCAAAGTAGACATCATGCAAAACAACAAATCCCTGCAAGCTCCTGCACGTCATCTCTAGCTGACATCTTTGCTAACAGGTATTGTGTCAATGTATAACTTGCACAAGACAGTTCACAGAATTGTCAATTTAAAGATATTTAGCCAATTTATTTATTATCACATTTAGCTAACATTAGATAGTTAATCCAGAGATTCTTACCTTTGCCTCGATTCGGCAGTCTAGTCCAGATCATGGCATTTGTAGTTTATGATAGCCACATTAGCAGCCAATTAGCATTTCATTTATTTATTTATTTGGGTGTGGGGGGGGGGGGGGTTAAATACAGGCGAATATATTGATAAGTCACCTTGTCCTAGAGAGATTTACACAGTTATCAAACGTCATGCCAGGGTAAGCCTACATGAATCACAGCCCTTATTTTAAGCGTTTCTAAAATCCCCTATGGAGAAAATGGTGGAAAAACAATTGGAACCATTTCTGTTTCACCGCTAGGTATTATGGGTATTTATGACTCATACTGTGGTACTCTATACATCAGACTAACCATGGATATTCAGTCAAAGAAGTCACCCCCCCCCAAAAAAGACTCAAGAGTCTCTACAAGCCTAAATGTTGAATACATATTGAAAAACATACTTTGCCAGTTGTCTGTGCAGTTAGTACTTTGACGGTAGGTAGTGGAGATAATACTTTCCTGTGGACATTTTAACAACTTTTTGGTGTGGCGGTCTGTATATGGCTCTGTCTGCTTGTATTTTCAATCTCCTAACGCATTGCACATATTGTAAACAATAGTCAAATGTAACCGAACATTGTCGACCAAAGCACGTTTCCTTAAACAGGAAAGGGCATGATTCATCACTCCAGAGAACGCGTTTCCAATGAGGCGAGCTTTACACCACTCCAGCCGACGCTTGGCATTGCGCATGATGATCTTAGGCTTGTGTGCGCGCCTGCTCGGACATGGAAACCCATTTCATGAAGCTCCTGACGAACAGTGCTTGTGCTGACGTTCCTTCCAGAGGCAATTTGGAACTCGGTAGTGAGTGTTGCAACTGAGGACAGACGATTTTTACGCACTACGCGCTTCACCACTCGGCGGTCCCGTTCTGTGAGCTTATGTGGCCTACCACGTCGTGGCTGAGCAGTTGTTGCTCCTAGAAGTTTCCACTTCACAATAACAGCAATTACAGTTGACCGGGGCAGCTCTAGCAGGACAGCAATTTGACGAACTGACTTGTTGGAAAGGTGGCATCCTATGACTGTGCCACGTTAAGTCACTGAGTTCTTCAGTAAGGCCATTCTACTGCAAATGTTTGTCTATGGAGATTGCATGGCTGTGTGCTCGATTTTATACACCTGTCAGCAACGGGTGTGGCTGAAATAGCTGAATCCACTCATTTTAAGGGGTGCTTTTCTATATACAGTCTAAATCCAAAATATACGTTTATTCAACATTCTGATTTGTAATGGGACTGTTCGGAAATGTTGAGCCTACATGTTAGATACATGTAAGTCTTCCACTCTCTGATTCTTAAAGGGACGACTGGTTAGTGTAATGTAAGATACAAACAGATGTGCACATTCTGAGCAAAGGGAGCAGACAGTCTTCTCCTGAACATACCACTGCATCATCGGTGACTTTGATGCAAAGGTTACCATCACAGTGTCTGTATTTGAGAACCACCCTGACCTGTATTAAAAGGAGGGAGAAGAAAACATTTAACTAGCTAGCTCGTTACAACAAAGGTAACTGAAAGACAGCCTATTTATTGAATTAAAAGAATATGCAACAAACATAGAGCTACATGTATTACAACATGGTTGATTATCTTAATGATACTCACACATTTCAACAGTTGACTAACGTTACTATTAGGCAGTTTGTAGTTTTCCTTCCTATTCACATTTGCCAGCATATTTAACGTTACCTAACGTTAAATTGGCTTCGCGTTAGCTGGCTGCATTGCTTGAAAATGGCAAGCTAGCTATCCTGCTCCTCTAGACTTCATATCACTCCAACGGTGATGGTTATTATGGTCCATCACATTTATTTGTGCTGTGAAATAACCATTACTAAATAAATGTTGCTAGGTAACAAGTTACAGTAGCTAGCAAGATTTCAAGCTTGCTCTCAACAGAAAAATGTCGTGGTTAACGTTACCTTCATTGGCTCTTTCAAATATAGTTTTTCTGCTGCACGAGCGAACTCTTCCCATGTTTGATAATAAGGCATAATCCTTGAGCATAAGAAGTAAATTATAAAAACAGTTTCAATCGGCCTGTGAGGTTTACTAATTTAAAAACCACATCAGCAAACTAGCAGGTAGAAAATAACCGGTGTATATAAACGTCTGCGATTGGACAAGAGCTATGCTGACCAATCACAGAGCACAATACTGTGGAGTTCAAGGTATGTCGTAATTGTAGCAAAGATTCTACATATCTACGAGACATGATACTCCTCCAGAGAGAAATACACAATCTTTGCTGCCATACACTCATGGAGGCCTTCACGCATCAGCCAGTAGATGGCAGAAATAGCTTATGTATTTTCAAGAGCGCAAAATGGCGCTTTCATTAGAAAGTGAACATAACAGAAATTAATAAAATTACGTTTCATTCTTCTTGACAAAAATATATATTATTCTCAACAGTATAAGAAATTCAACTCAATATTTCACAATATTTCACTTTTCATTAAATAATGGCCTGTTTGACAACAAACAAAAGAGATTAGACACCTATATGAATATTGATTATATATATATATATATATATATATTAGTAACCATATGAACAACATCTGTTTCCACCTCTGAATTTAATAGAGCAGACCTGAACATTAATTAACATTTAACTTGATGAACATGATGTAGTTCTCTTCCTCCTCTTTTTAGGAAACATTGAACAACTGGCATGATGCACTGTTAAACTTTACATGTGACACGTATTTGAAAGATTCACTCATATTCTATTTATCTGCATCATTATCATCATCCCTGTCACACAGGCTACTAACATGTCAAATATATGTCACTAGTGGTCTGTTTTAGTGATGATGACATCAGTGCGGCATATTCACATCAGTATGGCATATTCAACCTCTCCTTGTCCCAGTTTGTAATCCCCACATGTTTTATGATGACCACCATTATTCCTGTCCCAAAAACTTGAAGGCTTCATGCCACAATGACAACCTCCCCGTAGCACTCACTTCTGTAATCATGAAGTACTTTGAGAGGCTGGTTATAGCACACATTAACTCCACCAGCCCAGACACCCTAGACCCACTCCAATTTGCATACCGCCCCAACAGATCCATAGATGATGCAATCTCCATTGTTCTCCACACTGCCCTCACCCACCTAGATAAGAGGAATACATACAGTGAGGGAAACAAGTATTTGATCCCCTGCTGATTTTGTACGTTTGCCCACTGACAAAGACATTTTAATGGTAGGTTTATTTGAACAGTGAGAGACAGAATAACAACAAAAAAATCCAGAAAAACGCATGTCAAAAATGTTATAAATTGATTTGCATTTGAATGAGGGAAATAAGTATTTGACCCCTCTGCAAAACATGACTTAGTACTTGGTGGCAAAACCCTTGTTGGCAATCACAGAGGTCAGACGTTTCTTGTAGTTGGCCACCAGGTTTGCACACATCTGAGGAGGGATTTTGTTCCACTCCTCTTTGCAGATCTTCTCCAAGTCATTAAGGTTTCGAGGCTGACGTTTGGCAACTCGAACCTTCAGCTCCCTCCACAGATTTTCTATGGGATTATGGTCTGGAGACTGGCTAGGCCACTCCAGGACCTTAATGTGCTTCTTCTTGAGCCACTCCTTTGTTGCCTTGGCCGTGTGTTTTGGGTCATTTCATGCTGGAATACCCATCCACGACCCATTTTCAATGCCCTGGCTGAGGGAAGGAGGTTCTCACCCAAGATTTGACGGTACATGGCCCCGTCCATCGTCCCTTTGATGCAGTGAAGTTGTCCTGTCCCCTTAGCAGAAAAACACCCCCAAAGCATAATGTTTCCACCTCCATGTTTGACGGTGGGGATGGTGTTCTTGGGGTCATAGGCAGCATTCCTCCTCCTCCAAACACGGCGAGTTGAGTTGATGCCAAAGAGCTCAATTTTTGTCTCATTTGACCACAACACTTTCACCCAGTTCTCCTCTGAATCATTCAGATGTTCATTGGCAAACTTCAGACGGGCCTGTATATGTGCTTTCTTGAGCAGGGGGACCTTGCGGGCGTTGCAGGATTTCAGTCCTTCACGGCGTAGTGCGTTACCAATTGTTTTCTTGGTGACTATGGTCCCAGCTGCCTTGAGATCATTGACAAGATCCTCCCGTGTAGTTCTGGGCTGATTCCTCACCGTTCTCATGATCATTGCAACTCCACGAGGTGAGATCTTGCATGGAGCCCCAGGCCGAGGGAGATTGACAGTTATTTTGTGTATCTTCCATTTGCGAATAATCGCACCAACTGTTGTCACCTTCTCACCAAGCTGCTTGGTGATGGTCTTGTAGCCCATTCCAGCCTTGTGTAGGTCTACAATCTTGTCCCTGACATCCTCGGAGAGCTCTTTGGTCTTGGCCATGGTGGAGAGTTTGGAATCTGATTGATTGCTTCTGTGGACAGGTGTCTTTCATACAGGTAACGAGCTGAGATTAGGAGCACACTCTTAAAGGGAGTGCTCCTAATCTCAGTTTGTTACCTGTATAAAAGACACTTGGGAGCCAGAAATCTTTCTGATTCAGAAAATGTATGCACTCACTAACTGCAAGTCGCTCTGGATAAGAGCGTCTGCTAAATGACTGAAATGTAAATGTCTATATCAGCTTTCTGAGATGCTCTGACTCTTCTCTCTCTTCCAGAAGCAGGTTGATGTTTATTGGAATGAGGCAGAACTGAGCAATTTCTGCTAGATGGCCTATATTGTAAAAATTATTGAAAACAAAAATGTGCTTTTTGGTCTTAATTAAAGGAGTGCGCTTAAGGTTAAGGTTAGGTTTAAAATCAGTTTTATGACTTTGTGGCAGAGCTGCCTCCAGAACAAGATTAATTACGAAAAACGCTAACCTGCCTTCCAGGATTTACAAAAAATTGCATAATATATATATTTTTCCATGTAGCCTATAATTAATACTAAATCTGAAATAACAAAGCAAGCAACAGCGCCTTGGGCCAATTCATATATCAGTTGTGAATGACAAACGTCAGTGAATTGCTTTAGCTCCCGCCTTGGGCCAATCAGTGTAATTTTGTAAATGCCGGATCTCATGGTGCTTTCATGACAACTGGGAACTCGGAAAAAACTAGGTTAAATCATGGCGTCGGTGATCTTCAGGTCAGAAAGTCAGAGCTCTAGAAAGATGCCCGAGTTTCCGACTTTGAATTCCGAGGTCGATGACCGTTCAAATGATTTTTCCCAGTCGTTTTTGCCGAGTTCCCAGTTGTATTGAACCCACTGAAGTCGGAAGTCGGAGATTTCCGAGTTCCCAGTTGTTTTGAACGCAGCATGAGATAGTACGAACGGAGACAGATCCACAGTCCCCTCCCGATTTAATCGTGGGTGACAATAACCGACATCCACATAGTGGCGCACTGAGGTTGCTTATTAGCCTACACCCCCCCCATAAACGTCTCATTCAAAAATCCCGTTATTCCCTTTTTTTGCAGGGGGGTACTTGCACCATCTCTGTTGGCTTTTGGGCTGTCAAAAATTCGAAGGGGTGTGGCCCTGTATGTTCTGTACGTCTCTACGTACCTCACGTAGTTGAGAAAAGCTTTGCGTCAGTGTTGTAGCAGTAGAGAGACGGGGATCCCAGCGGCACGTTGCCGCTATATGAAACGACTGCAGTCTCAGCCGCGAAAACCATTGAATTTTCTCATCTTTTCTTTCATTAGAATTTCGTAAACGGTGGCGCGATGCACTAGATCATGTAGGATAAATACTTTTTACATTTTCTTTTTTCTTTTTTTTACTCTACTGGATATAACTACGAGCCTCTTTCGTCCCGCGGCGTTCCATTGATATTATTTTGTGGCATATTCAAGTGCGAACTTTCTGAAAACTATTGCAAGATAAGTCATCAGTCAAGCCCTTGACGAAGATACTATTGTGTGACAGTACTGTGACTGAATCATGAGGTGAGTAATTGATCAAAGTCTTAAATAAAATTCACACAGCTAACTTTTAGAGAAGCTATATGTCCAACAAACTTTCTAATCTGATGCGATCAAATGCATGTTATTCATTAGGTTATTTGGTCGTTTAAATATTGCACAAAATGGTCTTCTATAATGCATATACAGCAAATTGCAGTTCAGCAATGTCGATGTGGATGTTGCCTCCTTGAATGTAAAATAGCAAGGCATGCAGTGCGCAATTGTATTATCAGTGGTTGCTACAGAGTTTACTGAAAAACACGTTTGTTTTTGATTTCATACTATGTCACACCTACACACGCCTCCAGAAAGAACATATTGGCCAGTTGTTGCGATCAATGCAGTAACGGGCAGAAACAATAACCGCAAGTTGAATGGTTAAACCTAGGCTAATAGGCCAGTGTCCTCAAAATGTACAATTTTATTTCAATCAACATGCATGTCAATTTGATCATAGCAATTCTCATGCATATTGACAAAACAATACGCATGGACATGTTGCTAGGGTTGTATTCTACGTGCAATGGGTTTTAATTCATTGTGGCATTTATTTGCTGGTTAGGCATTTTGGGATTATTCACGACGATAATGAAATATAATTTATTTGATGTCACATTAATTCAAACATCCATTTGTTCGTTGATGTTGACAATTGGATAGGGCTATGACTGTTTATTTCGCAAGGTTTGCGCACTAACTGACTATTGTGCCTTAAAAAATACATGTATTTGCATTGAACACATTTAATATTATCACACAATTCTAAACCTGTATTTAGTAAGTATGATTATATAATTCTTTATGATTTGATAGTGCTCTAAGGTCGTTCTTCCACCTATGTCACACTTGACTTGATGATGATGAGCACCACTGCACTTAGGTGTCCCATGTCTCCGCAGTGCAGGTGTGCAGTTTACTTTAAACCCAGGACAAAACAAACATCTCAAATGTGCATATTATAGTATATAATATGTAGTCTTCCTCTATTCAAGAGGTGTATGTTGCTGATAAAGATGTGTATAAGTGACCTAGCCTTGTGGCTGTTTGAAAAGGGCTCTCATTGTGTTGTAATATGCTCATCACATTGTAGTGGAGGAAGTTGTCTGTGGGCTATGGAGAGTTCAGATGTCAAGGCTTGGTCCACAGTCAGAGGGTGAAACACTGGGGTGACCCCTAGTCAGATCCATGACTCAACATGGCAGGGGCAGGGACGAGGGCGGGGGCGTGGGGCGGACGGGGCCCCTCGAGAGAAAGGCTTAAATGAGGCCAGCTGCTGGCATCTCTCCACTAGACCAAGCCTCATCTAACAATGGCTCTGGCTGCACCAATTAACTAAAGCTCTGCTGGAATTCTCAAATAATTTTGTTTATCCACCTTGCTGATTGGTGATCAGTGATCACATTACTTATTGGAAATAGTAAATAGCTAGGTTTCCATCCAATTGGCAAAAGATTTTCATGCAAATATTCAAAAATCTGCATAAAACAATATGCACATATTCCCACCAGTGATGTTTGTCAAACTGGTTTATTGCGGATAAAAGGCTGTGCGTGATGACGTAGCGCACATAAAAATACCTTTTGAAGTTAAATTCCCATGTGCCTAATAAAAAATACAAGTTAAATGGGTTTCCATCGCATTGTCAACTCTACTGATGGTTTTGTCACAACTGTTGCATTATATAGCACGTGCACTCTAGCCAACGGCTCACAGATACAGTGCGAGTAGGATACCTAGATGATGAGATTATTCTGGAGAAAAGCGAGATTATTTATATTTTTTTCAAACAGCAGCCAAGCATCGATCGTCATGTCACCAGAATAAGACCCCCAATATTTATTGGAAAGCAGCATCAAGCTCATCACCGTGCACTTTCACCACCCTGTGAAGTTCATCATAACTTATTTCATCTGTAGCCTAATAAACTGCATGGTTTCCCGAGTCGTAGTTGGAGGACCACACAACATATCATCGCGTGACTCCAAGTTTACTTCGATATGATAGTTATATCAATATTTGCGCATAAAGGCGTTTCCACAGCCATTTCTCGCATAATTAATTTTACAGACATGAACGAACAAATTGTCTGTTGACATTTATAAAATTGTACCGGCATTTCCTGTTTCCTTCAGCCGGGTCGTGACTTTTTTTTCATGCGTCAAGTAATTCATCTGCATGAAATGGTTGTATGGAAACCTGGTTAGTGACAGTAAAAGCTGGGTGAAAAAGTAGTAGTCCTTTCTGTTTTTATTCATTAGACAACAAAGCTGAGTGCCAAAAGGGGGGCTAGGCTATTAGATGTGCCTGGTGGGTTTGTTCAACAGGTGTGGTTTGGTTGCTTGGGTTGACTGCTGGGCGAAGCTGCTGGTCTGACTGACTCATGACCATTTGTTGGTGTGTGTCAGGATAGACCAACAGCATGGAAGTTGTCTTTCTCCATGTCAACTGATCAGGCACTATAAGCCCAAAGACCTGTCAACATAAGACACCTTTACAATGTCAGTGATGAAAGCTGAACTGTCTGTTCCTTTCAAAGTCCTCACCCATGATGTTCTAAAATCGAGCCACCAGTCAGTTATGCATCATGGGAAGTGAAGCACACTTGATGTTGTATCACTCCCGGTTGATAATGAAGCATCAGGCTGTGATGTCATAGTAACAACCTCTGACAGCCTTTTCCTTTTGAGGAGTCTGTTACATTTACACTGATGCTGAGAAATAACAGCTGTGGAAATGCTTCTGGTATTTTTTTGTATACATATTTTGTTCAAGTTTTCTTGATGACTGCCACAATTGTATTCAGCCTGTGGCTTTTTAATGGACTGGAGTAACCCTCCAAATAACAAATAATTTAGTCCAAGTTTGTCTTGAGCCTAATGACGCAAGTGGCTCATCAGACAGCAGTCAAGAGGGATGAACGGGGTGTGTGTGTGTCCACAGTCAGCCAAGTGAGCGGAAAGCCAGGGCTTAATCCCAGATAGTCTACCATAAAGTAATAATTGGACCTAATTTCTTTGTTTCATTTGATAGGGGATTGTCATAAAATGGCGGCATGAGTCTTCGGAATAGGATGTGAGAAAGACGTTATTGTGTGCCAATGATTTCTTTTGAAGTTTTCACAGATTCTATCACCCACTCGACCCTCCACCCTCTGATCTCCGCTTTTTTTTCTTATCCCCCTCTACCTCCCCCTCTCTCAGACAATCCATCCCCCTCTACCTCCCTCTCTCTGACAATCCATCCCCCTCTACCTCCCTCTCTCTGACAATCCATCTCCCTCTACCTCCCTCTCTCTATCTGACAATCCATCCCCCTCTACCTCCCTCTCTCTGACAATCCATCCCCCTCTACCTCCCTCTCTCTATCTGACAATCCATCCCCCTCTACCTCCCTCTCTCTGACAATCCATCCCCCTCTACCTCCCTCTCTCTATCTGACAATCCATCCCCCTCTACCTCCCTCTCTCTATCTGACAATCCATCCCTAATCTCTCAAATATCTCCTCTGTTCACCGAAAAACTGCAAACCAGCCTTTCTGTAAGTATTTTCGTTTGGCCTCTATCTGACGTCATTGCAGAGGAGTTTCATCTTTCACTCTGTGCATTTCACTTATCTCTGAGTGATTGTTCGTCCAAGCAAAGTGGACCCAGGAGGGAACTAATCACCACAGTGTTTCATCTCCCAGGATTAGGGCTGATTCACAGGAGACAAGTGACTTTGTGCTCAAATTATTTTACGTAATGTTTAATCCACTGACTGCATTAAAACATTTTCGGCTGGTGTATTTCCCCTCCTACCTATTGTGTGTGAATCTAAGTTTAACTGGGTGTAAGTAAGCTGCTCTGTCTTTGTGTGTGTTTTATGTGTGCGTGTGTAGACATTTTACTATACTTGTGAGTACCAGAAGTCCTCACAAGAATAGTAAACCAACAAAAATTCAGAGAAGTGAGGACATTTTTCTGGTCCTCACTTGTAAAAAGCCTATTTTAGAGTGAAGGTTAGGGGTTACAGTTAGTGTAAGGGTTAGGGGGAAAATAGGATTTTGAATGGGAATCAATTGTTGGTCCCCAAAAAGTCCTAGTAAGTATAGTAAGACATAACTGTGTGTATGTGTGTGTCCACTGTCCAGTATGTTGTTAGCCTTCTAACCACTGCAGAATGATGCCACAGTTTTATCTGGTGATGCATCTCGTCATGATGAGTTATATCAGACAGCAGCAGCAGAGCCAAAGTGCTTTGTGTGCCCTAATATCTCACTCAACCCCCACATCACCCTTTGTGCTCGTCTCCTTGGTCTGCCTTGCTACAAGTAAAATAAGGGAACAGAACTGTCTCCATTGTTAAAGATGTGGAGGATTTGTCTTGCCTTGTCTCTCTGACATGAATCACTAGACATAGTGGAGCTTTGTGGAGAGGGCAAAGAACATTTTGTGTTCCATTTTAATAGACACAAGAGTGTGGTGGCAGTAGCAGGAACAGCGGCATCTAGTGGCAAAACTTGGTACTTTCACACTAATTTATGGAAAAGAATGCAAGCGACTTCAATGACTAATTTCTCTGAACAAGGGAAAAAGAAACATCACCAGATTCACAGGATAAAAAGGTTGAAAAAGCAATACTCCAAGCAGCAGCTCCATACTACTTGTCAGACATAGAGAACTGATACTGTATACTTGTTGTTGAGGTGGATTTTGATTATTTTATTTTATTCATCATGTCTTACTCATTGTTAAGAAGAATTATGATTCAAATTGGATGTTGGGTATTATATTTATTGAAGATTAGATGAATCCTATAAATAAAAATTGCAATCAATTAACTTAATTTCTTATCAAATTATATTTCAACAAAATAATGTTTCAGGAATGCTTATCTTATGTTTCTAACTACAGAAACGATTTCAGAACAATCTGAGATGGTGGGTGTCAATCCTCTTTCTTGTGCTTTTTGAGGTGGAACGACTCATTGGTGATTTTTAAGATTCTCTCTGTCTCGCTCTCTGTCTTGCTATCCGTCTCTCTTCCTCTGTACTGCAGTAGAAAGTTGTGTACCCAGTGTGGTATGCTGACAGGGCGATACTCTCCCACATTAGAATGACTGGCTCTCAGTACCACAGCTTCAATCAGCAACACCTCACCGCTTGCGTACCAAACAAACAATGTCAACTCCCCACACTGTTACCAAACCACCCTTTTGTAATTATGTTTTTAACATTGTATTCCATTTCCATGGAACGGGAAGTGGACAACTTTTGTTTAGTGCTGCTTATATTTGTCCAAATTACACTGGATTAGCATAATGGCTTCCTCAATACGAGCGCAGCATTATTTATAAAGTGATCACAATACTGCCTTTGGTAACAGTCCAGCTTTAAATGGTGCTCTAAAGCCCTGATGGAAATAGGCTCCGTTATAACATCCTGTCGTCTCTCTTTTTGACACTGGAATATATTTGGAATGTTATTTTAACCTCAGGTGTTATTTCAACCTTGGCTTTGGTATGACCTTACAAATGATATCATGGCATTTATTACAGTCTATAAAAACATTGACTGCACCTTTGGGAATAACATATTACAGTGTGTTTACCTGACAGGATTCAGCCTACAGTCTTCCCATTTCTCCCTATGGAGCGATGTCATGAGCTTTGGGGGTTGAGTGGGTGGGCCAGGTGGCATCAAACTAGCTGCATTTCGTTTGACCTGTTTTTCTATTGAGATTTCTTTGTATGTATCCATACAAATATTCATTACTATAATGGGACAGTGGACATCGCAATTCAATGTTGCAAATACAAATCTCTGCTGTTGAAAACCAAATGCTAGTCTAAAAGAAAGGGGAAATAATGTCTAGATAGTCCCAGTCGGTATTAAATTGAACTTTGCGAAGCCACAGGGCTCTTCTTGCAGGCTCCATTTCCGTACATGGGAGCATTGCAAACCATAAATTGGGATTTTTGACCTGGATACATGTACATTGAACAACACAGCAGCTTTTCAGGATGTTCTGTTATTAATGTATAACAAAAAATCGACAACAAAGTTGGCTCTTATAATGGGGGTCAAAGGGAAATAATGTTTTTTTTTCTCCCAATTTGTGGGCGTGATCAGGGGGAATTCCTTCTTATGACATGAATATCGACTCAGAGTATGCTTTTTTACACTGGAGATCAACTTTAAGAATTGCCTGGCTCTGGCAGGGCTGATGAGACAGTGGATTTCACAGTGAGATGGAACAGTGAATGGGCATTTCAACGTCATAGCTTTAGCCGATAGTAACTTGTGAACACCGTCTGGAATGCGGTTTTAACCAGTCAGCATCCAGAATTAGACACGCCCGTTGTATAATTTCTGATCAACCCTGGTATACAACTGATTGTGCTTGCATGTATTTCCATGGTACTGCTGCTGTGGCCTTTAGGGATTGAGGGTTAAACAGCTGTTGGAGCCATGGTGGCCAGTATTAGTTTCATGGGATAATGCTGTGTGTTTTGGGTATCTGGTTGTTCTCTGATGGATTAACTGCTATAAAGCCTGTGTCAGCTTCCCACTCTGGTGGACCCTGTTGTGGGAATGAAACAATGCATTTGGATTCACTCTCTGAATTCGGCAATGCAAGCAAGCTGAGAACTCGACAGACAAAATGCTCCTACTCTGGCTTCTGCTCAGCTGTCATGTCTGGTTGTTGATGTCCTGTTTTGTAGCTCATCACTGATCCAATACCCCACTCCCCCTGTTTCTCTCAGGGAAGCCTTCTGCTGATGATCCAGAGAGTGATGGATGGCTGATTTGCTCCCTAATCTTTCTTTTTTATTTTCTTGTTATTTGTAATTTTTTAAATATATTTCTACTCCATTTCCTCCCCAATTTCGTCATATGCAATTGGTAGTTACAGTCTTGTCCCATCGCTGCAACTCCCATACGGACTCAGGAGAGGCGAAGGTCGAGAGCCGCGCGTCCTCCGAAACACAACCCTGCCAAGCCGCACTGCTTCTTGACACAATGCACGCTTAACCCCGAAGCCAGCCGCACCAATGTGTTGGAGGAAACACCGTACACCTGACGACCGTGTCAGCGTGCATGCGCCCGGCCCGCTACAGAAGTCCCTACAGCATTTACATTTTACATTTTAGTCATTTAGCAGACGCTGTTATCCAGAGCAACTTACAGTTAGTGAATATTTTTTAAATTTTTATACTGGCCCCCCGTGGGAATCGAACCCACAACCTTGGCGTTGCAAACGCCATGCTCTATCAACTGAGCTACATCCCTGCCGGCCATTCCCTCCCCTACCCTGGACGACGCTGGGCCAATTGTGCACCGCCCATGAGTCTCCCGGTCGCGGCCGGCTGCGACAGAGCCTGGATTCGAACCAGGATCTCTAGTGGCACAGTTAGCACTGCGATGCAGTGCCTTAGACCACTGCGCCACTCAGGAGTACAGCATGGTGGGACAAGGACATCCCGGCCAGCCAAACACTCCCCTAACCCAGACAACGCTGGGCCAATTGTGCGTCGCCTCATGGGTCTCCTGGTCGCGGCCGGCTGTGACACAGCCCGGTATCAAACCAGGATCTGTAGTAATGCAGCTTGCACTGCGATGCAGTGGCTTAGACCGCTGCGCCACTCGGGAGGCCCTCCCTAAACGTTCTTAAACATCTTTCTCAGGCAGAGATAATGGTGGCTTTGAGGCTTGCTGCCAGCTATCGATGACATCATCACCCTGCGTCAGCACTCAGGCAGCCCAGGTCAGTGTAGAGTGTGGGCGGTACGGTGACCTATGACCTTGTGTTCGCCAATATCACTCAACACGCGAAGCAGAGCAGGGGTCTCCTCTTTACTGTCGACCATTACTCTTCCTGTGGCGCCGAGGAGACTAGTACGCCAACGGCCTCTCAGATGGTCAAGCAGAACATGAGGGTGACTCGGGCCATATGGTTTATTTTACACAAAGTTTTTTTCTGTTTAGCTGTTGTTGGTCCTTATAAACTCTCATGACTGATACCGGAGCAATGTTTACCACCGACACCTGTTTGCTGTCAAATCCTCAGATGTCAGAGTTTTATAAAGAACTTCTCAGTGCTCTCTCTGCCTTTGGCCCAATGTGGTTTTCACACCCCTCCTGTTGTCCTTGGGCAAGTGTGTGTGTGTGCTGAATATATTTGACATTCAACTGTGTGTGTGTTGAATATACTGTCATTCCTGGTCAGTGGGTGATTACATCAGTGAAGTGCTGCGTGACCAGCTGCATATGGCTGCTCAGTCATGTGTGGGATGTCCTCGTCGGATCCTCACAAGCTTCTGTGTGCTGTTCTTCAGTTCCATCCCTCCCCCACCCGCCTCTGCCTGCAGAATATGAGCAGCATGTCTCATAAGTCTCCCATTGACATAAGTCTCCCATTGACATCAATAAAATGTTTTATTGATTTGGATATGAAATGTCTGGTGAAGAGTGTTAGACAGGGGGACTACACTGTCAACACACCATTATACTCTGTACCCCAGTGGGTTGACATACAGAGAGCAGACTGCCTGGCTCTGGTTCACTGACACAGGAAGACTATCCATCCGACAGTGCACAGCTGCACCCACCGCAGCACCACTCTGGAACAGATGTCAGGCCTGGGCAATGGGTGCCCCTGCGATGCTACCATGATGATTCCTTAGCTAGCAGGTCACTACAGATGCAGGAAATGGACACCCAGCCGGCTCATGAGATCCATGACAGCACAACATTGTTAGTCCACTGTAGTGTAGATCCCTTTAAACCTGGTGTTTGAGAAGCAGAACCCTCATCCTACTGAGTGTATAATCTGTAAAACAAGGGGATGCGTGAGTTTGCTTGTTGTCTTTGCTGCAGTAGCAGTCTCTCTTTTGAATACTATTGGAGCTGCCAGCCGAGCGCTGACTGATGTTGTGTGTTTAATCAGATCTGCTGCATGCTACTGTAGCATAGTCAGCCAGCCTGTGTTGTTGAGTGTGGCAGTCTCGCTCGCTCTCTCGCTCTGCCCTCTCTCTGAGCTCTATCTCTCTCTCCTGAGCTCTCTCTTTCTCTCTCTGAGCTCTCTCTTTCTCTCTCTCTGAGCTCTCGCTCTTTCTCTCTCTCTGAGCTCTCGCTCTTTCTCTCTCTGAGCTCTCGCTCTGCTCTCTCTCTGAGCTCTCGCTCTGCTTTCTCTGAGCAATCGCTCTTTTTCTCTCTGAGCTCTCTCTCTTTCTCCTGAGCTCTCTCTTTCTCTCTCTGAGCTCTCGCTCTGCTCTCTCTGAGCTCTCGCTCTTTCTCTCTCTGAGCTCTCGCTCTTTCTCTCTCTCTGAGCTCTCGCTCTGCTTTCTCTGAGCAATCGCTCTTTCTCTCTCTGAGCTCTCGCTCTTGCTCTCGCTCTTTTTTTCTCTCTGAGCTCTCTCTCTTTCTCTCTCTGAGCTCTCGCTCTTTCTCTCTCTCTGAGCTCTCGCTCTTTCTCTCTCTCTGAGCTCTCGCTCTTTCTCTCTCTGAGCTCTCTCTCTTTCTCTCTCTGAGCTCTCGCTCTTTCTCTCTCTCTGAGCTCTCGCTCTTTCTCTCTCTCTGAGCTCTCGCTCTTTCTCTCTCTCTGAGCTCTCGCTCTTTCTCTCTCTCTGAGCTCTCGCTCTTTCTCTCTCTCTGAGCTCTCGCTCTTTCTCTCTCTCTGAGCTCTCTCTCTGAGCTCTCTCTCGCTCTCTCTCTTTCTCTCTCTCTGAGCTCTCGCTCTTTCTCTCTCTCTGAGCTCTCGCTCTTTCTCTCTCTCTGAGCTCTCGCTCTTTCTCTCTCTCTGAGCTCTCGCTCTTTCTCTCTGAGCTCTCTCTCTTTCTCTCTCTGAGCTCTCGCTCTTTCTCTCTCTCTGAGCTCTCGCTCTTTCTCTCTCTCTGAGCTCTCGCTCTTTCTCTCTCTCTGAGCTCTCGCTCTTTCTCTCTCTCTGAGCTCTCGCTCTTTCTCTCTCTCTGAGCTCTCGCTCTTTCTCTCTCTCTGAGCTCTCGCTCTTTCTCTCTCTCTGAGCTCTCGCTCTTTCTCTCTCTCTGAGCTCTCGCTCTTTCTCTCTCTCTGAGCTCTCGCTCTTTCTCTCTCTCTGAGCTCTCGCTCTTTCTCTCTCTCTGAGCTCTCGCTCTTTCTCTCTCTCTGAGCTCTCTCTCTGAGCTCTCGCTCTTTCTCTCTCTCTGAGCTCTCGCTCTATCTCTCTCTCTGAGCTCTCGCTCTCTCTCTCTCTGAGCTCTCGCTCTCTCTCTCTCTGAGCTCTCTCTCAATTCCATTTCAATTTAAGGGGCTTTATTGGCATGGGAAACACATGTTTACATTGCCAAAGCAAGTGAAATAGATAATAAAAAATGAACAGTAAACATTACACTCACAAAAGTTCCAAAAGAATAAAGACATTTCAAACGTAAATATGGGTTGTATTTACAATGGTGTTTGTTCTTCACTGGTTGCCCTTTTCTTGTGGCAACAGGTCACAAATCTTGCTGATGTGATAGCACACTGTGGTATTTCACCCAATAGATATGGGAGTTTATCAAAATTGGGTTTGTTTTGTTGTGGGTCTGTGTAATCTGAGGGAAATATGTGTGTCTAATATGGTCATACATTTGGCAGGAGGTTAGGAAGTGCAGCTCAGTTTCCACCTCATTTTGTGGGCAGTGTGCACATAGCCTGTCTTCTCTTGAGAGCCAGGTCTGCCTACGGCGGCCTTTCTCAAAAGCAAGGCTATGCTCACTGAGTCTGTACATAGTCAACGCTTTCCTTAAGTTTGGGTCAGTCACAGTGGTCAGGTATTCTGACACTGTGTACTCTCTGTTTAGGGCCAAATAGCATTCTAGTTTGCTCAGTTTTTTTGTTAATTCTTTCAAATGTGTCAAGTAATTATCTTTTTGCTTTCTCATGATTTGGTTGGGTCTAATTGTGTTGCTGTCCTGGGGCTCTGTGGGGTCTGTTTGTATTTGTGAACAGAGGCCCAGGACCAGCTTGCTTAGGGGACTATTCTCTAGGTTCATCTCTCTGTAGGTGATGGCTTTGTTATGGAAGGTTTGGGAATCGCTTCCTTTTAGGTGGTTGTAGAATTTAACTGCTCTTTTCTGGATTTTGATCATTACCGGGTATCGGCCTAATTCTGCTCTGCATGCGTTATTTGGTGTTTTACGTTGTACACTGAGGATATTTTTGCAGAATTCTGCAAGCAGTCTCAATTTGGTGTTTGTCCCATTTTGTGAATTCTTGGTTGGTGAGCAGACCCCAGACCTCACAATCATAAAGGGCAATGTGTTCTATAACTGATTCAAGTATTTTTAGCCAGATCCTAATTGGTATGTCATATTTTATGTTCCTTTTGATAGCAGAGAAGGCCCTTCTTGCCTTGTCTCTCAGATCGTTCACAGCTTTGTGGAAGTTACCTGTGACGCTGATGTTTAGGCCGAGGTATGTATCGTTTTTTGTGTGCTCAAGGGCAACGGTGTCTAGATGGAATTTGTATTTGTGGTCCTGGCAACTGGACCTTTTTTGGAACACCATTATTTTTGTCTTACTGAGATTTACTGTAAGGGCCCAGGTCTGAAGGAATCTGTGCAGAAGATCTAGGTGCTGCTGTAGGCCCTCCTTGGTTGGGGACAGAAGCACCAGATCATCAGCAAACAGTAGACATTTGTCTTCAGATTCTAGTAGGGTGAGGCTGGGTGCTGCAGACTGCTCTAGTGCTCTCGCCAATTGATTGATATATATGTTGAATATGGTGGGGCTTAAGCTGCATCCCTGTCTCACCCCATGGCCCTGTGGAAATAAATGTTTTTTTTTTGCCAATTGTGACCGCACACTTGTTTGTGTACATGGATTTTATAATGTTGTATGTTTTTCCCCCAACACCACTTTCCATCAATTTGTATAGCAGAACCTCATGCCAAATTGAGTCAAAAGCTTTTTTTGAAATCAACAAAGCATGAGAAGACACTGCCGTTTTGTTTTGTTTTGTTTTGTTTTGTTTCTTTGTCAATTAGGGTGGTGCAGGGTAAATGCGTGGTCTGTCGTACGGTAATTTGCTAAAATGCCAATTTTGATAATTTGTTGTCTGTTTATTTTAACATTTCATTTAGGATACCATCAACACCACAGGCCTTTTTGGGTTGGAGGGTTTATATTTTGTCATGTAGTTCATTCAATGTATTTGGAGAATCCATTGGGTTCTGGTAGTCTTTAATAGTTGATTCTAAGATTTGTATTTGATCATGTATATGTTTTTGCTGTTTGTTCTTTGTTATAGGGCCAAAAAGATTGGAGATGTGGTTTCCGTTTTGGATAGATAACTCTTCGTGTTGTTGTTCGTTTTCCAATTTTCCCAGAAGTGGTTAGTCTATGGATTCTTCAATTACATTGAGATGATTTCTGACGTGCTGTTCCTTCTTTTTCCGTAGTTTATTTCTGTATTGTTTTAGTGATTAAATCAAATCAAATCAAATTTTATTGGTCACATGCGCCGAATACAACAGGTGCAGACATTACAGTGAAATGCTTACTTACAGCCCTTAACCAACAGTGCATTTATTTTAAACAAAAAAAGTAAGAATAAAACAACAACAAAAAAAGTGTTGAGAAAAAAAGAGCAGAAGTAAAATAAAGTGACAGTAGGGAGGCTATATATACAGGGGGGTACCATTGCAGAGTCAATGTGCGGGGGCACCGGCTAGTTGAGGTAGTTGAGGTAATATGTACATGTGGGTAGAGTTAAAGTGACTACGCATAAATACTTAACAGAGTAGCAGCAGCGTAAAAAGGATGGGGTGGGGGGGCAGTGCAAATAGTCCGGGTAGCCATGATTAGCTGTTCAGGAGTCTTATGGCTTGGGGGTAGAAGCTGTTGAGAAGTCTTTTGGACCTAGACTTGGCACTCCGGTACCGCTTGCCGTGCGGTAGCAGAGAGAACAGTCTATGACTAGGGTGGCTGGAGTCTTTGACAGGCGTAGGCTCAGGTTTTCTGCAGGATAGGTTTCTCAATTTCTTTCTTAGGTTTTTGCATTCTTCATCAAACCATTTGTAAGTTTACATCTTCACCAATACAGTGAAACGTTTTGTCCAGGAAGTTGTCTAAAAGGGACTGAATTTGTCTCTCGCTCTCTCTCGCGCTCGCTCTCTCTGAGCTCTCTCTCTCTGAGCTCTCTCTCTCTGAGCTCTCTCTCTGAGCTCTCTCTCTCTGAGCTCTCTCTCTGAGCTCTCTCGCTCTCTCTGAGCTCTCTCGCTCTCTCTCTCTCTGAGCTCTCGCTCTCTCTCTCTCTGAGCTCTCTCGCTCTCTCTCTCTCTGAGCTCTCTCGCTCTCTCTCTCTCTGAGCTCTCTCGCTCTCTCTCTCTCTGAGCTCTCTCTCTCTCTGAGCTCTCTCGCTCTCTCTCTCTCTGAGCTCTCTCGCTCTCTCTCTCTCTGAGCTCTCTCGCTCTCTCTCTGAGCTCTCTCGCTCTCGCTCTCTCTCTCTCTGAGCTCTCTCTCTGAGCTCTCTCTCTGAGCTCTCCTCCTGCAGTCTCCTTGATCTGCAGCCTCAGCCTTGTTAGGAACCCCTGGGTCGTTCCACCTCAAAAAGCACAAGAAAGAGGATTGCTCTGAAATTGTTAATATAATTGATTGCATCCAAATTGGCCATTTTAATTTATAAGATTCATATAATATTCAGCAAATATAGTACCGAAAACTGATTTGGACCAAACTGTTTTCGAACAATGACTTAGACATGAGGAATCCAAAGGAATGGTCAAAAGCCTCCCACAGACCCCCCCACACCCCACACCAATCCCACTGCAACAACGAGTATATAGTATCAGTTCTCTGTCTGACAAGTAGTATAGAGCTCCGGCTCAGAGTATTGTTTCTTCATCCTATGTTATGGCTATTCCCAGTGAATTTGGTCGTGTTTTTTTTACCCTGTTCAAAGAAATTAGTCATTTAAGTTCTTAGGTTTATGTTCCAACCTACATCCTGATATTGCCGGGTTCTGACCACTAGATGGTGCTGTTCATGCTATTAGGTGAAAAAAGTTAGATTCCCCCCATTGGTTTCCTTACCCTGTAAGCAGTCTATTGACAAGGTATGACAGAAACCCATGCTTTGGCTTTGTTTGCCACTGTTTCAAATGGCAACTTTGTAACTTCTTTTTACTTATTTATGGCACAAATCCAATGCAAGTCAATGGTATCTATATTAGCATTTTCATGCCTCATGTTCAAATCATCCTAAAGTATCAAAAAATATATTGTGTAACTCAATGATGTTACTTATCGATGATTTGGATATGAAGCGCGAAAATGCTAATATAGGTATCATTGACTTGCATTAGATTTGTGCCACAAATGCTGAAAAGGTAGAATTTGAAATGGTGGTCAGGGAAACAAAACCAAAGCATGGGTTGCTGTCATACCTTGTCCATGGACTGGAAACCAATATGTAATTAGGTATTCATTTGTAAAAAATCACCTATTAGCAGGAACAGCACCATCTAGTGGTCAGAACTTGGAAATATCATGATGTAGATTGGGATATAAACCTAACAATTTAAATGACACATTTCTCTGAACAGGCAGAGGTGTAGTCCAGGGTATACGCTGGTATACGGCGTATACCTACTTATTTTTCAGTCAGCATTGCGTATACCCAGAGGTGTAGTCCAGGGTATACGCTGGTATACGGCGTATACCTACTTATTTTTCAGTCAGCATTGCGTATACCCACTTCTAAATCCCCCCTGATGCGCATCATTCAGTAATATCTGTGAGTCAGATTGCCTATTTTCTTCCTCGGGGATAGTGAAGCCATGACCCACCCTCCTCTGCCTCTAATTGGCTGGTACTCGCTGCTTTCACTGATTAGATTGGTTAACTTTAGGCATGAGGACTGATGAGCCAATCAGAGGCAGAGTAGGGCGGGTCATGCCGAGGAAAATATCGCTAATACCTCAGGTGCCAGTGAAAAAAAAAAAAAAAAAAACTCAGGTGCCGGTGCCACTTGACTACGATAACGGCAGCAGACCAAACAACGGATGAAGAAAGGACACAAGCGGCGGTGTGCCACCCCAGTTGATGGAAGACATCATTCTGAGGTAAGTTTTAAGGTGGTTTCCAAATGAATCATTATTTTAAACTACTGGCAAATTGCCAGTGACTGCACATTTAGAGGAGAAGAGATGTTGCCGCCAATAGTTAGTGCGAGTCGGCTAACGTTATGAAGCTAGCTACGTAGATTGGGATAATGTGGGGAAACCGGGGCATTGTTGGTTTTCAGTAAGTGTTTAATCAACCCAGTTCATAAGAATTTCATACCAGACTGATGAAACTGATTATCTCAATGTTTATGAAGCTTGTTTATTATTGTAAAGGTCTAAATTATAACGTTAGCCAAGTTACTAAGCCCTAAATTATAACATTAGCCAAGTTACTTAGCCCTAACTAACCTATATGATCTAGTTTAATTGCATAGTAGCTAAGCTGGTAGTTGATTTTTAAGTAAGTTAAAACACAAGAATGGGGACAAATAGTTTAAGATTCAGAATACTGAGAGTATACCCACTTCTCCATACTGAGAGTATACCCACTTCTCCATACTGAGAGTATACCCACTTCTCCAGGGACCACTACACCACTGTGAACAGGGTAAAGAAAACGTCACCAAATTCACTGGGAATAGCCTACATAACATAGGATGAAGAAACAATACTCAGAGCCCCAGCTCCATACTACTTGTCAGACATCACATTTTATTTCTCACGTTTCGTAAACAATAGGTGTATACTAACAGTGAAATTTTTACTTATGGGCCCATCCCAACAATGCAGAAAGAAAAAAAGAGAATAGAATAAATAGAAAAATAATATTAATAGTGACGACATCAAAACTATGAAATAACACATATGGAATCATGTAGTAACCAACAAAAGTGTTAAACAAATCAAAATATATTTTATATTTGAGTTTCTTCAAATAGCCACCCTTTGTCTTGATGACAGCTTTGCACACTCTTGGCATTCTCTCAACCAGCTTCACCTGGAATGCTTTTCCAACAGTCTTGAAGGAGTTCCAACATATGCTGAGCACTTGTTGGCTGCTTTTCCTTAACTCTGCCGTCCGACTCATCCCAAACCATCTCAATTGGGTTGAGGTCAGGGGATTGTGGAGGCCAGGTCTTCTGATGCAGCACTCCATCACTCTCCTTCTTGCTAAAATAGCCCTTACACAGCCTGGAGGTGTGTTGGGTAATTGTCCTGTTGAAAAACAGATGATAGCCCCACTAAGCCCAAACCAGATGGGATGGCGTATCGCTGCAGAATGCTGTGGTAGCCATGCTGGTTAAGTGTGCCTAAAATTCTAAATAAATCACAGACCGTGTCACCAGCAAAGCACCCCAACACCATAACACCACCTCCTCCATGCTTTACGGTGGGAACTAGAGTTCATTAGAGTTGGAGTTGGGCCGTACGCACTACCCTCTGTAGCGCCTTGTGGTCGGATGCCAAACAGTTGCCATACCAAGCGATGATGCAGCCTGTCAAGATGCTGATACTGTATACTCGTTGTTTGGTTGGGATTGGTGTGAGGGGTCCCTGGGTGGCTTTTGACGTTTCTTTTGATTCCTCATGTCTGACTCGTTGTTAGAAAAAGGTTTGGTCCAAATCGGATGTTAGGTACAATATTTATTTAATATTATATGAATCCTATAAATTAAAATGGCAAATTTTGGGTGCAATCAATTAACTTCATTTATCAGAGATCAAATTATATTTCAACAAAATAATGTTGCAGGAATGCTAATCTTATCTGTTTCCTAACAACATAAACGATTTCAGAACAATCTGAGATGGTGGGTGTCATGACTTGCTGAAATGACATGGAACGATCCCCCCTGTCAGTTGATTCTTAATCATGTGACCCCTCCCTCTCTCTCTGTCCAACTACACCCAGCCCCCCAGGGAGCTAGTATCACTGCAGTGCCCATGCATCTGGAGCTGTGCACTCTGCAATACTCTGCTACAATTGTCTGTGTGTTATTGTGCATGTGCGTGCGTCTGTGTTAGCAACCTCTTTGCATAACTCTGCATAATATTCTGTGCTGGTAAATTCTGGGTGCTTGGACACATGACTGTCTCTGTCTTTTCTCTGTTTTCAATTGAAGCCCATTAGGAGCAACGTATCAGCAGCACAGCAGTGAGCCTTGCTTGCTGTAAGGCCCTGTCAGTATATATGGAGACATTTCAACTCGAAGTTGTCATTTGTGAGGAGCTTAGGGCCAGAATGGGAAGGGGGCGGATGTAGCTGTGCTTGTATGGAGGAGGACACAGATGATTATGCAGACCCGGAACACATTGGAAATGGCATTATTGTAGCTATCTCTCTCTTTGCTCACAGTTTACAGTGCCTTCAGAAAGTATTCACACCCCTTATGTAACAAATTAATTATAAATGAAAACCTGAAATGTCTTGAGTCAATAAGTATTCAACCCCTTTGTTATAGCAAGCCTAAATAAGTTCAGGAGTAAGAATTTGCTTAACAAGTAACATAATAAGTTGCATGGACTCACTCTGTGTGTAATAATAGTGTTTAACATCATTTTTGAATGACTAGCTCATCTCTGTACCCCATACATACAATGTATCTGTAAGGTCCCTGAGTCAAGCAGTGAATTTCAACCACAAAGACCAGGGAGGTATTGGAGATATTCCAATAACTCGCAAAGAAGGGCACCTATTGTGGTCCTCTGTAGCTCAGCTGGTAGAGCACGGCGCTTGTAACGCCAAGGTAGTGGGTTCGATCCCCGGGACCACCCATACACAAAAAAATGTATGCACGCATGACTATAAGTCGCTTTGGATAAAAGCGTCTGCTAAATGGCGTATTATTATTATTATTATTATTGGTAGATGGGTAAAATAAAACAGCCATTGAATATCCCTTTGTGCATGGTAAAGTTATTAATTACACTTTGGATGGTGTCTCAATACACCCAATCACTACAAAGGTACAGGCATCCTTCCTAACTCAGTTGCCAGAGAGGAAAGAAACCGCTCAGGGATTTCACCATGAGGCCAATGGTGACTTTAAAGCAGTTACAAAATGTAATGGCTGTGATAGTAGAACTGAGGATGGATCAACAACATTGCAGTTACTCCACAATACTAACATAATTGACAGAGCTTCTACAAAGTGTTGACTTGGGTGTGAATACTTATGTAAATGAGATTTCTGTATTGCATTTTCAATAAATTTGCAAATATGTCTAAAAACATGTTTTCACGTTGTCATTATGGGGTATTACATTTTATTTATTAGGATCCCCATTAGCCGACGCCAATGGCGACAGCTCGTTTTACCTGGGTCCGACACATAACAAAAAATACATTACAGACAAAATACTTTACAATTGACCTACACTACATGTTCATGTTTTTAAATGTATGTGTGTGTGCATCTATCAGTTACACATGTCAGTACATACACACAAGTAGGTCACATTGGGGAGAAGCGTTGTGCTGTGAGGGGTTGCTTTATTTGTTTTTTGAAACCAGGTTTGCTGTTCACTTGCGCTAAATAAGATGGAAGGGAGTTCCATGCACTCAGGGCTCTGTATAACTCTGTATGTTTCCTTGAATTTGTTCTGGACCTGGAGACTGTGAAAGGACCCCTGGTGGCATGTCTGTTGGGGTAAGTGTGTGTGTCAGTGCTGTGTATAAGTTGACTATGCAAACAATTAGGAAATTCCAACACATTTAATGTTTCTTATAAAAATAAGAAGTGGCGCAGTCAGTCTTTCCTCAACTCTTAGCCAAGAGAGACTGGCATGCATAGTATTAATATTAGCTCTCTGATTACGATGAGGAGCAAGATGTGCCGCTCTGTTCTGCGCCGGCTGCAGCTTAACTAGGTCTTTCTTTGCAGCACTCAACCATATGACTGGACAATAATCAAGATAAGATAAAATTAGAGACGACAGGACTTGCTCTGTGGAGTGTGGTGTCAAAAAAGCAGAGCGTCTTTTTATTACAGACAGACCACTCCCCATCTTTACAACCATTGAATCTATATGTTTTGACCATGACAGTTTACAATCTAAGGTAACACCAAGTAATTTAGTCTCAACTTGTTCAACAGTCACACCATTCATTACCAGATTCAGATGAGGTCTAGAACTTAGTAAATTATTTGTGCCAAATACAATGCTCTTAGTTTTAGAGATTCAGGACCAGTTTATTACTTTCCACCCATTCCAAAACAGACTGCAACTCGGGTCTCCCGAGTGGCGCAGTGGTCTAAGGCACTGCATCGCAGTGCTAGCTGTGCCACTAGAGATCCTGGTTCGAATCCAGGCTCTGTCGTAGCTGGCCGCGACCGGGAGACCCATGGGGCGGCGCACAATTGGCCCAGCGTTGTCCAGGGTAGGGGAGGGAATGGCCGGCAGGGATGTAGCTCAGTTGGTAGAGCATGGTGTTTGCAACGCCAGGGTTGTAGGTTCGATTACCATGGGAGGCCAGTATGATTTAAAAAATAATAATAATAATGTATGCATTTACTGACTGTAAGTCGCTCTGGTAGATGGGTGAGAGAACAAATCTATTGAATCCATTTTTAATTCAAGCTGTAACACATCAAAATGTGGAATAAGTCAAGGGGTATGAATACTTTCTGAAGGTACTGTATGTCTTTATGAATTGTCAGTGTTGTGGCTGACATAAAAAATGGTCATGCCTAAAGGAACATTTTTGTTGAATATGGAGTGAGCAGGGTGCATAGATCCACACACACAGAGACAGACTTCCATGCTGAGCGCATTGAATATTTTTCCACATAGAAGGGGTTGCCCAGGCAACACAAAATGCAAGGAATTTTGTCTTCAAAGGAAGAGAGCGAGAGGTGGTAAAAATATTCAGAGGTTATGCTGGATGTGATGGCATTAAGTTAGTAACTCCACAATGCCCTAGATATTAAACTAGCCCGAACAAACATCTTTATTTTGTTTGTGTGACAATGGAGGAAACTCTGAAAGAGAATAATTTGACACATGAACTCCCCTGACTGAGGACACGCTGCATGTTTCGTGACTGCTTTGTGCAATCGCTCAGCTCTGGGGTTGAAATTGAGAAAAGGAACACATAACTTCTAGGGGAAAGAGAACTGGTGAATTACAAGCACCACTCCTGAAATGGCCTCTCTTTAGCAAAGTGTGAACTGCCTGAAAAACTCCAAACAAATTAGTGGGAGAGAAAGGAGGGGGGCCACAGCCAAGGCAGTTCCGGCCCCCGCCAGAGTTGAACCTCTCCTCTATGCACGGGGGGAATGCTAGAGCTTTTTAATGAGCCATTATCAAAACCAAGCACGAACCAGGCCCCTATTGTGGAGAGAGAGTTTGTTGTTGGCGAATGTGTTGTGGTTAAATAAGACTCATTTTAGCCTAGCTAAACTACGTCATAATATGTGGTCCTCTGTAGCTCCGCTGGTAGAGCACTGCGCTTGTAACGCCAGGGTAGTGGGTTCGATCCCCGGGACCACCCATACACAAAAAAATGTATGCACGCATGACTGTAAGTCGCTTTGGATAAAAGCGTCTGCTAAATGGCATATTATCATTACTCTATGGTGGATTATTAAGAGACTTTTAGCCAACACTTCCATAGATGTTGTTTCAGAGCCAGCGCTGTCGGTATCACTGTCATACTGACTACTGTAGCTCTGAAGAGAGCCACTCGACCGGAGTCTGACTGAAACGAACTCTCACCTGACCTTTGTACAGCTGGGGATCTCATTATCCACACTGCACCACTGCACCTCCCGTCCCTCTGCCAGCGTCTGTTTAAATGTGACAAGATGTTTCAGTCCTTTGGCCAAAGATATGTGATTAAATCCTTGCCCTGCTAAGAGGCTCTGTGTCAGCGTGTGATCTGACACTAGCTTTTATTCCCCTAGGATCTTTTCAGCAGCGGTGGCAGAGTTAGCTGGGGGGGGTTCTGTTTGACCTTAAGAACACCAAATTTGCAATGGTAAAATGCATTGAATTGCAGGAAATTAGCTTTCATACTGCAATATTTTCCCTTGGCAGGAAATTAGCTGAGTGGTTTCAGCCGCGCCCCCAATCACCCAACTTCTGCAACCGTTGCCACCACTGCAAAATAAACACACACTGCTGCTACTGCAGTGACCCAGCTGTCCCAGTGAGCCAAGGGAATAGAGGGGGACGGAGAGAGCCATGTGAAGCCCCACAGGGATCCACTAATCACAACCTGGTCAGGATAATCAAAGGGACACATGCCTACCAACACACTACAATACACACTCCTAACACACTACAATACTACAATACTGCTGCTCAACATGCAAGATGTGAAACACATCAACATGCAGAACGTGAAAAACCTTCGGGTCCAAAACATTCGGGTTCAATACAAAGTTCTCATTGTATTAATTTTAATTTTGTTTTAACAGTATTGCATGATCTTTTGATCTACATTCAGATATCAGTTCAGCTTTTTCTATATCCAGTACATAACTGAGTATCCAGCATATAACTTGACTTAATGAATGATCAATACTGTTGTCACAAAGCTGAATGACAAGCTCTGCACAACAAGGGTGTGTCAGTGAAAGTGTGTGACACACGACCTTCTACTAGCCCACAGCAGCTTACACTCCTGATTCTCTGGCCCTTTAGCCTCTGACCTTCTAAATCGCTCATGGGGACAAGCCACTGGTCTGGCTGTGACCTGTCCTGTTGGCATTGTATGATTCAGCTTTCTGTAGAAAAATTGGTCAGAATTTCGAAGAATGGATAGAAATTCTCTGTCACGATGAAGATCTTATTGACCAAAGGCGTTCCACTCATACTCTACCCCTTTTCCATGGTATGTGTAACATATTACCCAAGCGTTAAAGTTTTAAGACAAACAATAGCCGATGTTGGTTCTGTATATTAATACTTTGGCAGGCGCAAATCACTGTTTATAGGGCGATTCCACACCAGCGTATGCAGAAAATATTTTTGGTTTCTCAGATTGTTCTTGCAATTCTCACAAACTTCATTGCGAGGAAGGATGTTTGACATGCTTTTTACATTTGTATCACGTTTTTTTGTTGAGAAAATCAATATGCAAGTGGCCATTCTAGGCCCTTTTTAGACCTATACATGCCTCCTGTAAGACCTTATGATCTGCGAATCCTACATGATACAGACCACGATACTCCTTATAGTGTGCTCTAACGTCTGGAGAATGTCTAGATTCTGAAATACAAATTCACATTAATTTATTCAACATTACAAATATTAATAAGAATATCTCAAAAGTACTCTTGATTTTGTTCATTTGGAACAATATACTCTACAAGTACATACAATTTCCAGAGTGGGCTCTCTGCTATTTCTGAAGTTCTGATACATTTTATGAGAGCCACCAATACAGTGAATGGTAGATGGCTACAAAGGGAGCTCTGCTGGTGGTTTGCTGAATGTGCAATCCTAAAGGAGGGCTGTGATTAGTTAATGACCTATAATGTCAATTTCTATGTATAAAATAGGTAATGCCATTAAAAGTACCAGAGAGCCCACTCTGGAAATTTGAAGTGTTTGATGAGTATATTGTTCCAAACAATATGTATAAAAATAAGCAAAATCTAAAATGCTATTTTTTAGATATTCATATTGTTAAAGTTGAATAAATGAAAGCGGAAAATTATTTCAGGATCTAGACATAATCCATATTTGAGAGCACACTATAAGTAGTGTAATGGTTAGTGGTTAAGAGCGTTGTGCCAGTAACCGAAAGGTCGCTGGTTCTAATCCTCGAGCCGACTAGGTGAAAAATCTGTCTGTGCCCTTGAGCAAGGCACTTAACCCTAATTGCTCCTGTAAGTCGCTCTGGATAAGAGCGTCTGCTAAAATGACTAAAATGTAAAATGTAATGACACCAAGATGTTGTCTGTATTATGTACAGTTCATGGATCATAGGGTCTTATAGGAAGCATGTGTAGGTCTGAAAAGTGCTTAAAATGGCCACTTTCATCATGATTTTCTCAAATTGTTTGTGATACAAATGTCAAACATTCTTCCTCCAAATAAAGTTTCTATGTGAGAATTGCCAGAACAATCTGAGATACCAAAAATATTTTCCGTCTACGCTGGCGTGGAATCGCCCTAGAGGAATGGGTCTAATAGCATAATATTTTGAGGTCTGAATGTAGGAAAGGAGTCGGTAAGGCTGAGACAGGGGTGGCTGTTGCAGTGCTGCCATTTGTTGGGCTGTGAATGTTGATCCTTTTGACCTCAACTGTTCTGGAACGGCATTCATTGAGTAGAGTTAGACCACAGAAAGGAGCACTTGAAATTCTATCTGCAATTGAAGCGCTCACAAAGAAAAGTGAAGGGAGATGTTTTTTTATATTTATGGGCTCTCCCTCTGTGACTCTGTGATAGCCAGTGCTATTTGAACCTCTAATGAATTTCAGTCTTTGTGTGCTAATCTAAATCCAGCCTTTTCTCACTGACTGATTGTTTTAGAGCTGGGGCTCCACTTGGCTTTGACGGCACTCCATAGTTGAGCTCCTAATGTCGTTTTGGATGGATAATATGCCCAGTGGCCTCCCACTGAGCAGTGAGCACTAGCCCATACAGCGCAGTAGAGAGGAAGCCCTCAAAAATCCTCTTACAGAAACCATGATCTAAAAGAGAGCTGATTTAAACTTTTAAAAGCCTGTTCTGTAGGTTGTGTTTTTCATGCCTGTGTCCATTGACTCACTGTCTGCCACCCAGCTGCTTCTGAAAAGCATTTGGTTAATCACTTGTTGCTAGTCTAAACACACACACACACACACACACACACACAGCCGTGGGTGGGACTAGTGACCTATTTTCTTTGACAGTTGTCGTTTTCTGCTTTCCTCTGGTATCGTTTTGTTATTTACACTAGTACAGTAAATCTGTGTGTGTGTAGGTTTACGTTTTTAACTTATTTTTCTGGCACTGGTTCTGGCTCAGTGACTAATCCCACTAGTGAACATTAGGCTGATTACTCCTTTCTCTCCTGGTCTGTCTTCAGAGTTAGAGAAGAGCTCCGTTGAACCAAGACATCCATCCAATGATACGCTATTAAAGTGCCCTTTCTCTTACAATAACCATGGGTTTATTAGTTCTCTGGGTGTGTGTCTGTGTACATTAGAAGTGTGTATTTTGTGGTCTTCTGTTATGTAACAGGTCATAAGAAGCAACTGAGAAAGATGAAGAGGATTATAGTTAAATCTGTAGTCCCCTGTAGCTCAGTTGGTGGAGCATGGCGCTTGCAATGCCAGGGTTGTGGGTTCGTTTCCCACGGGGGGCCAGTATGAAAAATGTATGCACTCACTAACTGTAAGTCGCTCTGGATAAGAGCGTCTGCTAAAATGACTAAAAATGTAAATAAATTGTCTAGAAGCAAAGCTTGCAGCCAACTCTTGACACATGGCAGTTTAATTCCTTGTGCGGTCGTCTACTTTGCAATGAATGTCCCCAGTTAAATTCTTCTTCAATTCCTCCAGTTAAACACAGTTGGCTAATGGTCCTCTGTAGCTCAGCTGGTAGAGCACGGCGCTTGTAACGCCAAGGTAGTGGGTTCGATCCCCGGGACCACCCATACACAAAAATGTATGCACGCACGACTGTAAGTCGCTTTGGATAAAAGCGTCTGCTAAATGGCATATTATTATTTATTATTATGTCCCAATACAAAGGGCTGCATGGCATGTTCTGTAACAAATGAATTCACACCATATCTCCATCAGAGCCCAACAGCCCAGACTGCAGTGCCTTCTGTGGTCGGCCGTCATCTCAATGACCTTTATCGTGTGTATGTCGGCGCACATCAGTTAGCTGTGAGAACCCAGGGACACCCGTGGGAGCGTACAATACTGTCCTGATGGATAATGGGTGTCTTGGTCTCTGTGTGTATCTGTATCATACATGAGCCAGGGATGGGCCTGTCTGCCTGCCTGGAGGCAGCAGATGTCACTAGTGAAAAATGGAAGGGCTTAAGAGGGGGTGTTTGGTGCTGCCACCCGCCTGCTTAAGTGGCAGGCCAGGCAGCAGCCTGGGCAGGATGTAGCCACTACTGAGGCATGCAATGATAGGCAGGCGCCTTCCACTGGCTGTTGATTTATCACAGTGCTGGTCTTTGGTGCTTGAGTCTGATGGACTGAATTAACTCATTTTGACCAGGGAGGTGTTTTTCTCCCCAGTAAATCACCTCCGACAGACGTGATGGACTGCCAGAGCAGTGTCATCTGCCATGTCATTTCTGCATGATTACAGAATGAGGATGTGTCTGTCTCTGTCATGTATTATCTCTCTTTCTCTCTCGCTTGCTCTCGCGCTTCTCTCTCTCCCTCCTTTTTCAACTCCCTCCTCACACTCTCTCTCTTTTCTCTCCTCTCTCTCTCGCTCGCTCGCGCCACTGTTTTTGCATGCCAACCCCATCCCTCTATATCCCCCTGTGCTCTCCTCTCCTCTGGTCTTTGAAACCCCCAGGAAGCCTTGGTTGTGCTGGGAGCCATGTGGCTAGTTGAGGCCAGAGCATTGGGCAGTCCATGCTGGGCAGTGTTTCTGAACAGGTGGCTCCTATGTCTGCCCATCTGTTCCTGGTAAGAGCAGCTGTCCTGTGGCTACTTTTCCCTTTCCACCTCCCTGCTGTGTTTTCTCTCCAGACTGGGGGTCATGTTGCCTGGTGCCCAGAGGCAAGATTTCCAACCTCTTTCTGTAGTAGTAGGGTAGGGAGACCCACGGGAGCTAAACATAGTCAGAGGGACTGTAAGAGAACACACCTGACATCTCGGTAACAGTAGTGCCCTTGTTCTTGCCAGGTGTGTGTGTGTGTGTGAAATGTGTTTTGTTTCGGGGGTGGGGTGACTGTAGGAGCTGCTAAGACTCACCCTGGGACCAGATCTTGATAATCCAGTTTCACATTTTTTTAAGAAAAAGTTCTCATGAAAGTGGCAATATGTAGCTTTTTGGGCAACCTGACGAAATTCACATAGAAATGTGAGTTATAGATCTATCATTCTACTTGAAAGCAAGTCTAAGAAGCGGTAGATATGTTCTATGTGCGCTATTTCTATGCTTCCTGTTCTTAAGTTTTGTTTTTGCGTCTTTTACTTTTGGTTTTGTACACCAGCTTCAAACAGCTGAAACAACAATATTTTTGGTTATAGAAAATATATTTCACAGTGGTTTAAATGGTACAATGATTCTCTACAATGTACTAGCTTAGTTTGTCACATAAACTGAAATTAGGCGTTCTATTAGTTTTAGCCACCAGGAAATGGTGGAGAGATTTCTGCATAGTGCAACATTAATACTTATCTGTTAATGAACTACAACTGGTCCATTAAATGTATTTGAAAATACCCAATGGTGACCATATCTGTCAGAACTCTTAATGCTTTTTGAGCTGTAAATTGTGTTTAATCAGGGTTAGTTGAGGGTGTTTCCAGTCTCTGATGTTAGGAGGCTTAGGGAAGAAGGGAAATTACTGGACTAATTGGTGTCAGCACTGGGTTCTGCTGCTCACATTCTCACACTGCAGCATGGTCAAGCTGTTACCCTGCAACAAATACTTTTCCCTAATTTCTTAACACCCAGAAGTACTGAAGTGTGGTCCCAATTTTGGATTCTCTCACAAAGTTTCAACTTTTTGTACTTTTTTATTTGTACTATAAAACATTCGATTATGGTTGTTAAGCAGCCTTAATAATGTAATCTAAGTGCCTTGAGTGAAGTCGGTAACAGTGTATCACGAGCAGCACAGTTTATCAGGTCCAAACTAAGTTGCTCTGACTCTGACAGGTTAGCATAATTCTCACCTCACCATACATGTTAGCTGTTCCCTGGCTATTGCTCTCCCCCATTCCCTCCCTCCCTCCATCTCTCACGCCCACAACAACCGGTGCTCTTTCAATACAAAGACCTGAAGGCACTCTTCCATGGCCACTCTGACGTTCATTAACCTGTTAAACACTAAGCTTTTCACTAAGAGTTCAGGTTGATGCTGATGTAGTGTGATTATGGGATGTCTTGGGAGGATTCGTATTGCATGCAGTACGTAATCTCTCCTACTACCACAAGCAAATGTATCTGCCATGTAGGTCAGCTCTGAAGTGCCCTCTCCAAAACACACACCACATCACCTCTTCCCCTCTCCTCAGCGATGTTGACAGCAGGCCTGAGAGAGTCTCTGAGCTCAGTAGCTCAGTCAGAATATTAACACACAGCCCCCTCCCTCTTCCTCCCCTTCTCCTGCTCCTTCTCTCCTTCTCTCTTCCTCCCCTTCTCCTGCTCCTTCGTCTCCTTCTCTCTTCCTCCCCTCTCTCACTCTTCCCGCTGGCCGCCTGCTGAAAAGGCATTCAGATGGTTCTCATGGCACACAACCAGCCTCTGTGAAAATGTAAAGAATTCCCCCCTCTTCTCCCTGTCCTGCTTTTCTCTAGTCTTGCATGGTAATTCTACCCTACACAAAAGAGCATCTTACCCAACAGCCAAGCTCAAAGCAAAGCTTAAAAAAAGGCAATGCAATGGGATGTGCAAGGAGAGGAGGAAAGGGGGTGGTGGTATCATCAACACATGCAGAAATGTCATTTGGAAGAGAGCCTGATGTTTCTCTTGCTGATCTTGTTGTGTTCTTAAGCTTCATTGCCAGCACGGCACCCCTAGAAGCATTCTTACACAGTGAAACTGCTGACCCCTGGACATTTCATAAGTCATCTTGGCTTTGTATTAGATTATTTGACTCATTCCCTTCGGTTCTCTTCCTAGTGCAGAGGGATGCTTATTGCTCCCGGAAGAAGGAATGCTTATTGCTCCCGGAAGATGTAGTGAGAAGAACAGACCCATGTTAGTATGCATGTCACTTCTCTGATTCGTATTGCTCGGAGGAATCTTCTTCTCTGGTGGACTTCTTCAGCTGTGGACTTGTTCAGCTGTAGCCTTGGCAATCTTCTGGTCTACGGGAGGATTCTAAGGCTCAAGTTTGGCAAACCTTAGGCATGGGGTTTAGTGGCTTTAAAAGCTTTAGAGTTAGTCTTTAGTCAATCTCAAAACACATTCACATCTCTAAGGCATAGCCAAATAAAAGTGTGACTCTCCACTTCTTGAGGCATGTCTGAAGTCAACAAAACAAAGTACAATATAGGTTACCCACCCAGTACATGTCCAGAGTGATGCTGTATCTAGGTACATCATTGAGATAAAGATGTCTTCTTGTCTTCTGTTATGATGTGTGGGTCATTCATGAGATAAAGATGTTCCAAAAAGTATTGGTACGGTCTGTAAAATTTGTGAGAGTTGTTGTAGAACTGAGATCTGGAGATCTTTTATATACAAATGTCAACAAGCCACATTCAGAGCAGCACAGTCTCCCAATAGATGATGTTGGTGTACATGGAAGCACTTCGTCTCAGCATCCATGTGCATTAGAAGATTCCCTAGGCCAGTTGGAGACTAGCTGACCACACCACTGCTGATGTCTCCCTGGGGACTGCTACTGCTGCCTCCCTGTCTCTCTCCCTCTGTGTCAGCACCATTACTGCCACCAGGTCACCCAAAGGTCATACAGCCCGGGCCCACACCAGCCCCTGCTCCTGTTTCGTAAATCTATGTCCAGAAGTTTGCATAATCAATTCACTCACTCTCCGCAGTAATCTTGAGTAACCACTCTTCACTCAATTGTCAGAAGAGTCAAAAGTGGCAGGTCATGACACCACTCCCCCTCCTATCACACAGTCTGTTTGGGCTATAAACAGCACTGCAGAAATCAGCACTGTCGGCACAGTTTCTCCTCAGGCCAGAGACTGATGTGTTTTTCCAGGCTAACTCTGTTCTTCCTCCTGTCTACAAGGCTTTACAGAGATGGATGTTTGACAGAGAGCCTCGTGAAACCTTGATCCCTGACCCTCCCTTAATAGTCTGGACTCTTGAGCTGTTAAGCCCCAGCCAAATAGCCTGGACTCCAAAGTGAATATTGCTCTGTTTCAGTATGGATTCCAGCGATATTCAGTGTTGGAGTCAGTACACATTCCATGCTACCTGCCGAAACCATTCTATAACACTCCAGCATTTGGATGCTTCTCAGGACCAGACTGGGACTGGAGGTGATAGCTAGCTACAGATGCTTTTCCATCAAGAGCTGAATTAAATACTGGGCTTCAAACCAGAGTGGTGTCAAAATGTAATTTGCGTTTAGAGCAGCATAGCTCTCCTGTGCATCTCCTAGCTCGAAGGCTTTTCATTTTGCCAGCACTGTGGTGAAGGTATTGTGTTGCCTGCTTCTCTACATTTTCCAGCCTGGGCCTCCCTGGCTGACTGTTGCAGTTCTGATGATGAGGTGGAAGGAGTGCAGTGGAGACATTCCTCTTGTTGAGTGATCCGCTGTGGAAAGAGGCTCATGGGAATAATGGGGTGTAACGGTGTGGAGGACGACAGAGGCCTCTGTCTCTCTGATTTAATGGACGCCTAATATGCAGAGAAGCGCACATACATGAATACACACACACACACACACACACACCTTGGTGCAGAGTTACAGTATTTGGGTATGTGGATGAGAGGACCAGAGCACAGGCAGCTTAACAGGGAGTGTGAGTCATCAGGTTATGATTGCCATGTTTGGTACCACAGAGACTCCGTCTCACCTCGTAGGCTAAATTACCTCAGAGAGAGGATTAGAATAACATCCCAGGGAGTAAAACACCCCTCCTTAACCTGGACGAGAGAGGAATGCATTATACTTATTCAATAACTTTTTAGTTGTTAATCGTTCTGTTAACTCTTTATGTTGGTACTGTAGTGCTCATCATAGATAAAGTTCTAGCAGTGATACTGACAGATCAGATGTTAGGATCTTTTATGTCTCATTTCCTCACATCCACTTTGCATACAGGAAAGTCTGAATTTACACTACTTTGATGATAAGCACAGCAAGCGGTTGTCTCGTTAAATTTGCATTGCAGAATTCTGCCCGTATCAACTTCAGAGGTCGCAATGTGTAAACTCCTCTTATCCCAAACAAGCGGACAGATTTATTCTGTGAAGGTTTCCGTTTACCTCTTGACCAGTCTTTGTTATTTTAATAAGAAGCAGATTTCTTGTTTGTTTAGCACTCTGGAACTGGCTTTATGCTGACTGTGGAATTCCACTCATGTAGGGGCTCTGTTTGTGGGAGTGACAGTTTATATCTCACTGAGATTCATGGCTTCCTCCCACCAATATATGTTTGTGCTCTATAGCTGGTGTTGAGTCGAATAAAAGTACAGCCCTAACTTGTTTTAGTATACTGTAGATCACAGGAAGTTGGTGGCACCTTAATTGGAAAGAACAGGCTCGTGGTAATGGCTGGATCAGAATCGGGTGGAATGGTATCAAACACATGGTTTCCATGGTTTCCATGTGTTTGCCATTCCATTAGCTCCATTCCAGACATTATTTTGTGTCGTCCTCCCCTCAGCAGCATCCACTGCTGTAGATCCATATTGGTGGGTAGCACTGAGCAATGATGTTATCAATTATCAGACCAACCGCTCATAAACCAAATGAGTTCACCAAATTAGTCAATTTGCTAAGTGGATGTTTTTAAGGTCAATTCCTCAATCAATATACAGTACCAGTCAAAAGTTTGGACACACCTACTCATTCCAGGGTTTTTCTTTTCTTTTTTTACTATTTTCTACATTGTAGAATAATAGTGAAGACCTCAAAACTATGAAATAACACATCTGGAATCATGTAGTAACCAAAAAAGTGTTAAAACAAATCAAAATATATTTTATATTTGAGGTTCTTCAAATAGCCACCCTTTGCCTTGATGACAGCTTTGCACACTCTTGGCATTCTCTCAACCAGCTTAATGAGGTAGTCACCTGGAATGCATTTCAATTAACAGGTGTGCCTTGTTAAAAGTTAATTTGTGGAATTTCTTTCCTTCTTAATGCGTTTGAGGCAATCAGTTGTGTTGTGACAAGGTAGGGGTGGTATACAGAAGATAGCCCTATTTGGTAAAATACCAAGTCCATATTATGGCAAGAACAGCTCAAATAAGCAAAGAGAAACAAAAGTCCACCATGATGGTCAGTCAATCCGGAGAATTTCAAGAACTTTGAACGTTTCTTCAAGTGCAGTCGCAAAAACCATCAAGCGCTATGATGAAACTGGCTCTCATGAGGACCGCCACAGGAATGGAAGACCCAGAGTTACCTCAAGTAACAGACACATCTCAACATCAACTGTTCAGAGGAGACTGCGTGAATCAGGCCTTCATGGTCGAATTGCTGCAAAGAAACCCTTACTAAAGGACACCAATAAGAAGAAGAGACTTGCTTGGGCCAAGAAACAAGAGCAATGGACATTAGACTGGTGGAAATCTGTCCTTTTTGTCTGGAGTCCAAATTTGAGATTTTGGTTCCAGCCGCTGTGTCTTTGTGAGATGCAGAGTAGGTGAACGGATGATCTCCGCATGTGTGGTTCCCACCGTGAAGCATGGAGGAGGAGGTGTGATGGTGTGGGGGTGCTTTGCTGGTGACACTGTCTGTGATTTATTTAGAATTCAAGGCACACTTAACCAGCATGGCTACCACAGCATTCTGCAGCGAAACCCCATCCCATCTGGTTTGCGCTTAGTGGGACTATCATTTGTTTTTCAACAGGACAATGACCCAACACACCTCCAGGCTGTGTAAGGGCTATTTTACCAAGAAGGAGAGTGATGGAGTGCTGCATCAGATGTTCTGGCCTCCACTATCACCTGACCTCAACCCAATTGAAATGGTTTGGGATGAGTCGGACTGCAGAGTGAAGGAAAAGCAGCCAACAAGTGCTCAGCATATGTGTGAACTCCTTCAAGACTGTTGGAAAAGCATTCCAGGTGAAGCTGGTTGAGAGAATGCCAAGAGTGGGCAAATCCATCATCAAGGCAAAGGTGGCTACTTTGAAGAGTCTAAAATATATTTTGATTTGTTTAACACTTTTTTGGTTACTACATGATTCCATACATGTTATTTCATAGTTTTGATGTCTTCACTATTATTCTACAATGTAGAAAATAGTACAAATAAAGTTAAACCTTTGAGTAGGTTTGTCCAAACTATTGACTGGTACTGTGTGTGATATATTTTTTTTGTTTAGGTATGTTGACTTTGCTTATTTCACTGACTGCATATTACCCATATACTGTAAGCAATGTATCAAGCTTTGCTTCTGCCTCTTTTCTCTGTTAGGTGTCTTTGGCGGTTACAGGGATAAGTCAAGTCATGGCCTGATAATAGTTGACTACAGTAGCATAGGCCTTGAGGTTTGTCCTGTGTATGAGTGCTACGTGTTCTAGGGTTGTCAGATTCAGCCCAACCCCAGAGTCCAACCTCACCATTGCTGTGAAACTTTATCTCTGCACATACGGCAGAGCATTTTCAACATGATATTAAAAGATTTAGGGATTATGGTCTCAGCATTGCAGTGGGCCAGATCCAGCTTGTGACCAGGCAGGGAAGTCTGCTGATAGGCTGACTGATAGAACCCACAAGGCAGACTGCTGCTTCTGTTGACCTGTCACTCAGGGGGCCTCAAAGGAGCATTTATCAACTAGGCCGAGTGTCCCAGGGGTGCTCCTGGCGGTGCCCGTCTGATGCAAGGGTAAAGACCCAGCAGATCTTCCCACCTATCCGTTTTTACATTCGATTCATTTAGCAGACACTCTTATCTAGAGCGACTTACAGTTAGTGCATTCGTCTTAAGATGGCTAGCTATCCCATCATGTAAGTCTTCTATCGATCAGGGGAAATGTAGAGAAGTAATCGCTGTTGCGATTTAGTCCCTCATCAGATGCATTTGATATGCTTGTTGGGTGCAATTTCACAACAGCATGGTGTCTTCAAAATCTCTGAGATGCCTGTGTTGTAGTTCAAGAGAAAATGTCCCTGTGCTGGTTTTACCTCTACATCTCTCACACTAAGATAGTCTCTCAACCCAGTCCCCTCAGCTTTAGACAGACACTAACAGTCTCTGCTGCATTCCCAAGCAGACGTGAGTCTGAAATGAAAGCAGTGGCTGTGTTTGGGCCACAGAGATCAGTGCTGTGAAGGCCATAGAGGAACAACCCAGGACCAGCCCTCATCACTCAGCTCTTTACTGCTCAGAACAAAAAGCTCTTTGGCAGTTAGTTACACAGACCCAAAAAAGTTCTGGTTTATATTGTTCTATTCTATTCCTTTTTTAACCTGTGAAATCAAGTAAAAAACAACAACATTTATCTCATTAAATTACATTGGTCGGGCTCTACTCATAGTACTAAGATAGTGCCTGACTTCAAGCTCATTGTTAGTAATAGTATGCAGATGCACAACTCCATGAGTGTCCCCAGACTCCCCACAGCTCTCTGCTGTGCATCAGTGAATATTTACAACCACAGACTACAGAAGACTACACAAGGCTGCTTCTACCGGTTTCAAGGTTATTGTAGCAACGGCTGGTTGCTAACAAATAAGACAAGCTTCTCCCCAGCCACCCAGCTAGCTCAGCAGGCCTCTGATTTATGTGCAGATTAAGACACCACTGTGATTCCCTCCATGGACAATTTCCTCTCCGCCATCTCAGATGCAGCTCCGCTCACCGCTGCATTTTTAACAGGGTTTGGAACCTAAATTATTTTCCAATTGTTTCGTTCTGAACAGAACCACTTTTGTTTTATTATTATTTTTTTATTTTTTATATTAGCTCTTTAAATTACTCCTCCAATCAGTGCAGATAGAGCAGGCAAGCTAGTTGTTTACATGTGTGATGGACAGACAAGTGTAGCCTATGGCGCATGATGCAACTGAAATTTTGCAGGTTGGAAGAGAGCGAGAGAGGGTTGAGGAGGAGGCTTGAAGGCTGGGCATCTTATGACATTCATTATCTGAATTAGGTCCACAGAATTATACCTAGGAGGAACTTCTATGGAGGAACTTCGAATGTCCTTTGTGCTAGCTAGCTAACAAGCTTGAGTTAGCTAGCTAACAAGCTTGGTGTGCAGAGTGGCACCAGAATTAAAAACACGTCTTACCTTTTTGAAGTTAATAAATCCAATGTGAAACATGATAACTAGGCCTATAGTATCCTTAACTAGCATTGAAAAAGTTAATCCATTCTTCTCTAGCCAATAAAAAAATCTATCTCCCTATCTTCTGAATTATGCTTGTAACGTCAGTACAGTAGCCTATGCTTCGGAGGGGGGAGTGGCAGGTAGCCTAAACATGCGCGCCCACACACTGGCAAAGATGTTCAGCTTGCAGGCAGACACTGGTGACAGAGTAAGGGCTTTACATGGGCGCTTTGTTGCGTTTTCTGGGGGGAACTAGAAAAAAAAGCATGGAACATAAAATAACGTTATTAACCGGTTCCCATGCTTTTAAAATAATAGTTCTGTTCCGGAACACTATAGATCACTTTCATTCCCGTTTCTGTTCCTTGAAAAATGTCGTTCTTTTCTGGTTTTTGGTTCTGTTCCCTGAACTGGTTCCAACCCCAAATGTATTTATACTTTTTTTTATGTCATCCTGGTGATATGCAAGGCCCTGTGCCCTGCCTCCGCTAGGCTAGGAGACTTGGCTTACAGTGAGCCGTGTTTAGTACCAACCCACCAGACTACTGACCTGGGCTGAACCGGGTCTTTGCTCTGTGTTTTTAGCAGAGCAGGATATTTTTAACCCAGGACAAAATAGGGACACACACACATAATGAGTCTGTGAGGCAGAATGAAGGTTTCACTCCTCTGTCTCCCTAATCCTGAAAATCCACTGGCCCATTTCCCAGCGCTGGAATGAAAGGGCCACGTCACCATAGAAACAGGATCAATGGACCATAAGGATAAAATGTGAACTGGGGAGGGAGCGGGAAAGAGCTCTTTTTATAAAGAGGTGATATATTTGATCGCTGTGTTAAGACAGTGACTTGTTTATTGTGGTGGTGGGTTTTTGTTTCGGTCACAGTTGCCAGTTTCTCCTCCTCCTCTCGTTCTCTTCAGTACACACTCATGGTGATGTCATCTTCCCCATGGATACAGGAGAAAGTCACAGAGGGAGGGCAAGGGCGCTTGGGTTAGAAGTTGGGGAGTGGGGTACGGATGGACTCAGTCTACCCTTAGATCACTGTCTATGGGCAACTTCATCCTACTCCGGCAAGTACACCACAATCTCTCCAGCTCCTGCGGTCTATCAGGGTCAGCAAATGACAGATAGTATTAATTGATCCTCTCAGAATAGTTGTGAAGGTTTTGGATGGAGGGCCAGTTGCCTGCTCTGCTGAGGGTTCAGTGAGTATGTGGATTCTATTTGGGTGCTGATTTAGGACCCCAGTGTTACTGTGAACTCCACCTAGTCCTTGCGGCCTGGAAAAGAACCTGTGACTTTGACATATTCCACACTACAGTCTTGACCCACATTTCCTATTTGAATTAGGTTGACTTTTCATTCTCTTCATTCTCTCATTCACTGAATCACAGATTGATGGAAAAGAGTCTGATGAATCAATATGACGATGCAGTGCTTCACACGCTGTATGATTAGGCCTATATCATATCTCTCTGGGAAGTCAAGGGTCTATCATTTATATCACATGGTTCCATTGATTTAACTAGAGGCTTGGATTGTGTTGGGCGATACTGTATGGCCAAACTGATACTCTACCACGATACAGCTTTACAGACAAATATACATTAGCTTGTCCCTCAGTCATATCTAAAATGTCCCCCTTGCTCACCGGACCAACTTATCAGAGTGCTGTACAGTGAGCACTAAGGGGTTGTTGGGCAGTGGGTAGGACTGGGTTTGGAGCCAGGGAGGAGACCAGAGAGGTGAGATGAGAGGGGGTGGGGTGCTCGCTCTCAGAAAAGCCCTGGAATAAAACCACCCCATGACGCCTTTCAGTCAGCATGTTTATTCCTGGGGTGAGGGATTCATTCTTTGGGGGGGGCTGCCTGACCGCCCGATTTAGCCCCCTGGAGGAGGAGGGGTCATAGTGGCAGCAGGCCTGTTGGAGCTTCTAGTCTACACAGTCGCCTCACTGTGCTGTCGGGCAGCTCTTTGGACACCTCTCTCTGGACCTCGCAGGACACAGACGAAGGCAGACCCTCAGACAGACGTTTCTCAGTTGTTGGTTCTGGATACACCTGTTGCTGCCTCCACCGCCAACATGACACGTGACTCGTAAGTCCTTACTGTGGCGATTCTGTCGAGCAGGGGAAGAGTGGGAAGGGAACGTATTGGGTTTTTAATTGTGTTATGTTAGCAAACTGTTTTCTTTGAGTCCTCTTCCTCCGAATGTCTCTGTTTTAAGATGGCTGAAGAGTTGACCCAGTCAGTGACTACGTTATTCCCAGTTTGGATTAGAGCAGAGTCTGTCTGTGCTGATTTAATAGCTTTAGCTGCTGTCCGATGAGCCTCTCTACTCTCCATCCCAGTACTGATTCATTAATAGAGCCTAGTCTAATAGGGGTTTCTTTCTACCAGCAGAACACCTAATATTAATAGACCATGTCCTCTTAGAATCCATTCAGATATAGTTAATGTCCAGTTAGAGGATAGTATTTCTCCTGTGATTAAGTGACTGGAGCATTCAGCTGCTTGCTGCTGTGGGTCTATATTTATTGATGCACACTCAGTACAAGTTCATAAAAAGCCTTTTAGCTAAGTCATACCCTACTGGTCAAAGGTTTTCGAACACCTACTCATTCAAGGGTTTTTCTTTAATTTTTACTATTTTCTACATTGTAGAATAATAGTGAAGACATCAAAACTATGAAATAACACAAATGGAATCATGTAGTAACCCAAAAAAGTGTTAAACAAATCAAAATATATTATATATTTAAGATTCTTCAAGTAGCCACCCTTTGCCTTGATGACGGCTTTGCACACACTTTTGACCGGTAGTGTACTGTAAATATGTATGTATGTCAGTGGCGGTCGTTGACGTTTTAAGATGAGGAGGACAATTTATTTTATTTAGCAAGGCCTTATTTCTAGTACAGCATGTTGGATGACTGTCATTCATATTCAATTCACCCAGCTCAATATAACATCAATAGGTTTAGGCTACTACATGATACTAAAAATATCCATATATCCTTTGTGAGATTGCTACAACCTAGCCTACGAATGAACGTTTACAACGTAGGTGCACAGGTCGAGGAAAAATGAGTAATCAAGGTGACATACAGTGACACATTCAATACCGCCTCGCACACTCCTTCTCACATGTACACTCTTTCTTCCTCTCACCTTTTCCCTTCGCTTGTGGATAGCCGTAGCCAGTTAGGTAACATAGCATCCCTCTCTGTTTGAGCTGTGTGTTTGAGTAGGCCAAACTAGCTAGCTGCATTGGCTAGCTAAGTAAGTGAAAGTGAAGTGGACGGAAACTAGCTGTCGTCGGGCTACACCATGGTGCTACCCTACAGAGTGCTGTTGAGGCTACTGTAGACCTTCATTGCAAAACAGTGTGTTTTAATCAATTATTTGGTGATGTGAATATATCTTGTATAGTTTTATCTAAAAAGGATAACTTTTTTAACGTTTCACTATTTACATTTTTATGATATTCATTGAGGATGGTCCTCCTCTTGCTCCTCTGAGCCTCCACTGATGTATATGTACTGTATGTTCAGCCATGTGTTCTATATGTAAGTGTTTTACATTAGTGTACAGGACAATGGGACTTGGTGTAATGTGTATAGTATCTTTCATTGTGTGCTGTGCTGTTCTACAAAACAAGTTTATCAGCTGCTGAAGTGTGGCTGTAGCGTCCCCCGGGTTTGTGGAATCAATTTGACTTAATTGCTGTTCCTGTGTGTTTTTTCTCTCTCCCCCGATGGTCATTTTCCTAACCAGCTGCACTTTAGAGAGCCCTTCTCTCCTCCCCGGTGCCTCTGAGGAGATACAGCTACAGTAAATTGGACACGTTGCCATATGTTATGGCATGAACAGATGGAGTTAGGGTGGTAGGGCCGTTTCATCAAGCGTCAGCATATAGATCGCCATAGATTTATGGAACCGGTGTGACAGGTTTAGCAGTCAACTTCTAGTTATTGGGTGACTGGTTGAGCCGTTTTCTCAATACATGTTTTTATTGGGTGTTTTATTCCTGGTTGAGTTGGTTATAAACTTGTTCGGCATGGTTGTTTTTCTTCTTGCATCTCTATAATTGTTTATCTCTTCATGGCCACACCCTAGTGAGAAGTTTGGGGCTTTTTCCCACAGTCACCTGTTTCAAAGCAGTCTCTGGGTCATGACAACAGCACCCAGCAACAATGACATCAAATCAAATTAAATGTTATTTGTCACATGCGTCAAATACAACCTTAACGTGAAATGCTTACTTACAAGCCCTTAACCAACAATGCAGTTCAAGAAAGAGTTAAGAAAATATTAAATTAATAAACTAAGGTAAAAAATAATAAAAAGTAACACAATAAAATAACAATAACGAGGCTATATACAGGGGGTACCGGTACCGAGTCAATGTGCGGGGGTACAGGTTAGTCGAGGTCATTTGTACATTTGGGGTAAAGGGACTATGCATAGATAATAAACAGCAAGTAGTAGCAGTGTAAAAACAAATGGAGGGGGTGGGCGGGGTGTCAATGTAAATAGTCCGGGTGGGCATTTGATTAATTGTTTAGCAGTCTTATGGCTTGGGGGTAGAAGATGTTAAGGAGCCTTTTGGTCCTAGACTTGGCGCTCCGGTACCGGTAGCAAAGAGAACAGTCTATGACGTGGGTGACTGGAGTCTTTGACAGTTTTTTGGGCCTTCCTCTGACACCGCCTAGTATATACAGTGAGTGAAAAAAGTATTTGATCCCCTGCTGATTTTGTACGTTTGCCCACTGACAAAGAAATTATCAGTCTATAATTTTAATGGTAGGTGTATTTGAACAGTGAGAGACAGAATAACAAAAGAAAAATCCAGAAAAACGCATGTCAAAAATGTTATGAATTCATTTGCATTTTAATGAGGAAAATAAGTATTTGACCCCTCTGCAAAACATGACTTAGTACTTGGTGGCAAAACCCTTGTTGGCAATCACAGAGGTCAGACGTTTCTTGTAGTTGGCCACCAGGTTTGCACAGATCTCAGGAGGGATTTTGTTCCACTCGTCTTTGCAGATCTTCTCCAAATCATTAAGGTTTCGAGGCTGACGTTTGGCCACTCGAACCTTCAGCTCCCTCCACAGATTTTCTATAGGATTAAGGTCTGGAGACTGGCTAGGCCACTCCAGGACCTTTTAATGTGCTTCTTCTTGAGCCACTCCTTTGTTGCCTTGGCCATGTGTTTTGGGTCATTGTCATGCTGGAACACCCAACCACGACCCATTTTCAATGCCCTGGCTGAGGGAAGGAGGTTCTCACCCAAGATTTGACAGTACTTGGCCCCGTCCATCGTCCCTTTGATGCGGTGAAGTTGTCCTGTCCCCTTAGCAGAAAAACACCCCCAAAGCATAATGTTTCCACCTCCATGTTTGACGGTGGGGATGGTGTTCTTGGGGTCATAGGCAGCATTCCTCCTCCTCCAAACACGGCGAGTTGAGTTGATGCCAAAGAGCTCGATTTTGGTCTCATCTGACCACAACACTTTCACCCAGTTCTCCTCTGAATCATTCAGATGTTCATTGGCAAACTTCAGACGGGCATGTATATGTGCTTTCTTGAGCAGGGGGACCTTGCGGGTGCTGCAGGATTTCAGTCCTTCACGGCGTAGTGTGTTACCAATTGTTTTCTTGGTGACTATGGTCCCAGCTGCCTTGAGATCATTGACAAGATCCTCCCGTGTAGTTCTGGGCTCTGGTTGCATGTGACATTAGGTAAAACGGATTTAAGTGTGCCTGTATTAAAGTCCCCGGCCACTAGGTGTGCCGTTTCTGGATGAGCATTTTCTTGTTTGCTTAACAGCTCGTTTAGTGCGGTCTTAGTGCCAGCATCGGTTTGTGGTGGTAAATAGACATCTATAAATAATATAGATGAGAATTCTCTTGGTAGATAGTGTGGTCTACAGTTTATCATGAGGTACTCTACCTCAGGCGAGCAATACCTCGAGACTTCTTTATTATTAGATATCGCGCACCAGCTGCTGTTGACAAATGGACACACACCCCTGCCCCTCGCCTTACCAGACGTAGCTTCTCTGTCTTGCCGTCGTTCAGCCACGACTTGGTGAAACATAATATATTACAGTTGTTAATGTCCCGTTGGTAGGATAGTCTTAATCATAGATCATCCATTTTGTTTTCCAATGATTGCACGTTGGCCAATAGAACAGATGGTAGTGGAGGTTTACTCACTCGCCTACGAATTCTCAGAAGGCAGCCCGACCTCCGCCCCCCTTTTCTCCGTCTTTTCTTCACGCAAATGACGGGGATTTGGGCCTGTTCTCGAGAATGCAGTATATCCTTCGCATCTGACTCGTTAAATAAATAATCTTTGTCCAGTCCAGGTAAGGTAGTAGTCCTGTCCACCAGCCGGCTCTCTAGCAATTAGCCTGGGGACAAGGTTATGCATCTAGGGCATTAAAACTATGAGCCTTCTCTTCACATCAGGTGACGTTTCCTCACCACCATCATCATTCTGACAGTTCCCATACACAGGTGGCAGAGCTAACCCGTTTGCTAATAGCGGGTTCTGTTGGGTGACACACCTGTGCACATAGCTGTCACCTTGCGTCAATGTTGGCAGGAGACGAGAGTCGAGACGTACCCATTGGGTCACGTCACTCTGGATTGACTGAGCTCGGAGATGCTGACACCAAAGTCGCTGCGTTAACAAGCTTTGGCTGAAGAAAAAAAAAGATGAATGAATTAACGACATTGCTATGCAGATCTATCTCGGTCGGGCAACCTTGTGTCAGAAATGAAGAAAGTTATTGCTGAAATGAGAGCGACTCTTTCTAGCACACCACACCCGCTATTCAATGCTTTTTCTGCATTTGTTGTCATGTAAATTGATCCAGAGAATATTATTTGTCTCATAAGGTCCCTGGGGGAAATGTGTGAAAGGACAAAGACTGCTTCCTGCTCCTTTATGTCAAAGTCTGGAAATCAGTCTGCATAATAAACTATATGTGCCCAGGCTATGACAGATGTCCTGTTGTTGTCTGTCTGAATGCTACCCTCTTTGTGTCTTTTTCAAAGTCCTAATTTTGTCATCAAAGCAGGTTGATGACAGAGTGTAATTGATATTCACCTATATATACAAAAGTAGGTGGACACCCCTTCAAATTAGTACATTCAGTTATTTCAGCCACACCCGTTGCTGACAGGTTTATAAAATCAAGCACACAGCCATGCAATCACCATAGACAAACATTGGCAGAAAAATTGCCTTACTGAAGAGCTCAGTGACTTTGAACGTGGCACCGTCATTTGATGCCACCTTTCCAACATTTCTGACCTGCTAGAGCTGCCCCGGTCAACTGTAAGTGCTGTTATTGTGAATTGTAAACGTCTAGGAGCAACAAAGGCTCAGCCGCGAAGTGGTAGGCCACACAAGCTCACAGAATGGGACTGCCGAGTGCTGAAGCGCCTAGCGCATAACATTTGTCTGTCCTTGGTTGCAACACTCACTACTAAGTTCCAAACTGCCTCTGGAAGCAACGTCAGCACAATAACTGTTTGTCAGGAGCTTCATGAAATGGGTTTCCATGGCCGAGCAGCCACTAACAAGCTTGATCACCATGCGCAATGCCAAGCGTCAGCTGGAGTGGTTAAAGCTCGCCGCCATTGGACTCTGGAGCAGTGGAAACACGTTCTCTGGAGTGATGAATAACGCTTCACCATCTGGCAGTCCGACGGACGAATCTGGGTTTGGTGGATGCCAGGAGATGGCTGTTTTCATGGTTCGGGCTAGGCCCCTTAGTTCCAGTGAAGGGAAATCTTAACGCTACAGCATACAATTACATTCTAGACGATTCTGTGCTTCCAACTTTGCGGCAAAAGTTTGGGGAAGGCCCTTTCCTGTTTCAGCATCACAATGCCCCCGTGCACAAAGCGAGGTCCATACAGAAATTGTTTGTCGAGATTGGTGTGAAAGAACTTGACTAGCCTGCACAGAGCCCTGACTAGGACTGTCGCGGTGAACTTAGTACCGCCACACCGGCGGTCACGAGTCATGAAGGCAGTCAAATTCCACATGACTGTTTAGTCACGGTAATTAGGCTTCTCCGAGCTCTGATGCTGCTGATGGTCATTAGTAGTCTACCAAACTTGCTAACTGCCTGGTACTCGGCACTCTATTGTCCCTATAATCACTCTGACATCAATGCAAATGTATCGAAAATCTAATCAAACACTTAATGAGAGCCCATGAGCTCATGTTGCGCAACATTTCTATAGGCTATGCAATTGCGCGAGAAAACAGAGCTTTCTATAGGCCTACTATATTTATTTTTCAACTTTTCTAATGCCTATATTTACAACAGGAGTATAGCCTACCTGGCTGGCATGAAAATGAACCACTGGGAAAGCGTCCTCCATTTGCTATTTAAGTGCATAAATGATTTTTTCACTCTGCCCCTGTTTCGATACAGGTGCATGAGCGTGGTCCCTTTTAAATCAAAACAAATTTCAAACGTGTATGTATTATTTAGTATATGTAAAGACTAGATTAAATTAAGAATAGTCTGATGGGTGACAATATTAGCCTATCACTAAACATTCTGATCTGTTGCGTCAGCCACATTGCGTAAAAAATGTTTTTTGATGCTAGAGGTTGTATTAATTTGGGAGCTATCACATCCCACAACTGTCCCAGACAATGTTTGGGATATGTATTTATTTCACAGAACAGGTCGACTTTTGTACTATGGGGGATAGTAGATTGACATAGGCTAATGCTTTTGCTGTTCGTTAGGCCTACTCATCTTGTTGGCTCACGAATAGTAAATGTGGACAGCTCTTCCAATATCTTAAATATGCACCTCGGAATTGGATAAGGACGCTCGCCATTGTGTCCCCGATGTGTCTGTCTTCACTTCTAGCCTGTGAGAAAGACCCGATCACGTGATGGAGAGCCATGTGAGTGAGAGGTGCTTAGCGCAGCACTCAGGGAGAAGGGCACAACAGCTGCTTGGCCGCAAAAGGCATGGATTTTTTTAGGGTGCATTACGGCCACAAAGGGGATGCCGCCGTGAAATTCGAGGCATTATCAAGTGCTTGTCAAATTGTGAATGAGAGACTAATGAAGTGAGTACAGCCTGCGCAAAAAACAAAGCAAAGCTCTGCCTTTCAAGCGACTTTTTTCAAATCATCATTAGTCGCATCATGCAGCCTTACAATGTATTAAAAATCTAAACATATAGCCCAACGTTTGTAGAACAACTAAAGTTACATTAATAACTCTAAATTAAGCATATATGAGTACCTATTTCTTTGTTAACCGCTCATCACAGAATAGCCGCACTCCCTCAAATCGTTTGGAGAAAATATTTATATTTTGTTCAGCTTTGTTTAATTGAATTCTTCATACTATAAAATAATGCCACGGAATTCTAAGCAAACCTTGTCTGCTAAATGAGCTAGTGTAACCCACAGCCATTTGGCATAGCCAGGTCAGGACCTAACATAAGGACAACTTAGAGTATGCTATTCTGTTCTTCTGAACAGAATAGCATACTCTTCATATCATGCTTCTTTAGACCTGTCTAAAATAAATAATGGATTTATTGTGAAGGTGTAGGCTATATTACATGGATTTATTAGACTTTTTTTTAAATGTAGATGTTCCAAAGGTCTGCATCAGTGGCCTGTAGGCTATGTGTGGAAGCCAGGAGATGCTACATGTTTTTATGTTAATTAACGGTAAATTACTGTGAGACCGACCAGTTATTTGCTTGACAATCACCGGCTGATGGAATTTCGTGCCGCCACAGCCCTAGCCCTGACCTCAACCCCATCGAACACCTTTGGGATGAATTGGAACGCAGACTGCGAGCCAGGCCTAATCGCCCAACATCAATGCCCGACCGCACTAATGCTCTTGTTGCTGAATGGAAGCAAGTTCCTGCAGCAATGTTCCAACATCTTGTGGAAAGCCTTCCCAGAAGAGTGGAGGCTGTTATAGCAGCAAAGGGGGGACCAACTCCATATTAATGCCCATGATTTTGGAATGAGATGTTCGACGAGAAGGTGTCCACATACTTTTGGTCACATAGTGTATCTAACAATCGTCACAGTCCAGTTTTGCTGCTGGTGAATAACCTACTCTTTGTGTGCGGTCCCATCTGCATCCTCCATCCTTTGATCAGTGTAAGAAAATTAGTTATTGATTTTTGTCCTGTAGGGACTTTGATATTTATCCTTGTGTTTAGTATCTGTCAGTGTTTGTGGGAGTTGCCCCTCACGCTGATCCAAGAACAGTTTTACTTACGTTATATCCCTCATGGTGACTTGTTGTGATCCTATCTCGCTACTGAGCTGGATGCCAGAAACATGTCACCAACATTTGCATACTGTAAGCCTACGCAAATACCAAACAACCACACCATCTGTGATAAGGATCCTAAACCATTTGATAATAACACTATAGCTCATCAAAATGCGGCACTTGCAGCTTCAAATTTCACCAGTCGCCAAAGATGTAGCCACCAGACAAACTTTTGGAAAATCCTCACATACCTCCTACATACCTCTATTTCACATAGAAATGTAAAACTGTTGCAGCACAACTGTCTGCAGTGCTGTGAAAGTCATCTGGTGGAGCAAGGAGTCCTTTCCATTAATGGTTATCCATTACCTCTGTCTGTGCCTGTGACAGCCCTAATACTTGGAACAGTGGCGCCAACACAGCTTGGCAAGCTCCTTTTAAAGCCCAGCCTTGGCAGAACTTCTACCTCAACTCTCTCTTACACTCACCACTCACATTCTATCTGGATCTATCTCTCGCTTTCACCTTCCTCAATTCGCTCTTTCTGATCACTCTTGATATCATGATTCTTCTCTCATGCTTTCTGTCCTTTTCTCTGTCGTCCTTCCTAACGTCTCTCCTTTTTTATGCTCCTGTCTTCTTCTCTCCCTCCCTCCTTTCCTTCCCTTCTCCCTCTGGTTGTGATGTCCTGTAGTGAGGTGACAGTGTAGGCGTCAGGCGCTAGTCTTCATAGTGATTTACTCTGCTGATTTGATTGGAGCTGAAGCTCAATATAGTCTCCTCTTCTCTCAGTGTCCGGGAGGCCTGGGCTTCAGGGGGGCCTGGGGTCTGATGTTACACTGCAGCAGGGCTACGTTCGCCACCACTAACCCAGTAATGTTTAACAGCTGTCTGTACTGTAACACAAATCTCCCTCCCTTCCTCCTTCCCTCCATCCATCTTTCCCTCATCGCAACATTTCTTCCTCTTGGTCGTGACTTGTTAAAGTGCAGCAAAGATGCTGATCTGATCTCCTTAGGCCCCTGTACACCTGGCGCATCTCAGCTGATATATAATTAATAGTCCCAGCGCTTTGAAGTCAGTGATGCCATGATGCAGTGCATTGCGTTGCCTGGCGAAATGTTAAAGTTAAAGGCAAACGACTGGAAAATTGCTTAACACTTTCCTGATTCACTCTCTTTTTCTCCCCAATCTGTTTTGTTATTCAGGCCGGGGTCCCACAAGGCTCGGTAGCACTGCCACACATTACTGTTTTTGCCAGTGTGATCTGAACAGGGACTGACTTGTCTTGTCTGTACAGAGAAAACAGAAGGGAAAGAGAAGAGCCTTTGGGCAGCTGGGTGTCGTCCTTAGTTTAGCAACGAAAGGCACATTTATTAATCGCTCTGTAGTTTCCCTGCCATTCTCTCTGTTGTACATTTTCTTGTGAACTGCCTTGGTTGCCTGTCAGTGGTCAGACTCAGCCGTGACCTTTTTCCCTCCCCGAGGGCAGAAGAGTGCTGACTTACTGCTTGATTACAGCTTGATTACTCATTCTGCTCTTTGTTTCTCAGCTTTCATCCAGACTTGCTCAGACGCTGGACAGATAACGGGGAAGACAGAGGGGATACTGGTATATCAGTCCTGATTTATGTCCCTTCAGTGGGATAGGGTTAAAGGGCTCCTTAAAAGGGGTATTGATTTCCGGGCATTCTGATGTCATGTAGTCATGGAGCGCAGCTGGAATGGGTGGAGGTGATTTAAGCAGGTGGTCCTGTACAGTTTAGTGATTAATGTCTCCTCATCAAGCCTCTCCCACAAAGTGATAACGCTGAAGTAGATCATCTGATCATCTGCCGCCTGCATGGTATTGGTGCTTCTGGAAATAAGAGCCTCCTCAAAGTCCCTTCAGGATTCTTTACTTAAGATCCAGGAAGATCTATGATGTTGTCCTCCTCATCTGCCTACGCCATTCATTTTGCTGAACGATTGGTTCCTGTCATTGATGTCATGCTTGTCTGAATGTGTTTAGCTATTCCTTCCCCCTATCTGTGAGGTACTGGAGCCTAAATGGCTGTGATTCTGAACATGACCAATGGAAAAACACTCATTTGTTTGCGCTTTTAATAAGGACAACCATCTTCTTCGTGACTCCTGTAAGGCCAAGGAAGGTGGAAAATCTTAATACTCATCACTGTTTCAAGCCCTGAATCCCAAGGTGAAAATAATGTTCTGACTGCCTGGCATCGTGGCTACATCTTAGCTGCAGGCTGTAGAAGTGAAGAACTGAATCATTCATGCCTCCTTGATAGTGGTCTTATCTCTCTCCACACCTCCTTCCTTTTTTTCTCTCTCTGTCCTTTTTTTCGCTCTTTTTTTTTTTTCTCCTTCGCTTCTCTTTTGCGTCTCTCTCACACCTCTCTCTCCCCTCTTTCTCTCTCTCTCTCTCTCTCTCTCTCTCTCTCTCTCTCTCTCTCTCTCTCTCTGTGCCTCTCTCTGTCTGGCATCTTAGTTGCAGGCTTTAGAAGTGAATAACTGAATCATTCATTGAGTGGTCTTATCTCTCTCTACACCTTCCTCCCTTTTTCTTTCTCTGTCCATCTCTCTTTCTCTCTTCCTGTTCTCTTCTCTCTCTCGCTCTCTTTCTTTCTCAGCTGTAGAGAGAGAGCGAGAGGGAGAGATGGCTCTGACTGAGTCACCTGCCAAGCATGCCCCAGCCACCTGTTGTGACATTAAACTCAAAATACCACCACATACCCAGGAGGGTGGCACAGAGCAGAGGTGTCTCACCACCCCCCTCCCTCCCTCGCACCATGTGTGCTGCCGAGAGGTGGTAGGGGAGGGGGAGATAGAGGGGTGGGAGAGCGCAGAACCCCTTCTCACACATGGTCGGCCTGGCTTGCCTAGCTTTAGGGGCATTACACAGGTGAATACCACTGTCTGTTTATGGCTGTGGTGGTTGGGGTACCAAACATATGTGGGTTGCGTGCATGTTGCGGTTAATTTATAGATCATTTATAGACCGTTAAAGTGTGTGTGTTCTCAGTACATGTTTGGTACGCCAGTAGTGAGTGTGTTCTTTTGTGAGTGCAGGCCGTAATTGAATCGTACAGCTCTTAATGTGAGACCAGTGTTTTGACAGTTCTTGACTTGCAGGTTACTGAACGTGTGACGAATAGCTCTCATGTAAGTGCTTTTTTCCATCAATGCAATGAATTCCCAGGGCAGATGTATTTTTTCTCAACTGGGGTTTTATCTTCAATTAACAGAAACCTAGGTGGACAATAGTGTCACAATTCACTATGTCATTTTTTGTTTAGCATGTAAACAGACTCTGTGCTGCACAGTGATTTAGTCATCTATAGTGAGATGAATCTCATAGACGAGGTATGGAAATGTTTCTGCTCAATCAGGGGTGCCCTAGTCAACACCCAGATTAACAGCAGTTTTTATGGGTGCATGGGTGACTGGGGTCCTGATTTATGACTGTGCATCTGCTGGGACAGCCCTGCTCTGTCCTGTGACCGACCTGGTCCTTCTCCTGCAGCTGACCTATCACTCACTCCCACTCTCATGGCAAACCAACAGCCGCGTCACATGCGGTGAGGTCTGGAATCACTCCTCTCTCTGCCGCCCACCCTCGCCTCACGCCATGACCAGAATGCATCTGTTCTGTCAGACCTCCTGGGGCCTTATGGAAGGGGGAAGTAGAATCATTGGAAGTGGAGTTGGTAGACGTTGTCTCAAACCACTGATACAGATATTTTTCACCCCTCTAATGGTTAGCCTAAGATTAAGATTATGGCTCTGGTAATCTGATCCTAAATCTATGGTTAAGGGCAACTTTGACCTCAAGCTGTTAAGGTAACTGTGAGCGAGTGGTAGGGTTCTGTGGTTTTATCAGCCAGGGTTAAAAATGCCCCCCCCTGCTGTAGGGGTTATGACATGGTTATCCTCTCCTCTCTCACTGTGCTGACAGATTGCTTATAACAAACATGGAGTAGCTAGTACAGGAGGAGAGGTGTGTCCAGATGAATGTTGTTGGCTGAAGGTTGTGTGTGGGAGAGTGTTAGCTCAAGGGCGTGTGTTGACGTGCAGAGAAAGGCCAGTCTCCCGACCCCGTCATCCTGACCCCAGGAGCAATGCCATACCCTCAGTGCTCTTTCTATACTGTAGCCTACATGCATACATGTTACATAAGCCTTTAGCACAGCTGATTCTGGTCATGTGCATTCATTTTCAGACAATGGATCCACCCTAGCTTTGTAGTTTATAATCATCATCACCTGCAGAAAGGGAGAATTCTTCCTGTCAAATGTGTGTCATGACTCAACGACAACGCCTGGTTAAGCCTCGTTAAGACGCTACGAAACACAGCTAATTCTGCCTGGTTATTATGATAAGTCGATTCTGGAGGGAGACTGAGAATGAGAGAGGAGAGACTGGGTTGGGATAGAGAGCGAGAGGGTGGAGAAGAAAGCTCTGCTGAACTGCGCCCGAGCTATAAACCTGTGTGTGTGTGTGCGCACAGTGATTTAATCTTCTCCAAACGTGATCTTCCCTTAACAACTGACTGGCTGGGAGAGGAGAGCGCCTGTTGCCAGGTTACCCCTCTACCACTGTGAAAAGCCGGATTCAGCATCAGCAGCCGTTCACATCACAGTGCTAGGCTAGCATGGAGCAGCATCACTGACTGGCTGGCTGACTTGCAGCACCTATCCATCGCTTCATCATGACTAACTGATGCCTTTTTAAGAAGGGGGCATCAACATGAATCCGAGAGTGTGGTAGAGCGAAAGGCGGACGGAGGAACAGACTGCACCGCTCTGCGTCTGGCAGCAGTAACGGCGACCGTTGGGCACTGAGGCTTGGGGAGCGTCGTGGATAGGTTGAAGGGGGGGCTGGGGGAGAGCCATGCAGCTCTACACACTGCAAGGCTTCAAACTTCATCCTCAATGAAAGATCATGCGTCTTGTCTTCCAAAATGGACCTCTACCGGTACGTACTGTAGCCTCCCTGTCTGCTGTACTGTATAGTCTAATATAGTACTAGATTCCTCCTCTCTGCGTTGGATCTTTGTTGGATTGTCTCTCAGTACAGAATGTGCCTGCTGCCTGTCAGTCTTGTCTTTCTCATCAAAGCAACTGTTGCATATTCAAGCCAAGCAGAGCCTCTAGGCTTTTGGTGTCTTGAACACATCTTGATGGGTTGGACAGGAATGGCTTCACATAAAGCCTTAATGTATAACAGATATACAGTGAGGGGGAAAAGTATTTGATCCCCTGCTGATTTTGTATGTTTGCCCACTGACAAAGAAATGATCAGTCTATAATTGTAATGGTTGGTTTATTTAAACAGTGAGAGACAGAATAACAACAAAAAAATCCAGAAGAACGCATGTCAAAAATGTTATAAATTGATTTGCATTTTAATGAGGGAAATAAATATTTGACCCCCTCTCAATCAGAAAGATTTCTGGCTCCCAGGTGTCTTTTATACAGGTAATGAGCTGAGATTAGGAGCACACTCTTAAAGGGAGTGCTCCTAATCTCAGCTTGTTACCTGTATAAAAGACACCTGTCCACAGAAGCAATCAATCAATCAGATTCCAAATTCTCCACCATGGCCAAGACCAAAGAGCTCTCCAAGGATGTCGGGGACAAGATTGTAGACCTATACAAGGCTGGAATGGGCTACAAGACCATCGCCAAGCAGCTTGGTGAGAAGGTGACAACAGTTGGTGCGATTATTTGCAAATGGAAGAAACACAAAAGAACTGTCAATCTCCCTCGGCCTGGGGCTCCATGCAAGATCTCACCTCGTGGAGTTGCAATGATCATGAGAACGGTGAGGAATCAGCCCAGAACTACACGGGAGGATCTTGTCAATGATCTCAAGGCAGCTGGGACCATAGTCACCAAGAAAACAATTGGTAACACACTACGCCGTGAAGGACTGAAATCCTGCAGCGCCCGCAAGGTCCTCCTGCTCAAGAAAGCACATATACATGCCCGTCTGAAGTTTGCCAATGAACATCTGAATGATTCAGAGGAGAACTGGGTTAAAGTGTTGTGGTCAGATGAGACCAAAATCGAGCTCTTTGGCATCAACTCAATGCGCCGTGTTTGGAGGAGGAGGAATCCTGCCTATGACCCCAAGAACACCATCCCCACCGTCAAACATTACATTTACATTTACATTTTAGTCATTTAGCAGACGCTCTTATCCAGAGCGACTTACATGAGCAATTAGGGTTAAGTGCCTTGCTCAAGGGCACATCGACAGTGGAGGTGGACACATTATGCTTTGGGGGTGTTTTTCTGCTAAGGGGACAGGACAACTTCACCGCATCAAAGGGACGATGGACGGGGCCATGTACCGTCAAATCTTGGGTGAGAACCTCCTTTCCTCAGCCAGGGCATTGAAAATGGGTTGTGGATGGGTATTCCAGCATGACAATAACCCAAAACACACGGCCAAGGCAACAAAGGAGTGGCTCAAGAAGCACATTGGCTAGGCCACTCCAGGACCTTAGTCTCCAGACCTTAATCCCATAGAAAATCTGTGGAGGGAGCTGAAGGTTCGAGTTGCCAAACGTCAGCCTCGAAACCTTAATGACTTGGAGAAGATCTGCAAAGAGGAGTGGGACAAAATCCCTCTTGAGATGTGTGCAAACCTGGTGGCCAACTACAAGAAACGTCTGACCTCTGTGATTGCCAACAAGGGTTTTGCCACCAAGTACTAAGTCATGTTTTGCAGAGGGGTCAAATACTTATTTCCCTCATTAAAATGCAAATCAATTTATAACATTTTTGACATGCGTATTTCTGGATTTTTTGTTGTTGTTATTCTGTCTCTCACTGTTCAAATAAACCTACCATTTAAAATTATAGACTGATCATGTCTTTGTCAGTGGGCAAACGTACAAAATCAGCAGGGGATCAAATACTTTTTTCCCTCACTGTAGGTGAAGAAAGAGTTTGGGCCGTTAATGTCTATTGTGGCATTATTCCCCTGGTATGATGTTAGATGTCTTTCCTGACGCGGATGTTGGTGTTACTGTTACAATGAGTGGTTCTCAGATGCTGCTGTTTCTATGCTCATTGTATCATTCTCCTGCATAGCTCCCTAAGGAGCAGTAGATATGTACACTACTTAATCTGGCTGCCGGAACATTAAGCAAGCCATAAACATCATGTTAAGCAAAGGAGGATCCTCATCAAATATTTCTATCAGTTTCTTCACATATCAGTCCAATGTGCACTGACACAAAATCATCGTTTAACTTGGCATATACATTTGGGAATGTTTTCAAGTAACATTTTTCAGGCCTCACCAGTGTTCTCTCCCTTTTCATTTGAAAGTTCCACTGTGGATTGATGTATTAGGAAAGAGTCTAGCTTTCTAAATCCCATGTTTAGTAAAAACAACACAAACAACTTGGCCAATCTACCCTGAGCCTAATGAAAACCAGTAGTTCCCAGCCAGTTCCCATGCAGCCCAACAGGGCCTGTTCTGTTAGCCCAGGGGGTCATGGGAGATTGATGGCTGTGTTCCATATGAATCCCCCTCTGTGACTGGCTGAATGGCAGCCCACAGTGCCCCATGGGACTCCTCCAGTACAAAACTGGTCCCAGTTAGCACTCACCTGCTACTTTCTCACCGCCCCACAAGCCACCCTGTAAATGCCTGATGAGGTTGGCGTGTTCACAAACACAGTGCTGCTGCTGTCACTCACACAAGCTAGCAGTGTGCTCACAAGGTCAAAGCCTCCAGAGGGTTGTGGCAACAAGCAAACTAAGTTTCCCCTCAAACGCCTTCTGTATGACAACATGTTTTTCTTTCGGTTGCATTGGTTTTTGGTTGCATTGGCTCTGTCAGCATTTTGTAGTCTAATTCCGTTGATGTGGAACCTGTTTGGGTTGTTTTTTGCTTTGTGATTTGAGTAATGATTCCTTCACACCTGGTGAAAGCAGGTTCAGTTTTGGTATGACAACAATGGATTACAATGTCTCTCCCACACCTCACCACTAGTCCCTCTCTTGCCTTTAGAACCCCAGGGATTCCTCCGCCATCCCCCAGGGGGTCTTTCTGGTGCTCGTTACCATGGTGCTGTCAAAGGTCAGACCAATTACAGCCATCTACCTGTTGTGTCTTTCCATCTACCTGTTGATCACACCAGGGAAGGACCCCAGTAATCTTCATTAGGGTGGAACTGAATCCACAGGGATGTTTTCAGTGTTCTTCAATTGAACCCACAACCCTGGACGACGCAAACGGCATGCTCTACCAACTGAGCTACATCCCTGCCGGCCATTCCCTCCCCTACCCTGGACGACGCTGGGCCAATTGTGCGCCGCCCCATGGGTCTCCCGGTCGCAGACGGCTACGACAGAGCCTGGATTCGAACCAGGATCTCTAGTGGCACAGCTAGCACTGCGATGCAGTGCCTTAGACCACTGCGCCACTCGGGAGGTACTGAGAATATCACATGATAAGAACGAGGCTTCACAGAAGAGAATAAAGTTGAGTCCCATTTCCACTAATCTCCTCAAAGCAAGCAAAGGCCTCCTGTTTTCCAGCTGAGCTACATTTCACATGTTAATTGTGCCCAAGTACTTTGTGATCGCCTCTACTGCATGAGCCCCAGTGTCAACAGCTCACAAAGTCATCGTTATAAAGGTATTAGCGCTCATTCAGTCGCCTCCCAACTGTACTTTTTTTAGAGTGTGTTCCTGTCTGTGTGCCAGTCGCTAAGAGCAGCCTCCCCTGGCTCATAAACACAGCCCCTCTACTGGAGCTGCAGCCCCAGCAAGCCAGCTAGAAGAGATCACCTAAGGGGCTGGCCCGCCTGCCTGTTTTTACAGTGACGATGCCTCACATTGTCCTGCCTAGCAAGCAGCATGAATGAACACTGGCTCTCTCTCTCATTCTCTCTT